>NC_132924.1:55541669-55854169 GCF_047675955.1 Chlorocebus sabaeus | reverse complement strand
GATTGGATTTGCACATCCTCCCAACCCTCGGCGACCCCACCCCAGCCTAGAATCCTTTTGTGACCAAACTCATAATTCAATTGAGTCTTATTCCAGAGCAGAACAACATGAAAGAGAACAAACATTTAGGAGAAAAAGGTTTACAGACCAGGAGGCAGAATAAGGTTCAACTTTTTTAAGGATCCTTTTGTAGGCCCTGGGAACTAATAAGGTTTTCAACTCATTGACACAGAAAGAAAACTTGTAAAATGAACTAAGAAAAAACAAAGTAGGCATAGTTTCCAATGAGGTTTAGTAAAGGCACCAAAGTGCAATCTGTTTATCCTAGGAGTGACAAGGTGGGTTTTTCTGAAGATTTCCCTGAGCACAGTGGTTAAGTCATCTGGGTGACAGGCTGATGTGGTCTGAGCTGTCTCCCTGGAGCACAGGACTTGGGTGTAGTGGCAGAGTTGGAGATCAAAAAGAAATGTTACCAAAATTGTAACAGGTGAAGCCACAGTTAAGTACAGTTACTGAAGTTCTCCCATCCTACTAATTTGAAAGCCATAAAAGGCATTTCAGATTTCACAAGAAGGAGCTTAGGTGAGTATATTAGGACCCTGGTCAAAAAGCCAGGCTGCAATCACCTGCAGTTTTGTTGATTAATTTACCTAGATGGAGTAGGCCTTATCTGATGTAGGTAATCTTCAGCAAGGGGACCTCAGGTTTTATGAGACTATTGCTGGAGACTGATTGTGTGTTGACTTAAGACAGTTGTTCCTTAAGCTGTTCTTTTTCAATTTAGCCTGTTTCCTCTTTCCATATTGCTATTCATATATTTGGGGTTTGATATGAAAGGATTCCGGCTATTCAGTGCCTTGTATGCCTCTTGAAAAAGTAGATTCCTATGACTAGGGAATTTTAAAGGTGAAGGAAGCTGCACCATAAAATTTCCTTCTTCAAATAAAGTAGATCTGAAATGTTGGCCTAGATATGCTCCCATCCCAGATTTCTCGATTCACGTTTAATTTTCAGAAGTCCTTTGACTTTTAGTTACTATACTAACAATCATGTGATGATCGTTGACCACAGTTTGACTAGGCAACATACAAAATAGGGAATGAAGGAGCTGTAATCCTTAATCCCTGCAAGATTATGGGGATATATTTATGTCTGGAGAAAAATGCTTCATGTATAATCTATGGCATGTGCAATATATGCATAGATATACTGAAGGCATTTAGTTATAAATGTGTAGGCTTTAATCTCTTCAGTCATTTGCTCCCTGTGCCTGTATAGAGATACCAGCTTTTGGGTATCTCTACGCATGTACAGGAAGCAAACGACTATGTGAAAATAGTCATTTTACATAGACTAAATGTAAAAACACAAGACTTTCAGAGGAGGTGCATTCAATTGAATGGCTTTGATTTGAAAGGGCTCCTTCTAAAAATCCTTCTTTAGGCTTCAGACCTGGTCATCTCATTCAGTTTTGTCTTATTTATACTGTTGTTTTAAACACCTAGGCTAGCATGCAATTCTAGGATTACAATAACTTTCGGTATTCAGGCAAGATACCTAGTAGGTTGGAGGAAGAGGGAGTGTAAGAGGCTAGAAAGAGGTGGAAGGAGGCGGGGACTTGGCTTGTAGGCATTGGCGGTGGTTGTTTTTTGTTTTAAACTTTTCTAATATTGCTTCCAAACCCCCGAGTGATGCTAGAGGCACTGGTTTGATGTTTATGGGCCTAATGATTGCTGCATTTCTTGCAGGTGAAGATATGGTTTCAGAACAAACGCTCTAAGTTTAAGAAACTGCTGAAGCAGGGCAGTAATCCTCATGAGAGCGACCCCCTCCAAGGCTCTGCGGCCCTGTCGCCGCGCTCGCCAGCGCTGCCTCCAGTCTGGGACGTTTCTGCCTCGGCCAAGGGTGTCAGTATGCCCCCCAACAGCTACATGCCTGGCTATTCTCACTGGTACTCCTCTCCACACCAGGACACGATGCAGAGACCACAGATGATGTGAGTTGTCCAAGGGAACACCCTAGGGAAACGTCTGAACAAGGAAAAGAGGATCCGGGACCTGCTTGTATCTGCGAAAAGGAGCCGAAGGAGCAGGCTTAGGAGAGCTCATAAATGTGGCGAGAAGCCGACTAGGCTTCTCTCCCTCTCTCTTTCTCTCCCTCTCCTTTCTTTTCACTGCTTCTTCCTTTCCTCCATTCCTCCTTTCTTTCCTTTTCCTTTCTACCTTTCTTTTCTTTTTCCCTTTCCACTTTTTTTTCTCATTTACCTTCTCTCTTGAGCAATGTCAGTAATTAATCTTGCATCTCAGAGAGAGAGAAAGAGTGTGTGTGAGAGAGAAACTGGTTTCTATGCCAGCACTCCTGAAACCCTTTACTGTAAGGATATTTTCTCTTACCCCTTGGGATCCAGGCTCTGAGCCTCTTCTTCTCTTTGGGAGTATCCATCAAAATGACTTTTTTTTTTAAACAGATTTTCCCCCAACCAGAAGAATCTGCACAAACATGGCAGCGTTTTTACTTGTTTAATGAGTTTAAGACATTACATGATGAAAGAGAAGCATTTTGGACTCCTGCATTTTTATTTACCATTCCCAGACTGACAAGAAAAAGAAAAATCCTCACATAACAGCCCTTCTCTAAAGAAAAAGGAAAAAGTGGCTGTAAGATTAGAACATTGCTACAAAGGGAATGCTGCATGTTTTATCAAAATGCAATGACCAGGAATGATGGTTGATTAAAAAAACAAAACAAAAACCACTCTTTCCCCACTCCACCCCCCAGAACCCTGAACTGGAATCAGGAAAGACAGAGGAAATAATCAAAATTGCCATTCTATTGCTTTGACACCTTTACTAGGTGAATTGGTGGCATTCACAAAGCTAATAGGGACATTTATATCAAGAAACATTTCTGTATATATTGTTGAATTTTAGTTGTACATATACTTTGTATGTTTTTGTCTTCTTTCATATATGGAGTAAAAGCCACAAAACGCTAAGAGTGTCTTGTATATTTCTCTCTCTGTGTGTCTGTGTCCCTCTCTTTCCTCCCTCCTCCCTCACTTCCCTTCCCCCCATTATATTTTCTATCACCCTTAAAAAAATTCCTATTTCCTAATATGGGAAGTTTTATATATATATATATATATATATATATATATATATATATATATGTGTGTGTGTGTGTGTGTGTGTGTGTGTGTATGTGTGTGTGTGTGTATATATATATATATGAACATCAAGTGCCTGCAAAGATGTCAGTTTGCACTACTAGCCTTTGTCTTAGGTACTTTAACATTAACCATGGATGTTCTCTCAGCTTTCTTTACATATTATGTTTTTATTGTAATTTCTACACATTTATCTACTTTTAAACATTAGAATTACCTATCCTCAAGTTAACTTCTGGACATCACAGTAGTTTCTAGTGCTGAAACTGAGTATTCTCCTTTCTCTTTTCCCAGCCAAAATAATACAGCCATATTTGTCTTTGGATATAATTTTTAAAAACATAGAAAAGAAAAAAGTGAGAGTAGAGTGCACAATTATGCCTACTTAATGTTTAAAACCCATTGCCAGCTAGCTAGGTAGGAAAATGCACTATCCTGGATGAAATACATCCTACCGATCTTGGGGAAAGCACAGAAATAATGAAATGAAACGTCCTTCCGTCATACAAGCAGGAAGCCCCATACTGCGAGAATTAATGGCTACAGACCTGGGCATCCTTCAAATTATGAACCTTGAAACCACTGAGCCATTTATCAGAAGTCAATAGAGATACTCAGAGTGCTCCATATAATGACAGCGACATACAGTCGTGCAAAAGGACAGTCACTATAATTAGACACAAAGCAAAGACTACTTACCAATATACCCGTTCCTTTTTTTGTTGAGCAACTTCCACGCTCAGTCAGTCTTCAGAATGGTTTAAAACCGATCAGTCTTGTCATTTTCTAGCATTCGCATTGTTACATTAGGAAAAATGTTTTCTTTTCTTTTTTCCCCCTTCCTACTGTGAAACTTTGGGTTCGTAGCTCCCCAGGATCAATTCTGAACAAAGCCTCCAGCTGCAGTGCCATCCAATTTGAAGCAGACATTGGGGACAATTTAAGGTTTTTATCCACAAGAAGGTTTTTTTCCATTCTCTTAAATGCAGCCATAATTAGAGTAATTTTTCATGTAGCCCGCTGATTACAGCGTTTTTACCGTCAAAGATAATTACCTGTAATTTTCTTCCACTTTTAATACTAAAAAGCCATCTTTATTTAGATTCAGGAACAGGAAAGGCGAAACAAAAGAGGGAAATTATTCTGTTATTCATACACAAATTGCAGAGACGTAGGACCTAAAATTGAAAATTAACCAAAATTATAATGCTGAAAAGAATGGAAGAGGCTGCAGAAGTACAGCTGGTAGTGGGGCTTTGCTGAATTATTCAAATTACGTTAGGGAGAAAGCTACCATACATCGAAACCAACACTAATTTTTCTTTAAAAAAATTTCACCAGATACATGCCAAACCACTGTGAGTGCATAACATTCTGAAACTCGGCAAATGCATGTTGACATATTCGAGGTGTTGTCATGATGCATTTGTATCGATCTGTTTATCTCTTAACAGGAGTTTAATTAAGCAAGAAATTCTGCCAAGTAGTTCCCCCAGACTGCCCTTGGAACTGGGCTTTCTCTGGATCCTCTGAACCTCAAGGGTTAATATGTTCACTCTTTAGAATGTATTGACCCTATGGTAAGCGGATTCCCGAGGGAGGGATTGGTAGGAGGGGCGTGGGCGAAAGGCATCGCCCAGTGGTGGTGCCTACTACGCCTCCCCACGTTCGAACTTCTCCAGAGGTTGCAGAGTTCGAGTTGTGGAGCCTAATTCTGACCGTATTTCCTATTTAAAAAGAGAGAAAGTGGGGGAGAGAGAGAACAATAGCTGGGGGTGGGCTAGAGGAGGGAGGGAATGAAGGGAACGATTTCTCTTTGGCACCAATAAACATCTCATTATCTTTTGACACAACTTAGTCAAAAGGTTTCTGCCGCCGGAGAAAGGCCTTTTTGCACTGGGATGGAAAGCCAAAGATTTATCAGGCACTTAACATCTCTAGTTGCTTACAACGTCTACAGGGTCAGGAAACAGCGTCATCTATAGATAGAACAGCACGGCTTCTTGCTGGAGTCTTCCTTGGTGCGTTCCTAAATTTGGGTTTTCGAGCTCCCCAGCTCGGTTCTGCGTCTCAGCCAATCATGCCCCTCCAACCCCAAGGTCGCAGCGTTTGTGCTCGCCGTAACTCCGAGACCCGCATAGCCTCCTCCCACCCCCACCGCCCCGACACACCAGCTTGAGGCAAAGACCCTGAAAAGCAGCTTCGAAGGGGTTCAGAGACCAGTTATTTCGGAAACCTTCCCCCAAGGGGAGGAAAGATTTCGAAGGGGCTACACCATCCAGAGATTCATCAGACTACACCTGCCTTTGCAAATGTCCGCATACCTGTGGTTCTAAAGGAGCCCCATCGCGAGCTCCGTTTGATATCTTGTCGCCTCAAAATCTAAAATCACGGCCACATGTAAAGCCCTCTCTGGATTCACCTAGGATTAGCTGTGAATAATAATTCTCAAATAGATTTTAGCTTGGAATCTCCAGTCGAGTCTTTCCACACCTTATAGAAACATGGTACTTTTCGCAGGCTCCAGTCACAAGCTGCACCAAATACATCAACAACATAGAAAACAAGAAAGACAAATCGAATACTTAAGGATCCCATTCTCATTCGCATCCTTTCACTCAACAGAACAACAGCCCTTTTTACTGTTAAAGGGGATAAAGGGTCAGCATAGAGAAATCTATAAAGCAAAGTTGTAGCCCATGATAAATTACAACGGCAACATGTATCTTGGAAACGGTGAGAAGAGAAATAAGAACTGTTCCTTGAAGTATGCAAGAAATAAAAACTTACCATTAGTGAATATCTCTTAAGCAATGATCAGGGTCTAGAAATCTATACTGAACCGAAGCACAGGAGAATATTTTTCTGAGTCTCAGGGCAGAAGCTCTTTCTCTATATTCTTGGTTGAGTGAGCACATCCAGGTGTGAAATTGTTTGCACACCCCAGCACCTCTTATATTGCCAGCAAAATTAGCTGTTATTACTGTCACTGTTTAGTGATGGTTAGCGTGGTACAAAAAAAAAAAAAAAAAAAAAAAAAAAACTGCTGTAATCAAGACCTGGCGCATCTTTGCAAATTACAGATAATTGTAAACGTCCAGATTATGATAATAGCATCCTAATCCAGCCTGCAATATAATTATTACAGAGTGTTACATCTGAAACTGTCCAGTAGGGCTAATTCAGCCATTATTTAGACCCTATTTTTGCACTGCAAATGGGTTGCTGAGTTGAAAATGTACGATTGTAATTTCACAGGGCACTCAATGAGTAATGGTATAGGAAGAGGAAAATACAAAAGTGAAATGTGAACAGTAGCGATCAAATCAAACCCTGAAGGACAAAAGACTGTTTGATTCATATGGAAAAAGAAGAGCAAGAATTAAGAAAATAGCAAATCAGTGGTCTGAAGCATTTCATGTCCAAATCTTCAATAGTGCAGGGCTGATGTGTTTGCAAGGGCAGCTGCATCTGCTGCTTTCTGGAGTCTAAAATAATTTTTCTTTTTCTTTTTTTTTCCCAACCCCCTGTCTTTTATTCCCCCTTCTCTCTCCAGAAACATTTTCCTGTTTTAAAAAGGTGTCCCTCCCCCAAAGCAAAGAACATTTGTCAGTTTCACCATTGTTTCCACAAAATCACCTCAGAGTGTGCCTGTCACTTGTTTATGAACATTTTCTTAAATGAAATTGCTGTCTCTCTTGTTATCCAAGTAAAATGCCCTTGGGCACTTGTGTTTCTGCCCTCTGTCTTCATTCTCTTTCAGCGTGAACTAAGTCATAGAATCCTAGATGATATTAGCAGAAAACATATTAAATGCTGCTAATTAAATATAGCCAGCTGGGAAGCTGTCTTCTCCAGTAGGCTTGGCTGGCTATTGGTTTTAATCCTATCATTAACTTTTATTAATTAACACCCCTCCACCATATAAACCAGTCCAGCTGCTTCCTTTGCTACCTGTCACCAATGTGCTTAAATGAGCAAGGTCAATCTTATTAAAATATAGGAGGACCAAAGAAGGAGGGAGTTAGAGCAAGAGACGGAGAGTTAGAGCAAGAGAGGCTGGAGAGAGGCTGGGGGACTATGCTGGTCCCAGAGTCAAAGAGCTCTAGGGGTTCAAGCTGTTGCTTCCCGGAGGATGAACCCTGCCCTAGTGGAGGGTTCTGGAGTCTAGTTCTGGTTCCTGGTAGGGACCTCCTAGTCAAAGATACCTAAAGCCCGTTTATCCCCAGGAGCTCAATTTTCCCACCATGAATACAGAGAATTTCCTAGGCATGTTTTCTAGCCTCCAGGCCAATGTGCGTTGACTCTCCCTCCTCCCACCACTTCACAGACCCAGGAGCTGCCCAACCAGGGCCACCCTGCAGGGTGGCAAGCAGGCTTCCTAGCTCTTGTGAATTTAAGGGCAATAATGAAATGTCCCCTGTTTAGTGACCCCTGTTTATAGATGAAAGTTGAGTCCATATCCTGCTCTTCCTCCGCCCCTCTTCCCTGACCTTGCAAATGGCAAGTGGCAGAAATAGTCCTGGATGACAATAAGCTTCCATTGGCAGGTTTCTGTCTTCTCAGTTAGTGAGAGAGAGAGAGAGAGAAAAAAAGCTTTTAAAATATATCATAGCTTGGAAACTGTTTACTGCCCTTTACCCTCACGCACTTCTTAAAAAAAAAAAAAAAAAACAAAAAAAAAAAAAAAAAAAAAAAAAACGCTAGACTGCATGGTGAAGATTCCACAGAGAATCCTTACCGAAACTAGGAGAGAGGGAGGGTATGTGTGTAGAATGATGTTATGAAGCCATTTTTTTTCGTTCCTGTGGTGAAAGGTCGTAATGTGTGGTATTTCACAGTTTTATATAAATCTTGGTTTAGGATGTGGAACAGACTCAATAATACATGTGCTTTTGGCAAAGAGACTCCTTCGGATCCCATAAATCAGAAGTAAATAAGAAATCCAAGTGAACAAAAGAGCAGGAACATTTAATTGATGCAAAACAGGACTCTCATCTGCTTTAAAGAGAGGTTCGTGTAAATTCCCTTAGTTCCTATCTTCACGGTAAGAGCCCGACATATAAAACAGGTTATTACATTACAGCCGGCAGCCTTGGATGATTGAAAGGAAAGGCTCCCCACCCCCAACACACACACACACACACACACACACACACACACACACACGCAATAGATACAATGTATACTTTCTGCCCTGAGGAATCGAAAGCCTGTCAGATGCAACAGAAAACGCCGAGGGTGGGGGGAAAGAGACAGGGCTGCGTAGAAAATATTTAACCAATCCCACATGTGCCACCGCTATTTGGGCTATTTTTAAGGCCCAGAGTTCGCTGCGACTGGGCTGAGGTTGAAAAAAACCAAGCACTGTGTGCAAAGACCGCGGGCAACCTGGGAACGCAAGCCGAGGCCGAGAGCAAGCTGCAGCGCCCCCTCCCCAAGCTCCGGAGCGGCGGGAGCCTCTACTGGCTACTGTGGGAGGGGGTGCTTAAGGGTGGAGGAGCTGGGTGACCGCAGGCGGATCCGCCGGCGTGGCGAGCTTCCCAGAGGTGCCCGAGGGCGTCTGCCCTCTGGGTGTGCCTCCAGGGAGGGCTAGAGAGCTCTAGGTTGGCAAGATCCCAGTGACCAGTGGGAGGCGCGCGATCCAAGGGGTTGCAGGGATGGGGCGGAAAGGAGGGGTGGTTGGGTAGCCTAAAGGTCCCTCTCCCAGAATACAAGGAAGCGCTAAGAAGGAGGATGTGGGGACAGTGTTCCTGCAGGCATCCCGGGCTCTTCGGGCTGGAGAGCTCAGGAGACTGAGCGGTGTCAAGGCTGGAGTGAGCTATAGGGCGCGCTGGGAGGAGGTGAGCGCAGCCTGGCTTTGGCGCGCTGTGGGTGACTCCCTGGACTGCGCGGCCAGGACGCCGCGAGCGGTGGGGCGTCCGGTGGGATCAAAGGAACCAGAGGAGGCCAGCCGACGCGTCTGGGATTGTGGGATAAGGGGCGGGAGAGACGGGATTGACATGGGCGGGGAGATCCTGGCCTGGCCTGTGTCACCGGAGGGGGTTGTGTGCGTTTGTGTCTTTGTGCGGATCAATGCGCACCGGCCCGAGGCCGAACCCTGGGTGGATCCGAGTGTGAGTGGACAGGCTCCCGGGTGGGTGCTCCGACGGGAGGGAGAGAGAGCAAGTGAGATCAAGGGCAGCGAGGTCTGCGGGTTTCTCTGTGTGTGTGTCTCAGGCCCTGTGGCTCAGCACTGGAGCCGCCTGGCACCCACAGGAATGCGGCTTCTCTCGGATCCCCAGGCCGCCCCTTGTCCCACAAGGAGGTGGCCGCCAGGAAAAAGGGGGGAAAAAGGGCAGAAATCCGCCTAGCCCAACCCGAGTCTCAAACAAAGGCCAACTTATCTGATCTCTTACAGGAGGGCTCAGGAGGCGGTCTGGGCACCGAGGAATCGCGCTGGCCCTGACCGCATGCC
The DNA here is from genome assembly GCF_047675955.1 of Chlorocebus sabaeus. Classification (NCBI taxonomy): domain Eukaryota; kingdom Metazoa; phylum Chordata; class Mammalia; order Primates; family Cercopithecidae; genus Chlorocebus; species Chlorocebus sabaeus. The sequence goes on along the minus strand of NC_132924.1, from coordinate 55,844,546 downwards.
CCAGTCTTTCTGGGGTTTGTGAGGAGCTCTGAAGATGAGGGTGAGGTGTTGGAAGTAAGGGGTGGGGAGTGTGAAGACGCCCACTGAAAAAAGCATTAATCTTGGAAAGGACTTGATTTCGTTTTGGGAGAACTAGACTGAGAGCTAGGCAAGTGGAAACCGGAAGGGGCAGACAGAGGGGTCACCCAGTGCGATGTCAAGAGTGGGGCCGGCCGGTCCGGGAATATGCTGGGGAGTGGAGCACGTTTATATTCGACGTAGGAAAAACAATGGAGAGGAAGAGAAGGTGGAAGGGAGGACAAGGGAGAGAAACATCACATAGATATTTTTAGACTTTGCTGAAGATCTGTTATTTTTACATCCTTGGGCGCAGGACTGCAGGGAGTTAAATTCCCCTGAGAGAATCCCCATGGTGCCAGGGAAAGCCCGCTGCAGACTGGTTTACCAGAATATTTTTGTCCACAGCTCCCAGACCAAGCTAAAAAATAAAAACCGCACGAGAGAAGAGGCCTTTGCGAGTGGAAGAAGTGAGGTTAGCACAAGGGAAGGAATCTTGAAACCAAGTCTGTGTCTGCGCGGCGTTGGGCTGGGCCACCTAGCAGTGAGGCTTTAGTGATCTTAACTACAAGCAGCCTCAAAGCTAGGGTGGAGGAGTGGTCATTTAAAAAGAGCTTCCCTCTGCCTCTAGAAGAATCAAACCCTCCCTTCCCTCAGCTCGGCCGCGCCCGGTGAATGGGGATGAGGAAGGGATCCTCCTTCTTTTCCACCAGTAATGGGGCTGGGGAGATGATAGGGACAGCTGGAAAACTATCTGCTCTCTTTGTGTGCATAAAGGAAAACAGTATGTTCCAAGCACATTCTTGCCACTCTTAGGCAGCCAGTAGGTGAGAAATATTGGAGGTGTGCAGTGGGTGCGCCCCCACCCCCAACCTTCCCAAACACGCACCCCTTGGCAGGGAGAGGCGTCCGCGCAGGGGAAAGCCAGGCGCTGGCACACCGCGAGCGCGGGTTTCTCCCAGTCGGAGTCGCCAGAAATAAAGCGCTAGCTCTCGGTGTAATGGAAACTCCCGAAATCCTTGCAAGCAAAGAAAGAAAAGTAGGAAGTGGATATCTTCATCTCTTCCCCAATCCCCCTATTCTCTGTGAGCGCAGAAAACAAAATGGGACACCCTTTGGCTCCCCCCCCCACCCCCGCCGCAAACCTTCCTATTGCCACCTCTTCCCCGCACCCAATGCTCCTTCCGAGAAAGAACGGCTGGAGTGGATTGGGGAGACGGAAATATTGAGTCGCGGTCGCTCTGGAGTTGGGGGTGCGGGAGGAGGAGGGGTCCACAGGCCAGGCTGCCGGGCGTAGTGCTACCTCGGAGCCAGGCTGCGGGGTATGTCTGAAGAGTGGCCAAAATATTGATTCCTCCAAGAAGCAAGCTGTTCCACACTGGCGGGCCTGGTAACTCTTCTAGAAAAAAAATAAAGGAGAAGAGAAAGAAAAAAATAAAGGAGATGGAAGGGAGGTAGGGAGAGAAGAGGAGGAGGAGGCAGGCAGAGAGAGAGAAACATGCAGGTAAGGTAAATTCCCCTCAGGGCACATAGCGTGCCTTTTCAGGTTTAGTCTCCCAACCCTGGAAGAGCCTTCTCAGAAATCCTCAGCGACAGGATATAATTTTTATGCTCTAATCTACCCCCACTTTAAGAAGGTTCTTTTGTCACATTTATTGCTGCTGACTTCCTAGCTGTAAAATATTTCACATGCATCTTGTAATTTCCAACGCAACATTTTCCTTCATATCCTAAGGAGAGGCAGGCCCACTGAAGGACAGTCAGACAGAAAGAGACCTACAATTCAGGCCCGGGTCTTTAGGTGCAGTGCGTAGTTCTGGTCATACTGTTGATATCTACATGCAGGAGTGCAAGAAGAAGGAAGGGACACAGGGCACAGCTGCAGCAACTCCTTTCTCTCTGTCCCAAAGAAGGCTTCCCAAAGGAGAAATCCTCATAAACAGATTCCATTTTGCATCATTTAGAGCCTGTTTTGCCACTGTTTTATGTAAAAGCAAAGCAGAGGAAGCTCCTTCCTGAAAAAAGGAAGGAGGGAAGGGAAATATTAAGAATATTATCTCACACAAAATGAAATCAACACCGTGTCACAATGCTTTCCATTCCTTCCTTTCCCCAACCTTGAAGTTCCCTTTTCACCGTATCTACAATGTTTTCATCTCTCAAAAAGAGCTGATACATTTATAATCATACTCCAAAGAGTCCAAGGTTTTATCATTTGCCATGCTCCAAACATTTTAGATTTTTTAAAAATGTAATAAGTGTGAGGATTTTTCTTTTCGTTTTCTCATCTCTGGAAACTCCCTTTGAAGGGTAATTTGTCTAATTGCTCTGGCACTACACAGAGGCTGATGATGGGTGGGGGCGCTTCTCCAAGGTAATTGCTTTGAGCTTAGAATTCAGAAGGGTTATTGAGGGATTTCTGTTGCCTTCTAACTCACATACAGGGTGAGAGGGATGTATTTTTATTTCAGCATAACCTTCTACCTGAAACAATTTGGAGTTAATTTTATCTAAAGGTTTTTTGTGTGTGTGTGGCTAAGCAAAAACACACACACATACACACAAAGTATAGTATTGAACATATACACATATACAGTCTGCATGCATGCAGCCCCGACTTTTCTTTTTTGCCTTGTTGGATCTCTGCGGAGCTTGTCCTTCTTTAGTTACCTTCAATAAAACTTCACTAGCCAGTTATCAGAGGGGCAGAATCAAGTATTTTTCAGAAACAATCCGCTTTTCATGGTCGAAATAATTTTATTTATCCAGAATATACAGTTTAATTCCTCTATCTACACTTATTTACATGGCTAAAATGACATTGAAAAAAGTCTTTTGAAAAGTTGAGGTCATAGATTTCAAGGCACCATTGAAAGTGTCCACAGTTGCGCAAAAAAAAAAGTCCTCTGTAAAAAAAGGGGGGGTCCTTTGAAACGCAATAACTTACATGCAAAAAAAAAAAAAAAGCTTTACACATGAATCTTTTTGTTTCAGTTTTCTGAACTTCCCCATATGAATTCCTTTCTTTATGATTTTCTAGAAGAGCAAAACACAGTAGTCCCAAAAAAGAGAGTAAGAGAGAGCAGCCCATCTAATAGAGTGTCCCGGAGGCCAGCGCCAGCGGGTGCTGTAAGGAGCCCGGTGGCGGCAGGTGGGAACTGATTGAGCTGGCTGCACTTGTGTACCAGGATGCAGAGTTCTCCAGGTAGCTGGACGCTGGGGACTGGTTGGAGGTCGGAGGGTGGGCATGAGGGTGGTGGCTGAGCGAGCGGGACGAGCCCTGGGGCTCCCACACCGCTGGAGACTGCGGCGAGTTACACGCCATTGGGTCGCTGGAGCTGGGACTGTGCTCCGGGGGCATCTCCCCGTTTTTCATGATCTTCTTGATCTTGGATCTTTTGTTCTGAAACCAGATTTTCACCTGAGTTGGGGAACAAAGGCACACGTTACCGGGACACTCAGAGGTCGCCCGCGCCTTCCCCGGGGCGACGACTGGAGGCATCTTCGGGCCCCTGGGCGGCCCAGCCCTGCCTGGCGTCTCCCCGCCGCTTGCGGCCTATGGCCAAGAAGCTATGCCTGAGGCAAACCATGGAGCTCTGGCCACAGAGGGCGCCCTGGCCGGCTCGGTGCGCCCCGGCCCAGTGAGACCACGACCCCAAGGCTTGTCTTTTGTTTGGGCTGGGGGTGGGTGGCGCGAGCGCGGCGGGTGTGCGCCCGAGTGTCCGCGGCGGCGGCGTGACTCGTGTAAGCCTGCGCAAGACGCGCGGAACGCGGCGAAGGTCTCCAAAACAATCGCGGGAGCCCGGCGGGGAAGGGGCGTAGGGCGGGGTACGCGCGCCTGTGGTGAGGAAAAGGAGCGAGTTCCCAACCTCCCGTCCTACTCCCTTCACTCCCTCTGCAGCTCAGAGAGGCCAGAATCTGACTGCAGCTCTTGGTGGCGACTCGAACGTTCTTTATGCTTCCGTAGGCCCCAGCTAGGTTGGAGGAGTAAAGGGAATGGGAAAATCCAGGAAGACTTCCCCCCGTACAATAGCGCCCCCCACCTCGCGACCCTCAGACGGCCGTGGCCTGAAGCTCCCATAGGCTCAGGGCACGACCCTTCAGTTTCTCCGCTCCAGGCGACGTTCTCAGCCTTTTCTTAGCCTGAGACCACCGCGAGGACACCAAGCCCTGCTCACCCCGAGGAGGCACTACATTGTTAAGAAAACCAGATAGCTTCTCAAGGTTGCAAAGCCGCTCTAAAAATAACCCTCCGCTTGCTTTCAACCCCAGAAATTGACCCCCGAGCTCCGGAGGCCCGATGCGGGGTGGGGGCGGCGGCCGCGGTTAAGTGGGAGGTATCTCCAGACCGCTGATGAATCCCATCTCCACCGTCTCAAGGCCTGGCTCGCGGAGGGAAAAGCATAGGGCCTGGTGTCTTTGTGTCTGTTAGTTTCTCACGGGTACTGTTGAAACCGCTCCAGTCTCATCGAGACTGAACCGCGCGACCCAACCAGACCTGCAGTGCATGGCAGCGGCGTATTTACCTGTGTTTGTGTCAATCCCAGCGAGGCGGCCAGCTCGGCGCGTTCTGGCAAGGCGAGGTACTGAGTCTTCTGAAACCTTCTCTGTAACGCGGCCAGCTGAAAGCTGGAATAAATAGTCCTGGGTTTACGAACTTTCTTTGGTTTGCCATTCACCATTCTCACCTCGGGCTCGGCCACTTCTTTCTCTAAATAATCAAAACAGACTCAGTTAAAGCTTATCACCAGACAATGCCCTTTTTGCGGAAGGGCCTCAAATAGAGTCCTAGAGTTTCTTACCACGCAGTCTTCACTCTTTGCCCGTATCACCATCACCTTTGCTTTTCAAGACCGCGATAAATATGCTCCTCCCCCAAATATGGAAAAGCGCGGTAGCCTCTGATTAATTCCTACTCTGTTCATTCAGATAGTTTGTGTACAGCGTTTCCTACAACACAGCTTTCTCCTTGGCATCTGGGATTCAGCTCTTGCGGTGGTTCCTCCTTCTCCCGGACTTGTTTTTACGCCCACCCTATGCTCCCCCGCGTTTCCGAGACAAAAACACCAGCCCCTCCCGGGGCTTCAAGGAGGCAGCCCTGGGCCGTGACCCCGCTTCTGTCGGCGTCTGTTCGGGCGCCCGCAGAAGCCAGACGCTTGGGCAGGGAAGACGCTAACTGAGGTCTCCAAAGTTCAAAGACCCACAAGCAAACTATGCTCCTTCACTTCAGCAGCAAGCGGTCGGAGCCGCAGCAGACAGAGGGCCGATTATGCAGCCCCCATAATCTCACTGCAGATCTGCGAGGGCACAGATGTGTCTGGTTTCTTTTACAAATAGACTTAATATGTTCTTGGTAAAAACACACACACACACACACACACAACTTCCACTTATGCACGAAATACAGAAAGAGTGAAAGAAACGAAGACGCCTCAACCCGGGGCTCTCTTTTAAAGTTCAGCAAGAGTCACACATTGAGAAGGAACCGGTGGGGTGTTTTCGTAGGAAAGGGGCGGCAGGTCAGGACGAGATTCTCACTGTCAAGAGTATGGGTTTGGGCGGGAGAGGGAGGGATTGCCAAACTCGTGTTGTACAAACGTGCCCTGGGGCTACAACTCCCCTTCCTCAAAAGTACCACCCCTCTGGAACTGGCGGAGAACCTCTCCAGGGTGTGTGTGTGTGCGCGCGCGTGTGTGTCAAGTTCCAGGGAGAAATGTGGAGAATGAGGGCTGTGGTCTCAATTCTGCCAGAGTAGGGGATGCTAATATTAGCAGGATTATTAATGTGTTGGTGGGAAGAGATCAAACCTTACCAGTGAACCCTCTCCGCCGAGCCTCATGCCTCTCTCTTACCGCCCAAGCTCACTAACCCTCTTAAACTTTCTAAGTTTCAAAGTGGACGAAAAAGGAGGAGGGAAAGACACATTTTGGGCGCCTATGGAGAGAGAAAAAAAACTGTCCTACAACGTGACCCCTCAGCAACCCTCCTCCACCTTTAAATGGCTTTTTGTTTTTGGAAATGCCTGGATAAACCGCAAAGCTCTCGGCGCGCTCTTCTCTGGCTGGCTACAACTCCTTAACCCCCCACCCCCACCCAGCGTGCTCAGGGCACCCGCACCGTGCTAGCTTGTGGCGGCTCTCAAACTAATCCTGACTGAGTCTTTGAGGCAGCCTTCTACTCCCACTCGCACCAACCCAGCACGCTTACCAAAATTCCCAACAACTAACCTCCTCTTTATTACGCAAACGCCAGGGGCTGCTTGATTCTTTCTTCTCTCCACCCCATCCCCTTTCCAGCCTAGCCGGCTTCCTGGCCGGGCAAGCTGGGAATTCAGCGACTTAAGGGCAGGAGGGGAGAGACACTAGTTCGAACCTCCGCAGGGCTCTCCTGCTAAGAATCCCTAAAATGCTGGCCGGAGAAACTCTCTTTGTCGGAGGGTCTGAGTCCTACTCCCTTCTGCCGGGTGCGCCCCCACTGCAGTGAACCGCTGTGATCCCCAATCTACCACCCCATCTCGCGCCCCCAGCGTCCTAGTCCCCTTGTATCTGCCCAGCCTGCCCCCTGTCCATGTACCTGGCTGGTTGGTGGCGCTTGGGACGCGGTTGTAGGCGCCGCCGTACTGGTGGTAGGAGCTGGCGTAGCTATAGTCGGCATAAGCTTTGGCTGGGTAGCTCCCGGCGGAGCCGTTCACGCCGTGATACTGATACTGGTAGGGGTTGAGCGCTTTGCCATAGGAAGCCGAGGTAGGAGAGCAGTAGCCGTGCGGGGCTCCCCCCGTAGGACTGTAGTAGTCAGAATCGGTAGCTGACGACTCGGGCAAAGTTGGCGATTCCTGAGAAGGATGGTGCATAGCTGCGGACGTCTGGAACGGAGCTTGGAAGTCGCCGGATCGGATGCTGGGGACCCTTCTGTCAAACACTCCTGTCATCGCTCACGGGCGGCGGCAGCGGCTGTCCTTGCTGTTGTGGCGGCGGCGGCTGCCCGAGTTGGCTGTGGGGCTGCTCTAGTCTAAGCAGACATGGCTGTGGGAGCGAGGGAGGAGGAGGAAGAGGAGGAGGAGAGAAGGAGGAGGCGGCGGCCGCGGCGAGGAGGAGGCTGGGAGTCTTGGAGTCTCTGTCTCCGGCCGGCTGACTGCTGGCTGAGGCGCAGCACTGCCTTGGTTAAATCCTTAATTGCGCGCTTACGCACAGCGGGGTGGATCTGGTTCTATTGGCCAGGGCCTCGGGAGCAGCAGTAACACCCTAACTCGTCCAACTAGTTTTAGCACAACAAAGCATTGCTTAAAAAGGGAGTGGGGGGTACAGAGGGGGTGTGTGTGTTTGTGTGTGTGCGCGCCCGCGCCCTTGTGTGTGTTTTTGCTTGTTGTGGAGTGGGGAGGGGTCTCAGTCAATCTGTTTTTAGTAAATTCCAAAGACATCGCAGAAGCCCCAGCACAAGGCTCTGTGATGTCTGGGGACAATGTGTTCCAATCAGAAGCCTCAAAAGTGCACATGTTTTGGGAATGAGGTGGGCGACCATCTTTCCTTGCTCCCCACTACCCCGCCCCCGTGGGCTGCACCAAAGGCGAGTGTAGAATTAAATACTGATACTGAAATAGGGAGTCAAGGTGCAGGGAGTGGGGGGTGGGGGGGGAATGTAGAATGGAGGCAAGAAAGAAGGGAAACAGCATTTTTTTTTTTTTTTTTTTTTTTATAGAGGCGTGTTCGCAAGCAAGTTGTAACTTACATGTTTTGAAAATTTGCTCTTTGGGGAAAGAGGCAACTTCCTTTGCAGGAGATGAGTGTGTCCCGGACGCGGGCTGGATAGGAATGCCCAAGAATGCACAATGTCCATTAAGTCGGTGAATGGCAGAGAGAGTTCCTGCAGCCCAAAGTCCTTAACATGATTTTAAAAAATTACTGTCTTAAAGAAATATAACTTAAGGAAGCCCAAATCCTCGTTGCTGGTTTGTAAGAAGAGCCAAACAGCTCCACTTCTGTTTAATATTTTCATCTATTTTCAAGCCATTGGAATAAAGAGTCTTTAACTATGTTCAGTGGCCAAAAACTCCTGCAAAGGTGAATGGATCCATGTATAACCTGCCATGCCTCCAGGAAAGAATGGGAAAGTCTCAGAAGTGGGGAAGGAGACAAGGATCAAAGCCTTTGCAAAGTCAGATGATGCTCATTGATTTCCCCCTCCTGGCTCCATGGATGTGGCACTCGAGGCCCAGTCTCTCCATTCCCCAGACCCGGATTTCTGTACCCTCTCCCCTTTATTTCCTGCTGCAAAGACATCCTACTTAGCTCCTATGCAAGGGAGAAAAGGATTCAAGAATCATTCAGTTGGTACAGGAGGTCTAAACTCTGCTCTTCAGGAAGGTGCTATCCTTGTTCTAGTCGTGATCCAGCTGGGAGTTTAGAAATTCAACATAAAAGTCTCTCCCAATCCCCGTTGTTACTCCCCTCAAATAGGCAACTCCGGGGAGTGGATCCTGATTTGGGGCCTTCCTATATCTTCCTTTACGGGGTCCAAGACCGGCAACCTGGGAGTTCCACTGGATATCTAGGGTTATCTGGCCTCCCCGCCGTTTTCCCTCCTACCGAAGAAGAAAGCGTCTGTGTTAGTTGTGTCTAGTATTAGTTTAGCCTTACTTGGGGTGTGGAGCCACTCGGCCCAAAACAGGCCGACAGGTAGAGGTAGGGTGTCTGGAACTCGGAGCAAGATACAGCCCCGCTCAGGAACTCCAAAGCAGAGCTGCCGCGCGTGCACCAGCTCCCTGCCTTTGCGGTCTAGACTGCACACACACAAAAAACGCAGCTATTGTCGCAGTTCCTTTTGGGGGAAACTTCAGTGCCGGGAGACTGGCGCCCAGCAGCATTCTCTTTCTCCCCCTGGCCCGAGTCACGAGCTTTTGGGCCTGGGCTGCCCTGGGCTTCTCTGAGGTGGCCTTTAGAGTAAACAGAACCGCAACTGCCAGTCAGCAGTGACTCGGCGCTGTCGATTACCGACAGGCTGTTAACCGTCCGGACGTCGGCTGTGAGGAGCTAAAGAACAGCAGGGAAACATGGGGCTGCGGTCCTGGGCTCTGCTCTGCAGAAGTTATCGGTGCCCATCGAGTCATCTGACACACACCCTGCCATTTAATTACAGGAATCGCTTCCCCAGATCAATGCCAAGGACAGTTCAAAGCATCTCCCGGCAAAGACAAGTGGGCAGGGAGCCAGGCCTCCCTTCCTCTGGTCCCCTATCTTTGACACTTTTGGTTACATAGAGATTTGAGTTACCACATGGTTATACTGAACAGGGTGTTCCTAGCAATGCCCTTACACCTTGCTGAGATGGCAGATTCTAACCAGGATGGGATTGGAAGCTGCAGAATTGGGGCAAAATTTAGAAGTTCGGGATCCGATTGAAAATAATGTTACAATATCAAATTAGTTCTAGACCTTGCTAAATTTCACCCCCCCTCCCAAAACCCCCCGGTCAAAATGGACATTCTTTCCCATATTTCATAAAAGACAAAAAGGAGTGGGGCGAGAGGGAAGAATTTAACTTCTTTGTTTCGGTTCCTAAAGCGTTAGAAAGTTGGCTCTCACGCAGACTTGAGCCATTCCGCTTCTGGGTGAGACCAAATCTGGATGTGTCTCTACAGGTCCAGAGCCTCAACTTTCTTGATTTTGTTCCTCTTTTCTAGGTTGACCCCACTCCCCACTCCACCCCTTCCTTAAAGGCAGCCTGGAGGGAGAGGAAGCACTAAGTTAAAAGCAGCGGAGGGTCTGTTCACAATACAGTTTTATTTAACTTCACAATATAGACATTGTAGTTCTGTGCACTACCGGCTCCTCTGCGGGCCTGTCTGCGGCTTCGGACCCACGCTCAGGACATACACCGGCCGGTATCCCGGCTCTCGGAGTAGCAAACTTTTGCTGGTGGTGTGAGGTAGTTCTCACACTAGGGCCTCCAGCTTTGTCCTAAGGCCAGCGGGCTGGACGCTATTGCCTCTCAAAATCCACCGACAAATCCAGCCGTGGTGAAACAACCCCACGGCATCAAACTCTTCCAGCGGTGCGCTTCCCGCTGAGACACGCAGGAAGAATGTAAGTAATTTTATCTTTTAGTAGCCGAAATCTGCAAAGGGAGGGAAGGGGAAGTAGCGGGGGAACCCTAAGGTAAGTGCAAGTCTTTACCACGAGCGCCACCCAGTGTCCTCGAGCAACATTGCGCAAATGGCAAACGCCAAGCTCGGTCACCGCCGGACACCAACCGGTTCTTCGTGTTAGAGTTCACTCCCAGGTGGCTTTCTTTCTCTGTACTTCCAATACATCTTTCTCTCAATTCCCATCCCCTTTCCTTTCCTTCTTGCACATTCATACTTTTCCTTCCTCCTCCCACCGGCTCACCTTTTTCTGGGTCACCTTTTTTTTGGTGCCCCCTGCCCCATCCCTCAATTCTTGGGTGTAAGGCGCTCCTTCAATGTCCCCACCTGGGGTGACTGGAAGACATCAAGGATGACTCTCCTTTCCTAGCCTTTTTTTTTTTTTTTTTGACAGAGTCTTGCTTTGTCGCTCAGGCTGGAGTGCAGTGGTGTGATCATGGCTCACTGCAACCTCTGCCTCCCGGGTTCAAGCGATTCTCGTGCCTCAGCTTCCTGAGTAGCTAGGATTACAGGCACCCGCCACCACGCCCGCCTAATTTTTGTACTTTTAGTAGAGGCAGGGTTTCACCACGTTGGCCAGGCTGGTCTCGAACTCCTGACCTCAAGTGATCCACACAACTTGGCCTCCCAGAGGGCTAGGATTACAGACTGAGCCACCGCCCCCGGCTGCCTTTCCTAGACATTTGTGAAGAAGCAGGCCCTCCTTTAGTTAGATGAGGTGCTTGGGAAGCTTTCAGTCGTTCACTACTATGGGCTGAAAAGAGTGCCACTGAGTTTGCAGGGAGAGAGCCATGGAAGGGGGTGGGGTAGCAGAAAATTTTAATAACAGCATTTACTCAACTTTCTCCATGTAGCCTATCTGGAAATCTATTTACTCATAGAAGTGCCAACAGTGGAACATCTTTTCTTTTGGGCTTGAAACTGAGAAAGTTCAGTGCAGTTGAAAATATTTAATTTACGAAGTTAAGATATTTTTAATATGGAAACTTTCATTTATATAAAACATTGTACACATCAATTGGATGTGCATAATTCAAGTAAATAAAGGACCCCTCAATATGATGCTAGCATTGTATAGGCACACTTGATATAAAAAGCACTTTTTGCCTTTATCAGTAGAATACTTACTCTTTAAAAGTCCAGTTTTGGGGGTGAGGTTTATTTTTCTTTTTATTTGCACTGCTTTATCCATTATCTTTCTTTATCTGTCCAGTGAAAAATGCTCTCAGAGCAATTCACTCTTATCATGATCCATTTAGAGTACTTTTCATCCCAGAACTCTCAAACACAACAAAACTGGTTAAGTCATACATTTTGTAGAGGTAGACCTGAGTAATCATTTTATTACAATGGAGCTGCAGTTATCTTTGAGCTGGGGCACTAAGGTCATTTAATAACTTAAGGTAACAGCTCTGAAATATTCAGTTTGATATTTCTATAGGAAAAGCACATTTCTTTGAACTAGGGTGAGATGAAAAGATAGGAGTTATGATTGCAAAAGTAGCAAAGGCTTTCAAAAATATCACAAGTTGTCGGTCATTGGTTTTGGCAATGCAACTGAATGGCCTTTGTCTCCCAATAGAGGGCTAGGCACACTGACTTGGATCTAGCATTCAGAGGTGGTTCATCTGAGTTAGGAAAACCAATTAATTCCCCATGTAGGGTGAAAGTTCTTCCCGTGCTTTTATGAGGCTGAACTAACTAAGCCCAAGCTAAAATGTTTGGGAGCCCATATAAATCAACAGTGAGCTTATCTAGGGAGGGAGAAGAGGGAAAGTGGGTGTGAAGGGTAACAGGATAAATAGAAAAAAGGTTTCCTCCCATGCTGAAATTAATTATAATATTCCCTTGCCCTCAAGAAAAATGTGTTTGGAGTTAAAGAGCATCCCCAACAAAGTAAATCTCAAAGGATTCACTAGTAGGCAATTATATAAATATTCTGAATAAATTAAAAATCCCCAGAGGGAAAAACTATTTTCCACTTAATTCCAACCTAATAAGATTTTTGGTTTATTTCCAAATGATAGGGCAGATCATAGACTTCTACACGTTTTGTTTTTATAATTAAGACATTAAAATATGTTTATTCATTTAACTTAAACATAACTAGCTAGGAAAAGGCCTTAAGTATCCACTCAAATCTATTCTCTATGAGACGAATTTAATATACCACAGCTGAAAACACTTCAAGTTCATCTAAATAGGAAGTAAATGGGATTATATTATTATATGGCTTTGCAAACTGAAATTGAGGCATATTCTTCATCCCAAATTCGGATTTCATCTTCTTGAAAGGAAGGTTTGGCTGTGGTACTATTTACAAAACCTTTAGTCTTCTTAAAGATATATAAATATTCTAAATTCTAAAAATACCCCCTGTGGAGTTAAAAGAAAAGTAATTGACAGACAGGAATTCAGAGCAATGATCCAGCTCTGGCAAGGAAATGGCAAGAGTGAAGCTTCAGTCATCTTTAATAACATCCTAATTCCAAGATCTATTTATAATTTTAAAGTTCATTGATCATAAGCCACTGTATTTTATGATCTGACAGCATTGCATGCAGAGATGCAGAAAACCAATTCTGAAGGCAAAGCCATGCAGATTATTCAAACACTGTGAGCTGCGTAAAACTTGGCCCACAACGTATATGCACAGGGGCCGATAGTATAATTTTATAAGCATTTTTACCATCTGCCCTAATTATATCATTTTTATAGATTAAAACAAACAGTAAGAAAATACAAAACCTTTTTCTACAGCTGTGTTTACTACCTTTACCTTTTATAAAGAAAAAACAGTCTTAAACAGGCAACCCCAGCCTGAGATAAGAGGTTTCCCTGCTGTGTTACACAGCACAATCAGTCGAAGCTGCAGTGCCCACCTGGACTTGCATCCCTCTGTGCTCCTGCAGAAGAAAATTAAGGCAACAGAAAGGAAAAGTCAATAGCTTTCCAAGTGAAGTGTAGCTGACAGCAATGGAGTCACTTTTAAAAACTGTGGGGAGAAAAGATACATTACTTGGCAGCGAGAAGCTTAGTAATATTCAATGTATATAGCCCATGGGCAGTTACGGAAAATTTTACTTTTTCAACATTAAGTCTTCAGTTTTATTTTATTTTACTGTTTCAACATAGCAGGCTCTTGGATGGTACATGTAGCAAAGTATAATAAACATATACCTTAGTATAATTTATTGCTGCATCCTGATTTATAATTTTGGGCATATAACTGCACGTGTCCAATGGTTTGTGTGCATTCCCCCAATTGATGCATGCGTTTCAGTTGGTTTCTTAGTGAATCAAGGAACACTGTAGTTGTTGCTACAACTTTTCCATAGACCTCATTTTGTAGGCAACCTACGATGTGTCTGCATGCACCACTATTAGTGCATACAGGTTTAGGGATGTCCGGAATTTTTCTTGAAAGTTCCAGGAGGCCGGGCGCGGTGGCTCAAGCCTGTAATCCCAGCACTTTGGGAGGCCGAGACGGGTGGATCACGAGGTCAGGAGATTGAGACCAGCCTGGCTAACACGGTGAAACCCCGTCTCTACTAAAAAATACAAAAAACTAGCCGGGCGAGGTGGCGGGCACCTCTAGTCCCAGCTACTCGGGAGGCTGAGGCAGGAGAATGGCGTGAACCTGGGAGGCGGAGCTTGCAGTGAGCTGAGATCCGGCCACTGCACTCCAGCCTGGGCAACAGAGCGAGACTCCGTCTCAAAAAAAAAAAAAAAAAAAAAAAAAGTTCCAGGAATCCTTGGACTTAGAGAGGGAAAAGATACTTCTGATGACACTCGGGACGTTAGCAAGCCACAGAGTATATACCAGCATTGCATTAAATAATTTATTAGAATAAAAAAAGCAAAGTTGGAAATCAACAAATCAGATAAACAAAAGATATAGGCAAGAAAAACTGTATTCATACATGAAAAAATTCAGAATGTTCCATTATTCCCTACAGTTCTCTGTTGTCTTGTTATTTGAGTCTCTAGCTGCTTCATGGGTACACTGTTACAGCTTTTTTACACATGCCATTCAAGAGATTCAGACACATTTAGGGTTATGTTATAGAGTAACTGTGCTAGGTTGTTAGCAGTTAACCTGCATAGGAAACTTGGAGAGGATAGGAAGAATGTTTTAGCATCAGGATAAATAGATGAACCAAAGAGGATATCATATTTGCTACAGTGATAATACTTTTAATGGAATTATTCCCGAAGCCTGTTAGTTTAGCACAAAAATAGGGGGGAAAGTATCTAATAATTAAAATTGCCTGGTAATTTTTCCTAATTTATAAAAATGATGGAAGAGATTAGAAGAGAAATAGACCAAAGAACAGAAAGCAAAAGGATAGAAATAGATCTACTTTGTACTCTCTGAATTAAAATAATCACTGGGGGACACTCAGGAAAAAGTACTTGTCCACCCGAGGACTGTCTTTTAGGGAACACTTCTCAGAGAACTTGGAATGAAAGTCACTTCTTTGTGACTCCCTTTTACTAGGGTCGTTAAAATTCAACGTGGCCTTAAATATCACAGTTTAGGAAAAATGTTCTGTAAATGTTTTGAGTACCTTATTGGACTCCATTCCTCTTCAGAGTCTTATGGAGAGTATTTGGCATGTCTTGCAAATTTTATAGACCTTTAAATGTTTTTTTCCCAAAGGGATTTCACATATAATTCACTTATACTTTCACAGTGCCTTGAGAAGCAGCTATGTCTGCCTGTTTTGGGTGGTCCTCAACTTTTATATATTTGCCTTTCATTTAACTTAACTTGCTCATATTCCATATTGGCATTCCTACCTCACCCTTTATTGGTGGGTTTGAGTGGTGATGTGGTGGCACTGCCTGCCAGCTACTGCTGTTGGGAGTAAAGTGCCTGCCTGGCCTTTGAACAGTGCCAAGTTTGTATTGCCTCTGTCTCACACTATGCCTAGGAATATCTGGGCATGGAATTCCTGGCTCAGTGGAGGGCTGCCATCTCCCCATGTCTTGCCTAATCCCTCCCATCACCATCCTTGCAATTGTCACTTTCTCCATGGGCATGGAGGCTAACCACTGGGCTTGCCTAGCCTTCTGCTCCAGTTCCTGCAGATCAGTGTGTTCCTGAAAATGAGAGATGCCTGGCTCAGCTCTCCCATGTCCATGAAAGACAAATGGCCACCTCGTCTGCTCTCCATGGGGTTGGGCCAGAGGAGATAACACTGATAAAAATTGCAGTTAGGAATTTTATATTTGGTTAGCACTTTGATAATGGATATCCACTTTCAAATACATTTGTTTTGAATGAAAGGTACTCCTTGAATACCTAATTGACAGATTAATATACTGAGGCCCAAATAATCCACTTTTATAATAATAGTTCCTTGCATTTGCTTAGAGTTTTAAGCTTTTTGAAAAAAATTCTAGAAAGTTCTCATATAATTGATTGTTTACTCTCACGATATTCTTGAGAGGCAAGTAAGGCAAGAAGAAACCCGATTTCCCAACTTTCTGTTTGACATACACTATGTAAATTGTGTTGTTACCTAAGAGTAGTTAAAATTTCCCATGGTCAAAATGCTCTGTGTATGCACACGCAAAAAGAGTTGGTCATGGACTGAAGTAAACTTGCTACTCTTTTAATATTAAACAACAATAACAACAGCAGCAATTCAGGCCAGGCGAGGTGGGGCACGCCTGTAATCCTAGCACTTCAGAAGGCCAAAGTGGGAAGATCACTTGAGCTCAAGAGTTTGAGACCAGCCTGGGCAACGTAGTGACACCGCTACAAAAAATTTAAAAATTACCCAAACAGGGTGACATGTACCTGTGGTCCCAGCTACTTGGGAGGCTGAGGTGGGAGGTTCACTTGAACCCAGGAGGCTGAGGCTGCAGTGAGCCATGATCATGCCACTGCACTCCAGCCTGGGTGACAAAGTGAGACCTTGTCTCAAAAAAAACAAAAACAAAAACAAAAAAAACCCCAAAAAATCGCAAAACCAATGATAGGCATTTACTATATGCTAAATGCTTTGTGCGTATTATTTCATTTAATCTTTACAATAGCCTGTAAGGAGGTGCCATTATTATCCATTTTATATAGATGAATGTGAAGCAGATAGATTAAGAAATAAATTTAAGGCCAGGCACGGTGGCTCATGCCTGTAATCCCAACACTTTGGAAGGCCGAGGCAGGCAGATCACGAGGTCAGGAGATCGAGACCATCCTGGCTAACATGGTGAAACCCCGTCTCTACGTCTCTACTAAAAATACAAAAAAAAAAAAAAATTAGCTGGGTGTGGTGGCGGGTGCCTGTAGTCCCAGCTACCCAGCCTGGGTGACAGAGCAAGACTCCATCTCTAAAAAAGATAAATAAAGGAAAAGAAAGGAAGAAACTTAATTATAATTATTATCCTGTGGCTAATAAGTTCATTGCATGGGAGTTCTCTAAAACCAGAAATCCTATACCCTGTGGAAGATACAAGCATAGAATTGAGGCTTTAAATACCAGAATAACGTTTCTGTTGCTAGTCTCCTTTTTTGTGTGTGTTCTTACACATAAAGACACATACAATAAGCTGTGGCTGTTTTAGTTGCAGTAGTTTGGTTTTGTTTGTGTTTGTTTTTGTTTTTTGGGTTTTTTTGTTTTTGTTTTTGTTTTTGTTTTTTGAGGCAGAGTCTCGCTCTGTCACCCAGGCTGGAGTGCAGTGGTGCGATCTCGGCTCACTGTAACCTCTGCCTCCCGGGTTCAGGCCATTCTCCTGCCTCAGCCTCCCGAGTCACTGGGACTATAGGCGCCCGCCACCACACCCAGCTAATTTTGTTTTTGTATTTTTAGTAGAGACGGGGTTTCACCGTGTGAGCCAGGATGGTCTCGATTTCCTGACCTTGTGATCCGCCTGCCTTGGCCTCCCAAAGTGCTGGGATTACAGGCGTGAGCCACCATGTCTGGCCGTAATAGTTTGTTTATATAAACAGTTTCCTTTCCCTTTAATCAGTTTCACTTTTCTTTAGAATCCAATTGTTGGATATTAGTATCCACATCTTAGGAAATTGAATGGAAATATACTGTAAATCTGAGGTAGGGCGTTTTTTAGTGTTGGAACAAAGAAAATTCAGGGAAAAGTTTCTCTTGATAGAAAGCTTAATTTTATAACTGATGTTAAATGTCAATGAGCAATTGGTCCTTGGAACTAACTGATGACAAACACACATAAAACTAAGCAGAAGATCTTGTCCCACCGTTTGCCCCCATTCTTTATTTTCCCTTGTTTTTCAAACATGTGTCTCACACATGTATCTACAGACTATTCTGGCAAAATGTTCACACTGTTTATTTAACAAAGTTATGTATAGAATGACCACATAATTTATCATCCAAACTGGGATTTTTTTTTTCTTTTTTTTTTTGAGACAGGGTTTCACTCTGTTTCCCAGGCTGGAGTGCAATGGCAGGATCTCGGCTTCCTGCAACTTCCGCCTCCTGGGTTCAAGTGATTCTCCTGCCTCAGCCTCCTGAGTAGCTGGGATTACAGGCACGCGCCACCACACCTGGCTAATTTTGTACTTTTAGTAGAGATGGGGTTTCTCCATGTTGGTCAGGCTGATCTCAAACTCCCGACCTCAGGTGATCCGACTGCCTTGGCCTTCCAAGTGCTGGGATTACAGGCATGAGCCACCGCGCCTGGCCCAAACTGGGACATTTTTGACAGTGAAAAGGGATTGATAATTACTTTACTAGGACAATAGGAGTAAACTGGAGTAGTCCTGGCTAAACCTTGATTTTGTAGCATATTTCTCATATACTCCAAAGTCATTCAGGAGGCCATCTTGGAAAGTCCTGACCAGTAGCCTCGCATCATGGAAACTTGCCTGGTTAGCAAAGCTTAGGTTTTTTTAGTTGCCCTGGGGTTGACCTACATAGCCTATCCTCAGTAGGTTAGGGATGGTCAAGACCGCCACCTGTACATATGCAGGTTGTGCAATGCATATGTGTGCCATGGTGAAGGGGAGTGGGAGCCGGAATCCGGCCCACACTATCCTTGCCCAGCCAAATGCCCAAGTGAGGGTCTGCATCTCCCCTGAGAAAGGAGCATCTATTTCCACCTCACACAAAGGTACCCCATGGAATAGTAGACTCTCTGAGTACAACAAAGTTCACTTCCTTATCTAACATTTTCCTAAGTGTTCACTCTATATCCTTTACTTCATTTTGATTTTATTTTTAATAGTTTTGGCAGAAATTGTGTCTCTATATTTTTTAAAACAGTTAATCTGAATCCACACATAATAGAAAACTTTAGAGAATTGAAACCTAAGGTTTCTAAATACACAAAAGTATACTAAAAGATTTTTCCTTTTCTTTTCTTTCTTTCTTTTTTTCTTTTTTTTTTTTGGTGAGACAGAGTTCTGCCATGTTGCCCAGGCTGGTCTGGAATTCCTGGGGGTCAAAGGGTCCACCTGCCTCAGCCTCCCAAAGTGTTGGATTATAGGTGTGAGCCACCATGCCTGACCTGTTTCCTTTTCATCTCAGAACTTCCTAAGGCTTTTTCGAAATCTGGTATATAGAGAAGATAAATGCTTATGCCTACACTGACCATGCATTAATGCACTGTATTTCTTTTCTTACATGAGGTGTGCCATGTATAACAAAGATTTCCCTTACTGCCTAGGTTTCCTCAAAGAGTGAAACTTTGAGGACTATTACTTTTCACAAAACTTTTTAAATGTACTCCTGCCTTTGCAAGAGAAATGACTATCTGGTACAATTAACGTTGGACCATAGACCCAAAGAACAATGAATATTTCAAACACAAATTGCTTTTGAGAATCATAGTCCTATTCTGGGCTTGAAGACATTCATGTAGGAAATTAACAGAAAATTTTAATAAAGACTCTTCGGATAAAGAAAATTAGATGAAGAATGCCAGTTTGTCTTTTAAGTTGCTTGAGCAGATCTGTCATAACAGACATTGCCCCAGATTGTGGAACCCTTTCTTTCTTACATCTTTTAATGGTAGTAGAACTTACAATACCATAATTTCCTTTCATTTTTGACAGTGTTATACTATCTTTTTAGATATACACTGACAGCATTTCATCTTGACATCATTAGATCATCTCACCTGACTTTTGCATGGTGCACATCATTACCTTACGATGGTGCTATACAATTACCAGTGAAATGAATAGGGTATTAACATGATTACTGAAAAAACGTTAGCACATACAGATATAGCATTCTGCAATTGAAAGCATTTTATAGCTATTAATTAGTCTGCCCAACACTCCTGGGATCCAGTGAAACTTACTTTTTTTTTTTTTTTTCCAGTAGGATAATGAAAGGGAGTGACTTAGACAATATTGCAGAACTAGGCAGTGGCTGAACTTTTCTTAACTTCCTTGATATTTTTAAGCCTAAAAAAGTTGGATGTGAAGATTTATAGTCATTAATCACTGTCTTGAAAGGGCAGTTATGTGAGAAAATTCCACAAGAATACCACTTTTTCTAGTTTCCATTTCATGATTATCATGGCTATTATTGATAATCAGTTCTTCTAGGTTTTGTGAAAGTTTTGGGAGACAAGTAATCTGGAATTATTTAAAGTCTCCATCTTAAATGGAATTGATTTGGTCTGAGAAAAATCACATAACTTTGAATCATTAATCAGGAAATGTTGTGATCAAAGGATGACACAGAAACAGTTTTAGAACTGTAGAAATCTTGATCATTGAAAAGCATCTGTATTTTCTTCATATATTTTTCTAAAATAGCTCACAAAGATAATGCCTTACCAATGACATCCTAGACTTGGGAGACTCAGTGTTGTCTTGGAGGAGAGGATGAACTGACTACCTTTTTCTAAATCATATAATTCACCCTGAGTTCCAATTTTAAGGTGATGAAATAAATTAATTGTATGAATTAGTTAAAATTTTGCAAACTTTTTGAGCTTCGGTTTGTTTTCTCATTCTCATTTGTATGAAGAGAATATGTATCATAAAGATTATCATGAGGGTAAAATGAGATAACAGATATAAAACACTCAGCTTAATGCTTAGGCACAGTAGACATTCAATAAAGCGGAGCAGTTCCTATAATTCAAGAGACCTTGACTGGTCTGGGAACTAGAGCAGAAACTTTGGTGGTTTGAAAGTGGTAGTTCTGGCTGGGTGTGGTGGTTCACGCCTGTAATCCCAGCACTTTGGGAGGCCGAGACTGCCGGATCACGAGGTCAGGAGATCGAGACCATCCTGGCTAACATGGTAAAACCCCATCTCTACTAAAACTACAAAAATTAGCTGGGTGCGGTGGCGGGTGCCTGTAGTCCCAGCCACTGGGGAGGCTGAGGCAGGAAAATGGCGTGAACCCGGGAGGCGGAGCTTGCAGTGAGTGGAGATCAGGCCACTGCATTCCAGCCTGGGCGACAGAGCAAGACTCCGTCTCAAAAAAAAAAAAAAAAAAAAAGGAAGTAGTAGTTCTTAGGGGACAGTTCTTCACTCTTGGCCCTTCTTCTGCTACATTTACACTGCCTGGAGAAGTCACAGGGATCATTATTTTCCCTCGATGTGTTCTGCCATGACTCAGCAGTAAAAGAGCAGTATCAGTGGATGGAGCTGGGAGATGGATCAGAACCAGCTTATCTGACTTTAACTAATATTGTTTTATCAAATTTTCCCCCACCCATCTGCAAAAGGAAGAAACCAAATGAGAGGAGTACAAATTTTCACTGTAATTGAATCAAATTATAACACCTGGAATTACATGTATGTCTATCTTGATTGGCCTATTGACAGCCATATATATTTTGTGGACAACTAGTATGTTTATGAAATGGGCTTTTGAGGTCAGGAATGTTGCATCATTTATATTTTAGGCACAATTTTCAGTCTTTCCTTAGACCTTGGAATTCACCCTTTTCACTCCCAGCCTGACTACCACTCAGCTCATCTCATCCCCTCTATTGCAATAGCCTCCAACTGGTCTTTCCACTTTCAAGCTCTCCAAGCTCCCCTCCAGTCACCTATCACAATGATAGCTACTCCCTATGAGGTCAAGTCTGAACTTCACATCGTGGCACAAAAGGCTTCCAGAATCTGCTCCAACCCTAACAATCTAGTATATCTCCATCTTTTTTAGCTTCCAAATCAATCTCATTTCTTCAGCCAAGCTGATTTTCTCCCTGTTGCCTGATCATATCAAACACTTTTCCAGGTCTACCTCATTGACTATTCATTCTCTTACCTATCTCTGAGTTCAGTGTCAAAAGCAGAAGTCATTCTAAATGTTTTAGGCAAGGAATTGAATGCCAGTGACTGGGTGCTTACAAAGTGTCAGAAGAGCTGGAGGAAGGGTCTAAGCTGGGCCTCTAGGGACAACTCCTAGAGCACCAGGAAGGGTGGTACCAGAAAGACTGAATTCAGAACCCACTGCTATAGCAACAACCCCAGGATCAGAAGCTGCTGCCATTACTGCTGCTATAATTGCCTCTCAACCAAAGGAGCTGGAGAAAAACAAAAAACAAACAAACAACAACAACAACAAAACGCTAGAATGTGATTGGGGAAAAAACACAAAAATTTATATTTCCATACCCTGTCACTGTCAGTAAAAGCAAAAAGGTGTATGAAAATGGCCTCTCACTTCTATTTTCTACATTGGATACAAGGCCATTTGCTACATTGGATACAAGGCATTGCAAAATCCTAGTTGCAAAGAAGGCTTGGTGTACATGAAAGCAACTAGAGGTGAGGTGGATGAACTTTGAGACAGCCTTCTTCCTTCTCCTCTGCTACCAAAATCTTGTATATCCATTTCAAGGATCAGTTCAAATACTGTATCCTCCAGGAAACAGCAAGCAACGTCAATGGTAGATCTTTACGCTTCCTAATCACCCTTAACCCACATTGCAGAGATGGTCAATATGCAGTTCACTTAGCCATACCTTGCCTTCCTTCACCTCTAATGGTCATCCCACTTGAATTGCAAGATTAAAGCACAAGATTTACTCAGCCTGGAATTGGCCTCAGAATCGTTCTTACCACAGTACTCAAGTCAGCCTTAATCAACTGATGGGAGATAATGCTTCAGATATACCCTGTTTGCAAGCCCTGAAGTCTATTCTTCAGGCATCTAGACAGCTTTTGATTAAATATATTAGATTACAATTCTGACTTGATCGTTCCCTAACCTCAGAGTATGATGGTCTGAAATAAGGATACTGGTGGATGTGTGTGTTGGGGGTGTGGAGAAGTAAGTAGTCCTGAATCATAGATTTTAGATCTGGAAACGGCTTCAAGAAATACCTTGGTACAGTTCTTTGTCTGTAGGCAGGAAAGCTTTTATATCCGAGTTTAAAAATGAATAAACTGAGGGCCAGAGAAATTAAGTAACTTTCTAAGTTTACGCAGGTATGTTTTGTTATCTGATAACAGCATATTACACTTCAAGATGGAATTACAAATGAATCTACTTCTCTCATCTTTTGTGCTTCTTTATTATTGATAATTCATCACAGTCTATAAAATATAAATTTAGTAACTGAGTTTTTCTCCTTTTTATAATCTTCATTTCTACCAGGAAATAATCACAAATGGCAACAAAACAAAACAAAAAAATACTTAGCATAAGAGTACAGGTTGTGGAGTACTGTTTATTACCATGTTCAACCTTGAGAAAAATTGCAAAATAGGTGAAATTTATCTAAATTGACTTCTATCTTTAAATATGTCTTTTTTCCTTCCTGTAGGTTCCTAAGACTTTTATGGATATTTAAGGTTTCCCACAGGCTCTTTCTCCCTGGAGAATTGTCCTATACACTAGAGCTTTTTCATTTATGTATCTTGCATTCATAAGGGCACTCATCACCTTTATGAGCTATTAACCTAAAACTGACAAAGTGACAAGAGTTTTGTGTACCTTGCCTTGCCATAATCTATATTTTACTGACTTCTCCTGATAACATATTGCCACAAATTTAGTGCCATAAAATAACACAATTTATTATCTTACAGTTCTGTGGGTCACAAGTCTGGTATGGGCCTCACCAGCCCAAAATCAAGGTGCTGGCAGGCTGTGTTCCTTCTGGAGGCTCTAAGGGAGAATTATTTCCTGTTTGTGGGGTTGTTGATAAAATTTGGTTCCTTGCAGTTGTAGAGCTGAGATCCTGGTTTTCTTGCTGACTGTCTGACTGCTGATCCCAGGTTCTACAGGCCGCTGTGTTCCCTAGCTCATGGTTCCCTTCCTCCACCTTTAAAGTCTGCAACGGTGAATGGATACCTTCTCACATCACAGTTCTCTGAGCTACTCTTCTGCTTTTAAGGGTCATATGATGAGATTAATCCCACTCAAATAATTCAGGATAATCATCTCACCTCCAGGTTGTAATCTTCCTTAATCACCTCTGCACAGTCCCTTTTGCCATATTCGGTAACTTATTTACAGAACTAGAACATTGACACCTTTGGGAGGCCGTATTCTGCCCACCATATCTGGCTTCCATAGCATAATCCCATCTTGATCCAGTTTCCCTCTTTATTTCCTGCTTTCCTCCCTCTTTCCTTTTATCCTTCTTAACACACTATTGAGCATCTACTATAACGATAAGTACTTACATACGTTTGATGAATGCAAAGATGATAACAGCGTGACCCCTTTGTCATCTTTGTTACTCAAGTTACTGTCTGGTAGCTCTTCTCTTACTCTTCTGATTGCTTCTTTTTTGTGTAATATCTTTCTTCTACCCCAGGACAGAATTTGGAACCTGTCACATGGAGCCTGTCAGTGTCCTATTCTGAATAACTCATTTAGTGCTGAGACTGCCTGCATATGAACCTACTTAAGTACATATCTCAGACCCCACTTCTCTTTTTCAGACCTCTCTCCTGAATTCCAGTTATACATCTTCAGGTGGACATTTAAATTTACTCCGTAATCACCTCCAACTCAGTTAGGATGGAACTTACCATGCTTCAGACTTCCTTCTTTAAGAAGCTCAAAAATTCTCCTAGTCACAAAGGTAGAAAACTTTTCAATCAATCTTAACTGCCCCTTCGTCTTATTTTTGTAACAGGGATGCTATTTGGGGGAGGGGGAAATTAAACTTATGTATTTTATCTTTGGTAATATCTAATTGCTAATTGTCCCACAGCTCTCATATCCAGAGCCAAGTCGGGTCAACTTCTATCATAGAGTTTTCTCCATAGTACAAGAAAGATTTACCTTCTGCCTCTAATAGGGAGGCTTTGGAAATCTGCCCCAGAGTAGAAGAGAGATAAGATGTGGCGGAGTTCAAGTTGAGACAAAAGTCAAAGGAAGATGCAATTCCTTCTGGGAGTATGAGGAAGAGAAGGAGCAAATCAGTAGCAGGAAGGCAAGTGGCCAGATTCTCCTTTGTACTAAAGTTCTGGAGTAGAAATTAGGAATGAGGGGGAAACCACAAACAGAGTGTTTTGCCCCTGAGTCAGAGCTGGCTAGAAGCTCACCAAACTTGCTTTTTCCTGAAAGACACCCAGACTACATTTCTTAGATTCCCTTACAGTCAGTTGGCAGCCACATGACTAAGTTCCAGCCAATAGAATGTGGCACAACTGATGGACTCATTACTTTCATCTGGGTCATTAAAACCCTCTGTGTTTAATCCTCCTGAATCTTTCCAATCCAGTGGAAAACCCTCAGGTCCTCCGGCAAGGGTTCTTTACCTTTATGAATCATTATGGATCCTTGGAGCAGTCTGGTGGAGCCTATGAACTCTTTTTTTAGAACAGTGTTTTTAAATGTATGAAATAAAAGCCAAAAGATTACAATGAAAACAGATTATTTTGAAACACGGTTAACAAAGTATCTTAAAACGCAAATCTGTGATACAGTAATGTGTGTTCTTCTTTATTAATGCATTAAATTACAAGATCTAGTGGCAGGTATAATAACTACCATGCTTCCAACATGCTGATGATATAAAGAGACAGCATTGATACCTGTAGTGTGAAAAAAATCTGTGATTTATTTCAATGACAAAGTTGCAGGCTTAGCAGACATCTTTCAGTTAACAAAGGGCACAGGACTTGTCCAGCCACTTTTGCAGCTTAGACTAGTATGTGAATCTGAGACCCTATCTCCTTTATTGCCCTTAGATCACGTAAATCCTCCCCAGCCTTGCCCCATACTCCCAGATGTTATCCTGGGGTGCAGCAGGAGGAAGGGGGAAAATCTCAAAGTTTGAGCCATAAACCTGAAATAGACCAAATTACTTAAAACGGGAACTATTTAAAGCTGAAGAGAATGAAATC
Organism: Chlorocebus sabaeus; assembly: GCF_047675955.1. Classification (NCBI taxonomy): domain Eukaryota; kingdom Metazoa; phylum Chordata; class Mammalia; order Primates; family Cercopithecidae; genus Chlorocebus; species Chlorocebus sabaeus. Next base: position 55,819,080 of record NC_132924.1, on the reverse strand, counting down.
ATGTCACCAGACAAATTTAACCTTTCTCACCCTTCAGGGGGGTTGGGTGGAACTTACAGTGAAATTTTGATCAGTAGGAGACACTGAAGGAGTCAGATATGATGTAGGGAAAACTTCTGCCACTTAAAAAATTGAGAGAAAGCCTGGCTTTTCTGCCCCCCACCTTCCACATGGGAAAAGTAGACAAAAGAAGGAAAGTGATGTAGAGGAAGAAGCAAAGTAAGAGAGGCATAGGTCATAGCTTCCAACTCTGGGCTGAAATTTGCAGATATAGGGATGTGGGCTGGGTTGAGAAGAAAGAAGCTTTTGCTGTGATTCTAATTGGAATGCGGAGGCCGCCATGCAAAGTAGCCTCTTTCGAACCTGGAGGGTCCAGAAAGGTAGAGATGTTGGTATGAATGGTTAAGGAGAGGGCTATTGTTACTCTTCCTCAGTTCCCATGTGATGTGCAGGTACTCAGAAATTTCTGCATGCTTCATGGGACAGTGTGAAGGATAGCTGATTGGGAGCTGGTAGTCTTGTTGTGGGGACTGTTGTAGGGAGGGGTTAGTTGACCACACTCATATGAACCTACTCACAGAATTCATTTTTTTTTCAGGGGCAGGAAAAAACTAATAGACACTCAATAGAGGATTTCAGCGATGGCTATAGTCATGATGGAACAGAGTCAGCAAGAGAAGACCACTGCGTGTGAATCAATAAAGAGAATAACCTGCAAGTTCCCCAGGCATCCCTCAGCACACCTGAGTGCAAAAGGATCAGGGACCTGCCCAGCCACACCTCAGCAGAGAGCAGCTAGGACTTGGATAATTATTCACAGCTACAACTCCATCATTGCCATGATATCACATGAACCTCTCTGACAATGAGAGGCCACCATGGAGAGGAGTAGTGGAAGAGAGAAAGAATCTGAAGGAAGCAGTTTTCAAAAGAGATAGAGTTATTGCAAAGTGATTTTATAATAGGAAGACTAAGACACTTAAACTTTTAAGCTTTCTTGACCCCAGATTCATACTTAGGGTAATGGGGTCTCATGAGGAAGATGATTGGTTATGAAAATAAAGAAACAGGATTTTTTCCCTTATATGCATAATTTATACATTTGAAGCCCTTTTACATTTCTCCTCTGGTGGTAAGAGAGCTTGCAAAAATGGCCCAAATTCTCCACTGCTCTCTGTATGGACATTGTATCATAAAATTACAGCTCCTCCCATCAAAAAGTGGAGTTGGCCAGGCACGATGGCTCACACCTGTAATCCCAGCACTTTGGGAGGCCGAGGCAGGCAGATCACGAGGTCAGGAGATGGAGACCATCCTGGCTAACACGGTGAAACCCTGTCTCTACTGAAAATACAAAAAATTAGCCGGGCGTGGCGCGGTGGGGGTGGGGGGGCGCTTATACTCCCAGCTGCTGGGGAGGCTGAGGCAGGAGAATGGTGTGAAACCGGATGGCAGAGCTTGCAGTGAGCCGAGATCGTGCCACTGCACTACAGTCTGGGTGACACAGCGAGAATCCGTCTCAAAAAAAAAGAAGAGTCTACTTTTTGAATCCAGACAGGACTTGTGATTTTCTTCGGCCAAAAGAATACAGCGGAAATCGTGGATGCATCGGTTTGAAGCCCATGCTTCAGGAGGTCTTTGATTGCTCTCCTGGACTTCTACTGTCAGCATGAGAGCCAGCTCTGGCCAGCCTGCTGCAGAAGAGAGACCTTATGAGGACTCAAGTCATCTCAAATGAGGTCATCCTAGACCAGCCAGCCTCTAGCTGACCTAACAGATGGCTCATGAGTGAGCCCAGCTTGGATCAGCCAAGCCTGTCTCAGATGAAAAGAATCTTCCAGCCAACTCACAGATTCATTAAGCCACTAAATTTTCATTTAAGCCACTACATTTTGGGGTGGTTTGTTATGCACCAAGAGCTAACTGATAAACCTACAGAAGTAATAATATGTCCTATTGCCTCTTCTCCTTCTGTCATATGTCACAATAACCACTTTATTTTCTTACCTTTCAGCCTTTTTCCTCTCCATCTTGCAGCCCTGAGCTAGACCAAGCCTTCTGCATGCTTCTTTCTTTTCCCTTACGCCCTGAGGGTCAAAATAACAATAGTACTTGACACCAAGTCACTCACAGATTTTATTTCCTGGAATACAGTTCCCTCCTTTTGCTGTAACCGCCAGTATTTGATCTTCCTCAGTCACTGCAGTAGCTGCCACCCTGAAGTTCTCCTGGGAACACCTTCCCAGCTGAGGCCCAGGATGCAGATTGCTGGTCTGGCATGCTTTCTGTACCACTCTCTACCCATCCTGTCCTGGAGGGGATTTTTATCTACCCTTATTTGGAGGGTCTTTTCAGTGGGGGCTATTTCTCAACCTTGGGTCATCCAGCCTTCTCATGGTTATAGTGCTCTAAGGTCTTCAAAAGGATGCTTGAATTTTTAATTTCTTAGCTCCAATGATCAAGAAAGTGAGAAGAAGAAGTCCTTTCTTCATAACCTGAACAGGAATGAAATTCCTATACATGCTGCAACATGGATGAACCTTGAAAACACTATGCTAAGTGAAACAAGCCACACACAAAAGACCACATATTGTATGATTTCACTTATATGAAATACTGCTATGGTTTGAATGTTTGTCCCCTCCAAAACTCACGTTGAAATCTAATCCCCAATAGGTAGTATTGAGAGGTGGAGTCTTTAAGAGGTCATTGGATCATGAGGACTCGGCCCTCATAAAGAGATTAGTCCATTCATGGATTAATGAATTAATGAGTTATCATGGGAGTGAGACTGGTAGCTTTATAAGAGGAAGAGAGACCTGAGCTAGCACTGAGCTAGCACACTCAGTCCACTTACCATGTAACGTCCTACTCCACCTCAGGACTTAGCAGAGAGTCCCCACCAGCAAGAAGGCCCTTACCGGATGTAGCCCCTCAACCTTGGATTTCTCAGCTTTCATAGCTGTAGAAATAAATTCCTTTTCTTTTTCTTTCTTTCTTTCTTTTTTTTTTTTTTTTTTTTTTTTTTTTTTTTTTTTTTTGAGACAGAGTCTCGCTTTGTCGCCCAGGCTAGAGTGCCTTGGTACAATCTCTGCTCACTGCAAGCTCCGCCTCCCGGGTTCACGCCATTCTCCCGCCTCAGCCTCCCGAGTAGCTGGGACTACAGGTGCCGCCACCTCGCCCGGCTAGTTTTTTGTATTTTTAGTAGAGACGGGGTTTCACCATGTTAGCCAGGATGGTCTCGATCTCCTGACCTCATGATCTGCCCGCCTTGGCCTCCCAAAGGGCTGGGATTACAGGTGTGGGCCACCGCGCCCGGTCCCTTTTCTTTATAAATTACCCAGCTTCAGGTATTCTGCTATAAGCAACAGAAAATGGACTAAGACAGGTACCTGGAATAGTCAAATACACCAAGTCAGAAAGTAGAACAGTGATTCCTAGGATTTAGGGAAAGGGAGGAGTAGGGAGTTTTTTAATGTGTATAAAGTTCAGTACGGGATGATGGAAAAGTTCTATACACGCATAGTAGTGATAGTTGCACAATAATGTGAATGTACTTAAAGCCACTTACTTAATGGTTAAAATGGCAAATTTTATATTACATATATTTTACTAAATAAAAAAGTAAAATAAAAGAACCACAATGGGGTTCCACTTTATATGCACTAGAATTGCTATAATAAAAAATTTTAATGTAGGTGGGACAAAGTTTTTCAACACAATCTTCAAACTCGCCAAAACTTGGCACAGGTCTCTAACCTCACTCCTAGAATCCCTGAGACTTTCCTTCTGAGCTTGAGCGTCTTACTCTGTGTTTTCATGGGAGTTCTCAGTCTTGTTTGGGGCTTTCCCGTTTCTTAAGTCCTCCCATCTTTTAAAGTCTAGTTCAAATCCCATTTGCTATATAAACCCTCTCTGATCACTACCCTAATCTTTCTGTCCTTTGAGCTGTCCTTGATCTTATTGTTTGTACCATTATTTATCCCTTTTCATAAATAGTTTAGTATTATTAAAAATATTTTAAATCTTTTTTTTTTTTTTTTTTTTTTTTTTTTTTTTGAGACGGAGTCTCGCTCTGTCGCCCAGGCTGGAGTGCAGTGGCCGGATCTCAGCTCACAGCAAGCTCCGCCTCCCGGGTTTACGCCATTCTCCTGCCTCAGCCTCCCGAGTAGCTGGGACTACAGGCGCCCGCCACCACGCCCAGCTAGTTTTTTGTATTTTTTTTTTAGTAGAGACGGGGTTTCACCGTGTTAGCCAGAATGGTCTCGATCTCCTGACCTCGTGATCCACCCGTCTCGGCCTCCCAAAGTGCTGGGATTACAGGCTTGAGCCACCGCGCCCGGCCTTAAATCATTTTTAAATATATTTTTACATGTTTTGTATTTTTTCAAATTTTTGTGGTTACATAGTAGTGTATGTATGTATTTATTGGATATATGAGGTGTTTTGATACAGGCATGCAATATGAAATAAGCACATCATAGAGAATGGAGCATCCATTCCCTCAAGCATTTATCTCTTGAGTTACAAATAGTCCAGTGACATTCCTTATTTTAAAATATACAATTAAGATATTATTGGCCGGGCATGATGGCTCACGCCTGTAATCTCAGCACTTCGGGAGACCAAGGCAGGTGTATCACTTGAGGTCAGGAGTTTGAGACCAGCCTGGCCAATATGGTGAAACCCTGCTTCTACTAAAAATACAAAAATTAGCCAGATGTGGTGGTACACACCTGTAGTCCCAGCTACTTAGGAGGCTGAGGCAGGAGAATTGCTTGAACCTGGGAAGCGGAGGTTGCAGTGAGCCGAGATCACACCACTGCACTCCAGCCTGAGGGACAGAGCAAGACTCTGTCTCAAAAAAAAAAAAAAAGTTATTATTGACTATAGTCACCCTATAGTCAATAGGGTGCTATTAAATAGTCAATGATGTGCTATTAAATAGTAGGTCTTATTCACTAAATAGTTCTTTATATATTCGCATATTGATACCCACATCAACATCTATTTTTTGGGTGCTAGATTCTCTCAATTCAACCAATCTTAAAAATAAGAGACGTTAAAAATGAGAGACCAAATTTTTTATCACTTGGGTTCTCTTATAGTAGCTAATGTAGAACTCCGCACATATTGTTTGCTCAGTAATTGTTGATCCATCATTTAATTCTATGTTGTTCTGGCCAACATAGCCTTGACAGGGCTTTTCTGAGGAAAATGCCTAATCAAGTGCTTCTCAACCTGTTTTTCTTCATTGTGTTCCCCCGACCCAGGAACCTTTAGACTTTTTTTTTTTTTGCTAATCATCTCACCTATGAAATTTTACTACTACAGATAGGCAGTCTGTCTCTACAGAATTTCTATACAGCCATACACAAACAGAGCAAGAATTTTTCCCTAAGAACCAATCCCCTGCACACCTGAAGGGAATATTACCTCCATTGAGAATGCATGTCTTAACCCTTCATGACCTTCAGCAAGGCAGTGGGGAAGATGTTTGGGTGGTTTTCCAAACATTTCAGGCTTCTCAGAGCACAGCACCATAGAGGTCTTTCTGTTCCATCTCCGTGAGTACCTAAAAACGCTGCTTTTTCTTTGTTTCTTTGTTCGTTTGTTTCTTTCTTTCTTTCTTCCCCCCACCCCTCCACCGTGATTATTGCTTTTGGTGGTAGCTTTCTGTATTCACAGGTGAGGACAGAAACTGAAAATATCCTCTCTAAAATGTACTAATTTCTCTACATCTCACATTTGTTGGGTTATTAACTTACTTGCTTATTTTGGGGGAGGGGAATAAGCATCTGTAATTGACACAGGAAATAATACAATGTTGCCGCTTCTCTTTAGGTGCATGGCACCACTGCACCACTTGAAAAGGACAGATCACGGTATATAGAATGGAAGACTGCTACTAGGGCATATGGTGCTTTGTTTGAAGTAGAACAAGGTGCCCCTTCCTTCAGGTCCCACAGCCCTAGCAGTGTGCACAGCCAGCCTGCACCTGAGCTCCCTTGTCTGGGTACCTTTATGGAGGGAACTACCTGCACACCTTCAAACAGTAACACCTCACTAAACAAACATACAAATATGGGAATTCGTATATTTAAAACACATTTTAAATACTGTGAAACAGTTTATAAGATGTGCCCTGTGTAGTCACAAGCTCCTTTTCCCATCTTACTGACTGCAGGGTTTAGAATTGGGGAAGATAAGATCCTTCTCTTTGCTTGGATGTGGTGTGCAGCTGGCATAGGTCCCATGTTGGAGTGTGGGAGCATCCGAAGAGAGAGCATTTCTAAAGTGAACTCCAGACAAGTCATCATGTAGAACACATATCTCTTGGGACACTTTTCCTGGAATTTTCATTGCTTTCTTCCCTCTCTAATCTGGGTTTCCCATCTGAACATTTAAATTTTAGGTCAGATTAAAACGTTCCATCAAACTTCACTAATTGTTAATTTGAAAATACATTTTCATAAAACTAAATACAAAGGTTTTTTTCTTTTCCCAGTTACTAGTGATCAAAAAGTTCTTCTGTTTTATAAAGCTTACAATTGGAAGTGCCACTAAATATCTGATTTCCTACTGTTGCCATATTTTGACTTCAAGTAGAAATAACTATCTACATTACCAATATTATTGCATCACATAAATTAGGAAAAATTTGTATGGCTTCTGATAGAATAAAGTAACACTAGCAGTTTCCTTTTGATTGCTCTAAAGTATCCTATAAATGACTTAACAAACTCCCCAAAGTATTACTAACATGATTTTCAATGGAAAATATGAAAATGTCTCCGTGGATAAGCATTGTAACTTAAAAATATAGACTTCACAATATCAGTGGGTAAACATTTTAACTTAAATATGTATCAGGGTTTTCAGATTGCTTAAACTCTTTCAAGGCTTGTTGCTATAGAAGATTTGATGAAGATAACTGAATGATTATCAGCTTAATTTGAGAGTTATAAATCTCTGATTTATATTTCATAAAAAACAGGAACATTCTTTTCTTTTCTCATCAGTATCTAAAGTTCTTAAAAAGTTATCCACATTACAGGGAGGCAAGATGGCCAAATAAAAACAGCAAGGTTCTGTAGCTCCCAGAGAGACAAACGCAGAAGGCGGGTGATTTCTGCATTTCCAACCGAGGTACCTGATTCATCTCACTGGGACTGGTTAGACAGTGGATGCAGCACATGGAAGGCGAGCAGAGGCAGGGTGGGCCATCACCTCACCTGGGAAGCACAAGTGGTAGGGGAACTCCATCCCCTAGCCAAGGGAAGCCATGAGGGACTGTGCCATGAAGGATAGTGCTATCCAGCCCAGATACTATGCTTTTCCCATGGTCTTCACAACCCACAGACCAGGAGATTCCCTCAGGTGCCTACACCACCAGAGCCCTGGGTTTCAAGCACAAAGCTGGACGGTCATTTCAGCAGACACTGAGCTAGCAGCAGGAGCTTTTTTTCATTCCCCAGTGGTGCCTGAAACTACAGCGAGACAGAACTGCTCACTCCCCTGTAAAAGGGGCTGCATCCAGGGAGCCAAGTGGTCTTGCTCAATGGATCCCACCGCCATGGAGCCCAGCAAGCTAAGATCCACCGGCTTAAAATTCTTGTGGCAAGCACAACAGTCTGAAGTTGACCTGGGATGCTCGAGCTTGGTGGGGTGAAGGGTGTCTGCCATTACTGAGGCTTAAGTAGGTGATTTTCCCGTCACAGTGGAAACAAAGCTGCAGGGAAGTTCTAACTGGGTGCGGAACACACCGCAGTGCTCCAAAGCTGCTGTAGCCAGACTGCCTCTCTAGATTCCTCCTCTCTGGGCAGGGCATCTCTGAAAGGAAGGCAGCAGCCCTAGTCAGGGGCTTATAGATAAAACTGCCATCTCCCTAGGACAGAGCACCTGGGGGAAGGGGTGGCTGCGGGCCCATCTTCAGCAGACTTAAATGTTCCTGCCTGCTGGCTCTGAAGGAAGCAGTAGATCTCCCAGCACAAACTGCCTCCTCAAGAGCATCCCTGACCCCCCATGCCTCCTGACTGGGAGACACCCCACAGCAGGGGTCAACAGACACCTCATACAGGAAAGCTCCAGCTGGCATCTGGTGGGTGCCCTTCTGGGATGAAGCTTCCAGAGTAAGGAGCAGGCAGCAATCGTTGCTGTTCTGTAGCCTCTGCTGGTGATACCCCAGGAAACAGGGTCTGGAGTGGAACTCCAGCAAACTCCAGCACACCTGCAGCAGAGGGGCCTGTTAGAAGGAAAAACTAACAAACAGAAAGCAATAGCATCAACATCAACAAAAAGGATGCCCACACAAAAACCTCATCTGAAGGTCATCAAAGACCAAAGGTAGATAAATCCATGAAGATGAGGAAAAACCAGTGCAAAAAGACTGAAAACTCCAAAAACCAGAACAACTCTTCTCCTCCAAAGTATCACAACTACTCACTGGCAAGGAAACAAAACTGGATGGGGAATGAGTTTGATGAATTGACAGAAGTAGGCTTCAGAAGGTGGGTAATAACAAACTCCTCCCAGCTAAAAGACCATGTTCTAACCCAATGCAAGGAAGCTAAGAACCTTGATAAAAGGTTACAGGAACTGCTAACTAGAATATCCAGTTTAGACAAGACCATAAATGACCTGATGGAGCTAAAAAACACAGCACAAGAACTTTGTGAAGCATACACAAGAATCAATAGCTGAATCAATCAAGTGGAAGAAAGGATATCAGAGATTGAAGAGCAACTTAATGAAATAAAGTGTGAAGGCAAGATTAGAGAGAGAAAAAAAGGAATGAACAAAGCCTCCAAGAAATATGAGACTATGTGAAAAGACCAAACCTATGTTGACTGGTGTATCTGAAAGTGATGGGGAGAATGGAACCAAGTTGGAAAACACACTTCAGGATATTATCCAGGAGAACTTACCCGACCTAGCAAAACAGGCCAACATTCAAATTCAGGAAATACACAGAACACCATAAAGATACTCATCAAGAAGAGCAACCCCAAGACACATAATTGTCAGATTCACCTAGATTGAATGAAGGAAAAAATGTTAAGGGCAGCCACAGAAAAGGCCAGGTCACCTACAAAGGGAAGCCCATCAGACTAACAGTGGACTTCTCAGCAGAAACCCTACAAGCCAGAAGAGAGTGGGAGCCAATATTCAATATTTCTAAAGAAATGAATTTTCAACCCCGAATTTCATATCCAGCCAAGCTAAGCTTTATAAGTGAAGGAGAAATAAATAAATAAAATATTTTCCAGACAAGCAAATGCTGAGGGATTTCGTCACCACCAGGCCTGCCTTGCAAGAGCTCCTGAAGTAAGCACTAAATACGGAAGAAAAAAAAAAAAGGTACCAGCTACTGCAAAAACACACCAAAATATGAAGATCAATGACACTATGAAGAGAATGCATCAACTAGTGTGCAAAACAACCAGATAGCGTCCTCATGACAACAGGATCAAGTTCATGCATAACAATATTAACCTTAAATGTAAACTGACTAAATGCTCCAATTGAAAGATGTAGACTGAATTAAAAAGTCAGGACCCATTGGTGTGCTATATTCAGGAGACCCATTTCACATACAAAGACACACATAGGCTCAAAATAGAGGGATGGAGGAACATTTACCAAGCAGATGGAAAACAAAAAAGAGCAGGGTTTGCCATCCTAGTCTCTGACAAAACAGACTCTAAACCAACAAAGATTAAAAATAGAAAAAAAAAAAAGGGTGGGTGCAGTGGCTCATGCCTGTAATTCCAGCACTTTGGGAGGCCGAGGCAGGAGGATCACGAGGTCAGGAGATTGAGACCATCCTGGCTAACACAGTGAAACCCTGTCTCTACTAAAAATACAAAAAATGGTGGTGGCGGGTGCCTCTAGTCCCAGCTACTCAGGAGGCCGAGGCAAGAGAATGGTGTGAACCTGGGAGGTGGAGCTTGCAGTGAGCCGAGATAATGCCACTGCACTTCAGCCTGGGCGACAGAGCAAGACTCTGTCAAAAAAAAAAAAAGAAAAAAAAAAAAAAGACAAAGAAGGGCATTACATAATGGTAAAGCCATCAACAAGAAGAGCGAACTATCCTAAATACACATTCACCCAATACAGGAGCACTCAGATTCATAAAACGAGTTGTTAGAGATATACAAAGAGATGTAGACTCCCACAGAATAATAGAGGGAGACATTAACACCCCACTGTCAATATTAGATAGATCAACAAGACAGAAAATTAATAAGGGTATTCAGGACTCGAACTCGGTTCTAAATCAAGTGGACCTAATAGACATCTACAGAACTTTCCACCCCAAATCAACAGAATATACATTCTTCTCAGTGACACATGGCACTTATTCTAAAATCAACCACATAATTGAAGGTAAAACACTCCTCAGCAAATGGAATAGAACTGAAATCATAACAAATAGTCTCTCAGACCATAGTGTAATCAAATTAGAACTCAGGATTAAGAAACACACTAAAAATCACACAACTACACGGAAATCAAACAGCCTGCTCATGAATGACTCCCAGGTAAATAATAAAATTAAGGCAGACATCAAGAAGTTCTTTCAAACTGATGTGAACAAAGAGACAATGTACCAGGATCTCTGGGACACAGCAAAAGCAGTGTTAAGAGGAAAATTTATAGCACTAAATGCCCACATCAGAAAGCTAGAAATATCTCCAGTCGACACCCTAACATCACAACTAAAACAGCTAGAGAAGCAAGAGCAATCAAATCCAAAAGCTAGCAGAGGACAAGAGATAACTAAGTTCAGAGCAGAACTGAAGGAGATAGAGACAAAAAACACCCTTCCAAAAAATTAATGAATTCAGGACCTGTTATTATTATTTTAATTAACAAGACAGATAGGCTGTTAGCCAGACTAATAAAAAAGAAAAGAAAGAAGAATCAAATAGACACAATAAAAAAAGATAAAGGAAATACCACCACTGACCCCACAGGAATACAAACTACCATCAGAGAATATTGTAAACACCTCTATGCAAATAAACTAGAAAATCTGAAGATATGGATATATTCATGGACACATACACCCTCCAAAGACTAAATCAGGAAAAAGTTGATTCCTGAATAGACCAATAGCAGGCTCTGAAATTGAGGCAATAATTAATAGCCTAACAACCAAAAAAAGCCCAGGACCAGACAGATTCACAGCCAAATTCTACCAGAGGTACAAAGAGGAGCTGGTACCATTCCTTCTGAAACTATTCCAATCAATAGGAAAAGATGGAATCCTCCTAACTCATTTTGTGAGGCCAACATCATCCTGATACCAAAGCCTGGTGGAGACACAACAAAAAAAGAGAATTTTAGACCAATATCCCTGATGAACATTGATGCAAAAATCCTCAATAAAATACTGGCAAACCAAATCCAGCAGCCCATCAAAGAGCTTATCCACCACAATCAAGTCGGCTTCATTCCTGGGATGCAAGGCTGGTTCAACATATGCAAATCAATAAATGTAATCCATCACATAAACAGAACCAATGACAAAAACCACAAGATTATCTCAACAGATACAGAAAAGGCCTTCAATAAATTCAACATCCCTTCATATTAGAAACACTCAATAAACTAAGTATTGATGGAACATATCTCAAAATAATAAGAGCTATTTATGACAAACCCACAGCTAATATCATATTGAAGGGACAAAAGCTGGAAGCATTCCCTTTGAAAATTGGTACAAGACAAGTATGCCTTCTCTCACCACTCCTATTCAACATAGTGTTGGAAGTTCTGGCCAGGGCAATCAGGCAAGAGGAAGAAAGAAAGTGTATTCAAATAGAAAGAGAGAGGGAGTAAAATTGTCTCTGTTTGCTGATGACATGACCCTGCATTTAGAAAGCCCCATAGTATCAGTCCCAAAACTCCTTAAGCTGATAAGCAACTTCAGCAACGTCTCAGGATACAAAATCAATGTGCAAAAATCACAAGCTTTCCTATAAACCAACAATAGACAAATGGAGCACCAAATCATGAATGAACTCCCATTCACAATTGCTATAAAGAGAATGAAATACCTAGGAATACGGTTAAGAAAGGATGTGAAGGACCTCTTCAAGGAGAACTACAAACTACTGCTCAAGGAAATAAGCAACAACACAAACAAATGGAAAAACAGTCCACCTTCATGGAGAGGAAGAATCAATATTATGAAAATGGCCATATTGCCCAAAGTAATTTATTGATTCAATGCTATTACCATCAAACTACAATGGACATTCTTCAAAGAATTAGAACAAACTACTTTAAATTTCATATGCAACCAAAGAAGAGCCTGCATAGCCAAGACAATCCTAAGCAAAATGAACAAAGCTGGAGGCATCATGCTACCTGACTTCAAACTATACTATAAGGCTACAGTAACCAAAACAGCATGGTAATGGTACAGACATTGGTCCATATAGACCAATGGAACAGAACAGAGAGGTCAGAAATAACACCACACCTCTATAACCATCTGATCTTCGACAAACCTGACAAAAAGAAGCAATGGGAAAGGAATTCCTATTCAATAAATGGTGCTGGGAAAACTGGCTAGCCATATGCAGAAAATTGAAAGTGGACCTCCTCCTAACACATTATACAAAAATTAACTCAAGATGGATTACAGACTTAAATGTAAAACCCCAAACTACAAAAACCTTAGAAAAAAACCTAGGCAATACCATTCAGGACATAGGCATGGGCAAAGACTTCATGACAAAAATGCCGAAAGCAATTGCAACAAAAGCCAAAATTGACAAATGCAATCTAATTAAACTAAAGATCTTCTCCACAGCAAAAGAAACTATCATCAGAGTGAATAGGCAGCCTACAGAATGGGAGACAAATTTTGCAGTCTACCCATCTGACAAAGGTCTAATATCCAGAATCTACAAGGAACTTAAACAAATTTACAAGAAAAAAAGCAAACAAACTCATCAAAAAGTAAGCAAAGGATATAAACAGACACTGCTCAAAAGAAGACATTTATGTGGTCAACAAAAATATGAAAAAAAATCATATGATTATTAAAAAGTCAAGAAACAGGGGGCATTCCAAGATGGCCAAATAGGAACAGCTCCGGTCTGCAGCTCCCAGTGTGATCAACACAGAAGATGGGTGATTTCTGCACTTCCAACTGAGATACCTGGTTCACGTCATTGGGACTGGTTGGACAGCAGGTGCAGCCCACGGAGGGTGAGCTGAAGCAGGGTGGGGTATTGCCTCACTCGGGAAGCACAAGTGGTTGGGGGATTTCCCTTTCCTAGCCAAGGGAAGCCTTGACAGACTACCTGGAAAAACGGGGCACTCCCACCCAAACACTGCACGTTTCCCAAGGTCTTAGCAACCGGCAGACAAGGTGATTCTCTCCCATGCCTGGCTTGGCAGGTCCCATGCCCACGAAGCCTTGCTCACTGCTAGCACAGCAGTCTGAGATCGATCTGTGATGTAGCAGTCTGGCTGGGGGAGGGGCATCTGCCATTGCTGAGGCTTGAGTAGGTAAACAAAGCAGCAGGGAAGCTCAAACTGGGCGGAGCCCACCATAGCTCAAAAAGGCCTACTGCCTCTAGACTCCACCTGTGTGGGCAGAGCATAGCTGAACAAAAGGGAGTGGACAACTTCTGCAGACTTAAATGTCCCTGTCTGACAGCTCTGAAGAGAGCAGTGGTTCTCCCAGCACAGCTCTGAGAATGGACAGACTGCCTCCTCAAGTGGGTCCCTGACCCCTGTGTAGCCTAACTGGGAGACACCTCCCAGTAGGAGCCAACAGACACCTCATATAGGTGGCTGCCCCTCTGGGACACAGCTTCCAGAGGAAGGATCAGGTAGCAATATTTGCTGTTCTGCAATATTTGCTGTTCTGCAGCCTCCACTGGTGATACCCAGGCAAATAGGGTCTGGAGTTGAACTCCAGCAAACTCAAACAGACCTGCAGCTGAGGGTCCTGACTGTTAGAAGGAAAATAAGGAACAGAAAGAAATAGCATCAACATCAACAAAAAGGTCATCTACACCAAAACCCCATCTGTAGGTCACCAACATCAAAGACCAAAGGTAGATAAAACCACAAAGATGGGGAGAAACCAGAGCAGAAAAGCTGAAAATTCTAAAAATCAGAATGCCTCTTCTCCTCCAAAGGATTGCAGCTCCTCACCAGCAACGGAACAAAGCTGGACGGAGAATGACTTTGACAAGTTTATAGAAGGTCGGTAATAACAAACTTCTCCAAGCTAAAGGAGGATGTTCAAACCCATCCCAAGGAAGCTCAAAACCTTGAAAAAAGATTAGATGAATGAGTAACTAGAATAAACAGTGTAGAGAAGACCTTAAATGACCTGATGGAACTGAAAACCATGGCATGAGAACTTCGTGACACACGCACAAGCTTCAATAGCCGATTGGATCAAGCGGAAGAAAGGGTATCAGTGATTGAAGATCAAGTTAATGAAATAAAGTGAAAAGACAAGGTTAGAGAAAAAAGACTAAGAAAATGAACAAAGCCTCCAAGAAATATCAGACTATGTGAAAAAACCAAATCTACGTTTGACTGGTGTACCTGAAAGTGATGGGGAGAATGGAACCAAGTTGGAAATCACTCTTCACAATATTATCCTGGAGAAATTCCCCAACCTAGCAAGGCAGGACAACATTCAAATTCAGGAAATCAGAGAACAACACAAAGATACTCCTCGAGAACAGCAACCCCAAGACACATAATTGTCAGATTCACCAAGGTTGAAATGAAGGAAAAAGTGTTAAGCACAGCCAGAGAGAGAGGTCAAGTTACCCACAAAGGGAAGCTCATCAGACTAACAGTGGATCCCTCAGCAGAAACCCAACAATCCAGAAGAGAGTGGGGGCCAATATTCAACATTCTTAAAGAAAATAATTTTCAACCCAGAATTTCATACCCAAACAAACTAAGCTTCGTAAGTGAAGTAGAAATACCATCCTTTACAGACAAGAAAATGCTGAGAGATTTTGTCACCACCAGGCCTGCCTTATAATAGCTCCCGAAGGAAGCACTAAACATGGAAAGAAACAACCAGTACTAGACACTGCAAAAACATGCCAAATTGTAAAGCCCATGGATGCTATGAAGAAACTCTATCAATTAATGGGCAAAATAACCAGCGAACATCATAATGACAGGATCAAATTCACACATAACAATATTAACTTTAAATGTAAATGGGCTAAATGCCCCAATTAAAAGACACAGTATGTCAAATTGGATAAAGAGTCAAGACCCATCAGTGTGCTATATTGGGGAGACCCATCTAATGTGCAAAGACACCCATAGGCTCAAAGTAAAGGGATGGAGGAAGATCTACCAAGCAAATGGGAAGCAAAAAAAAGCAAGGGTTGCAAACCTAGTCTCTGATGAAACAGACTTTAAGCCAACAAAGATCAAAAGAGACAAAGAAGGCCATTACATTATGATAAAGGGACCAATTCAAGAAGAAGAGCTCACTATCCTAAATATATATGCACTCAATACAGGAGCACCTAGATTCATAAAGCAAGTCCTTAGAGACCTACAAAGAGACTTAGACTCCCACACAATAATAATGGGAGACTTTAAAACCCCACTGTCAATATTAGACAGATCAAGAAGACAGAAGGTTAATAAGGACATCCAGGACCTGAACTCAACTCTGCACCAAGCACACCTAATAGACATCTACGGAAGTTTTCCACCCCAAATCAACAGAATATACATTCTTCTCAGCACCACATCACACTTATTCTAAAATTGACCACATAATTGGAAGTAAAGCACTCCTCAGCAAATGTAAAAGAACAGAAATCACAACAAAGTGTCTCTCAGACCACAGTGCAATCAAATTAGAACTCAGCATTAAGAAACTCACTCAAAACCACACAACTACATGGAAACTGAACAACTTGCTCCTGAATGACTACTGAGCAAAAAACGAAAAGAAGGCAGAAATAAAGAAGTTCTTTGAAACCAATGAGAAAAAAGATACAATGTACCAGAATCTCTGGGACACATTTAAAGCAGTGTGTAGAGGGAAATTTATAGCACTAAACACCCACAAGAGAAGGCAGGAAAGATCTAAAATTGACACCCTAACATCTCAATTAAAAGAACTAGAGAAGCAAGAGCAAACAAATTCAAAAGCTAGCAGAAGGCAAGAAATAACTAAGATCAGAGCAGAACTGAAAGAGATGGAGACACAAAAAACCCTTCAAAAAAATCAATAAATCCAGGAGCTGGTTTTTTGAAAAGATCAACAAAATTGATAGACAACTAGCAAGAGTAATAAAGAAGAAAAGAGAGAAGAATCAAATAGATGCAATAAAAAACGAGAAGGGGATATCACCACCGATCTCACATACATACAAATTACCATACATACAAAATACCTCTACGCAAATAAACTAGAAAATCTAGAAGAAATGAATAAATTCCTGGACACATACACCCTCCCAAGACTAAACCAGAAAGAAGTTGAATCTCTGAATAGACCAATAGCAGGCTCTGAAATTGAGGCAATAATTAATAGTTTACCAACCAAAAAAAGTCCAGGACCAGATGTATTCACAACCAAATTCTACCAGAGGTCCAAAGAGGAGCTGGTACCATTCCTTCTGAAAAGATTCCAAGCAATAGGAAAAGATGGAATCCTCCCTAACTGATTTTATAAGGCCAACATCATCCTGATACCAAAGCCTGGCAGAGACACAACAAAAGAGAATTTTAGACCAATAACCCTGATGAACATTAATGCAGAAATCCTCAATAAAATACTGGCAAACCAAATCCAGCAGCACATCAAAAAGCTTATCCACCATGATCCAGTCAGCTTCCTCCCTGGGATGCAAGCCTGGTTCAACATACACCAATCAATAAACAGAACCAATGACAAAAACCACATGATTATCTCAACAGATGCAGAAAAGGCCTTCAACAAAATTCAACAGCCCTTCATGCTAAAACTATCAATAAATTAGGTATTGATGGAACGTATCTCAAAATAATAAGTGCTATTTATGACAAACCCACAGCCAATATCATACTGAATGGGCAAAACCTGGAAGCATTCCCTTTGAAAACCAGCACAAGACAGGGATGCCCTCTCTCACCACGCCTATTCAACATATTGTTGGAAGTTCTGACCAGGGCAATCAGGCAAGAGAAAGAAATAAATGGTATTCAATTAGGAAATGAGGAAGTCAAATTGTCCCTGTTTGCAGAAGACATGATTGTATTTTTGGAAAACCCCATCGTCTCAGCCCAAAATTTCCTGAAGCTGATAAGCAACTTCAGCAAAGTCTCAGGATACAAAATCAATGGTGCAAAAATGATAAGCATTCCTGTACACAATTAACAGACAAACAGAGAGCCAAATCATGAGTGAACTCCCATTCACAATTGCTACAAAGAGAATAAAATACCTAGGAATCCAATTTACAAGGGATGTGAAGGACTTCTTCAAGTAGAACTACAAACCACTGCTCAATGAAATAAAAGAGGACACAAACAAATGGAAGAATATTCCATGCTCATGGATAGGAAGAATCAATATTGTGAAAATGGCCATACTGCCCAAGGTAATTTATAGATTCAATTCCATCCCCATCGAGATACCAATGATTTTCTTCACAGAATTGGAAAAAACTACTTTAAAGTTCATATGGAACCAGAAAGAGCCCACATTGCCAAGACAAGCCTAAGCAAAAAGAACAAAGCTGGAGGCATCATGCTACCTGACTTCAAACTATACTACAAGGCTACAGTAACCAAAACAGCACGATACTGGTACCAAAACAGAGATACAGACCTAGGGAACAGAACAGAGGCCTCAGAAATAACACCACACATCTACAATCACCTGATCTTTGACAAATCTGACAAAAACAAGCAATGGGGAAAGGATTCCCTATTTAATAAATGGTGCTGGGAAAACTGGCTAGCCATATGCAGAAAGCTGAAACTGGATCCCTTCCTTACACCTTATACAAAAATTAATTCAAGATGGATTAAAGACTTAAATGTTAGACCTAAAACCATAAAAACCCTAGAAGAAAACCTAGGCAATACCATTCAGGACATAGACATGGGCAAGGACTTCATGACTAAAACACTAAAAGCAATGGTAACAAAAGCCAAAATTGACAAATGGGATCTAATTAAACTAAAGAGTTTCTGCACAGCAAAAGAAACTACCATCAGAGTGAACAGGCAACCTACAGAATGGGAGAAAATTTTTGCAGTCTACCCATCTGACAAAGGTCTAATATCCAGAATCTACAAAGAACTCCAACAAATTTACAAGAAAAAAAAAACAAAGAAACCCCATCAAAAAGTGGACAAAGGATATGAACAGTCACTTCTCAAAAGAAAACATTTATGCAGGCAACAGAGACATGAAAAAATGCTCACCATCACTGGTCATCAGAGAAATGCAAATCAAAACCACAATGAGATACCATCTCACACCAGTTAAAATGGCAATCATTAAAACGTCAGTAAACAACAGATGCTGGAGAGAATGTGGAGAAATAGGAACACTTTTACACTGTTGGTGGGAGTGTAAATGAGTTCAACCATTGTGGAAGACAGCGTGGTGATTCCTCAAGGATCCAGAAGTAGAAATACCATTTGATCCAGCAATCCCATTATTGGGTATATACCCAAAGGATTATAAATCATGCTACTATAAAGACACATGTACGCGTATGTTTATTGCTGCACTATTCACAATAGCAAAGACTTGGAACCAACCCAAATGTCCATCAATGATAGACTGGATTAAGAAAATGTGGCACATATACACCATGGAATACTATGCAGCCATACAAAAGGATGAGTTCATGTCCTTTGCAGGGGTAAGGATGAAGCTGGAGACCTTCATTCTCAGCAAACTATCAGAAGGACAGAAAACCAAACACCGCATGTTCTTACTCATAGGTGTGAATTGAACAATGAGATCACTTGGACACAGGGCAGAGAACATCACACACTGGGGCCTGTTGGGGGGTGGGGAGTGGGAGGGAGGGATAGCATTAGGAGAAATACCTAATGTAAATGATGAGTTGATGGGTGCAGCAAACCAACATGGCACATGTATACCTATGTATCAAACCTGCATGTTGTGCACATGTACCCTAGAACTTAAAGTATAATAAATAATAATAATAAAGTCAAGAAACAATAGATGCTGGCTAGCCTATGGAGAAATAAGAATGCTTTTACACTGTTGGTGGGAATGTAAATTGGTTCAACCACTGTGGGAGACAGTGTGGCGATTCCTCAAGGATCCAGAACCAGAAATACGATTTGACCCAACAATCTCATTACTGGGTATATACCCAAAGGGGCATAAATCATTCTACTATAAAGACACATGCACACGTATGTTTATTGCAGCACTATTTACAATAGCAAAGACTTGGAACCAACCCAAATGCCCATCAATGATAGGCTGGATAGAGAAAATGTGGCACATATATACCATGGAATACTATGCAGCCATAAAAAGGAATGAGATCTTGTCCAGAGACATGAATGAAGCTGGAAACCATCATCCTCAGCAAACTAACACAGGAACAGAAAACCAGACACCACATGTTCTCGCTCATAAGTGGGAGATGAACAATGAGAACACATGGACATAAGGAGGGAAACAGCACACACCCGTGGGGGACGGGGGGGGGGGGATGGGAGGGAAATTACATGAGGGTCAATAGATGCAGCAAACCACTGTGGCATACGTACACCTTTGAAACAAACCTGCACGTTCTGCACATGTATCCGGGAACTTAAAGTAAAATAAAAATTAATTAATGATATACTTTTTCGTATCTTCTTGGTATGTATACAGAGGTAAAGTTTTGTGGTCATTTAATTTCAAGTTGCATGGATGCTGCTCAGAGAATCTGTCAGCCAAGATCTCTCCCTTGTGATCAGTTAGGTAGACAGAAAAGAAAGCTTTCTTTACAGGCTATGAGAAGAGAAAGAAGAGCATTCTCCTTTTGTAGATCCAGTGTCCTCACAAAGCTGGCTGTTTGCACGCTCCTGGACCAGAACATCCTGTCTGGGATTTTGAAGGTCTTTGTCCTCAGAATCTTTTCAGTTCCCTACATTGCCCTGAATCTATAATGCCTGACGTTCTGAAATTATGGTGTGAGATGAGTCTCACTGATTTTGTGCTCTTAAGATTCTGGTTGAGGAAGTCACTAAACAGTTCTCTAGGGATGCAGAGGTCTGGGAGAAAAGTATCACATGGAAACCTACTCATGTATGTCTCCCAAAGTTCAGGGAAAAAAATCAGGCTTGGAAGCATCACAAAAATTATTTCTAATAAAATAACTGTACCCACTTACACAAGTTTGAAGGGCGATAATGCATCTTTTTCTTTAATCACCTTAATTCAATAAAATAGTAGTTTGTGACATCCTCATCTTTAATTCTTTTATAACGTTACCAGCGGTGATAGAAATAAGAACTCGAATGCTGCTGTTACCCCAAGAAAGCAGAAGATGGAAAAAAAAAATCCAGATGCTTAAGATTGCAGGCTTAAAAAAATCTTGCTTACATTTTAGTGTGTAGTTAGCTTCTGACCATCTTAATTTAAATAGTATCTTTGTGGAGTAGAAAGAAACCCCAGGAATTTTGGTTAAATACAGCTCAGTTACTATAGAAGATGGTCATTAAATATTTTAAAGGTATTTTATGTAGCAAGTATTTACAAAGCATACATACAGTGTTAGTTAAGAGCCTCTATTATGTACACAAAACATGTTGTTATAGGATGCTATGTTCAGATCATAAGTTACAGCCTAAACATCTAAAATAGTTAAAATATCCAAAATATATTTAATGGCGTGGTATTTAGGACTGTGTAAACACATAAGAAAGTGTGCTTTGGGCTTCCAATAATCCACTATATTAAAAGCTACATTCTAAAACAGTGAACAAAGAACTCTGGAGTTCTGCTGTCACAGTAAATCTGTGACATATGCAACTAAATCGAACACTCCAGGTCAGATATTAAATGATTAAAACATTTCTAAAATCACTTGAAAAACAACAAATCCATCACATCATTATGGCTTAAGTTTACCGCTTAGAAGCAATACGGCCGGGCGCGGTGGCTCACGCCTGTAATACCAGCACTTTGGGAGGCCAAGGTGGGCGGATCCCGAGGTCAGGAGATGGAGACCATCCTGGCTAAGATGGTGAAACCCCGTCTCTACTAAAAATACAAAAACTTAGCCGGGCGTGGTGATGGGCGCCTGTAGTTCCAGCTACTGGGGAGGCTGAGGCAGGAGAATGGCATGAACCTGGGAGGTGGAGCTTGCAGTGGGCCGAGATCGCGCCACTGCACTCCAGTCTGGGCGACAGAGCAAGACTCCGTCTCAAAAAAAAGGAAAAGCAAGCAATAGCACAGCCCTGCATACAGTACCTCAGAAAACCCAGTGCTAACGAGGGAAGCTGGATTAAGAAGCAAAAATGCAAAAATAGCAGCCTGCTTATTTTAGAAATTATAACATACCCTCAGGTGAGTAGCTTGAATTTGCCTCCCAGGCAGAAATTGGATGTGGAGGAGAGCTGAGTTGGGAAGCACTTTGGCTGCAAGTATTAGAGATTTTAAATTTTTCTCCTGAACTGAAAAAGTTCGTTGTAAGCCCACTGAATACTGTGCATCTAACCTTAAGGCAACCTAGCAACGGTGACATCTAGTGGTCACACTAACTGCATCTCCTCACCTCTCTTCCTCCCCAAACCTTTCCCAAAAAAGAGTGATATCAGAGTTAAGCCTTTAAAATTGAATCTCTCTGCTAATATCTACCCTTAAATGGTCTTTCTGGGTCTCTAAGTTGTTTCAAATACAAGTATTGATAGATCAGGACTGAAATGTTTAACTGAGTCTTTCTTTGATTTGTATGGAAGTCACTTTGCAATATAGCAAAAGGAGAATAATCGGGCCCAAATATTTTTTAAAAAGACAAAACAAGTCCGACAGCCCGAAGACCTTGGTCATGGGTAGAATGCTCAGAGTTGCTGTGTCCTGACCTTCTACTCCATCAACAGAAGGCTGCCATCAGACTAATCTCCCCAAATAGTAACTCTCATCAATGCTTCAGTTGTCCCCAGCGGCCCACCACATTGAATTCATACGTGCCTGTCTGGCTTTCAAACCACTCATAAGAATCACCCACTGTACTTATTTCTCACAATTCCTCATTTCTCTACTCAAGTCAAGTTAGTTTCTTTTCTTTTCTCTGGATCCATCATAGTCCTTTCTCTTTTCTTGCCTTTTTTCCTCCTTTTTTTGCTCCCTTTCTTCTCTAATACCTATTTTTCAAAGTTCATTTTAAGTTCATCCCTCCCACAAAGCCTTATCTCCATTATTCCTCAAGCCTATGCTGACCTCTCATTTCTCTGAATTTCCATTTCATTTGCCCTTAGTACCACAAAGTGAAGCATTAAATGGCTTCACTAGTGTTTCATGCTTCTTGGTCTTGTCTCATCTGCAAGTTTTAAAACTCTGCCAAAGCAAGGGTTGATATCTTATATGTCTTTTTGTATTTTCCATGGTGGTTTTATTTTGTTTGTTTGTTGCTGTTGTTGTTGTTTTTTGAGATGGAGTTTTGCTCTTTCACCCAGGCTGGAGTGCAATGGTGCCATCTCGGCTTGTTGCAACCTCTACTCCACAGGTTCAAGCAATTCTCCTGCCTTAGCCTCCTGAGTAGCTGGGATTATAGGCGGCTCCACTACCACACCTGGCTAATTTTTACATTTTTAGTAGAGACGGGGTTTCGCCATGTTGGCCAGGCTGGTTTTGAACTCCTGACCTCAGGTGATCCACCTACCTCGGCCTCCTGAAGTGCTAGGATTATAGGCGTGAGCCACCGTGCCTGGACCATAGTTTTTAAATGATGTAACATATGTAAAACAAATCCTCATCTAAACCATTCCTTAATCTCTCAAGTTTCAGTGGAACAACTCTATCTCTTCTTGTCCAACTAGTTGGTGGACTCTAGTTTTTAGTAACTGTTAGTATAATGTTAAGCTGAGATATGAAACAATACATAAGCCTTAGACCAACTTGAGTTGTTGTAAAAATGTATTCCCAGAATATTTTCAAGGGAACAGCAACATAGAAAAAATTATTTTACAAACATTAGATACTATACAACAGAGCAAAATGACAAAATAGTGTGGAAATCTCTCTTTGTATTTGAAAAGCTCTATTTCTCTTCCTTTAGGAAGATCATCTACTATCTACTCCAAAAATGTTATTCTATATCTGTAACTCAAGTTCTGTTCACTATTGTTTGACAGCTCCATGCTTTTCAAATCAATAGTACACTATCGTGAATTATCTAAGGAATACTGAGTGCCAAAATAAAATTCCTACTTTCTATTATGTTTTAAATAAAGGGAATTTACATATCCAAATTTAGATAAATAATATTTAAGATTCTATTCCATATCCACTAAGCATTGGCCAGGTTAATACCATATTGGTTAAGATTCAATTGAAGGACTGAATTTTCTCCTGGTCACCACGTTTTGAAACAGACAGACAAATTGGAGAGAGTTCAGAGGGGAAGAACAAAAATGATCAAAGGTTTGGAAAATCAGCTCTGTGAGGAAAGGTTAAGAGAATCAGGCCTGTTCTGCCTAGAGAAGAGAGAACTGAAAAGGGCCATAATAACTCTCCAAAATACATAAAAGAATGTTTCCAGGAGGAAAGGGACCAATTATCCTCATTAGTCAACAAGGACAGGACTAGGGATAATGGGACTTAAGTTGCAGCAAAAGGAAGAAAAAAAAGATTAAATATTATGAAAACCTTCATTTCAAGGCTAGGCCTAATGCTTTTTCTGAGTTAGGGATAAAGAAATCATCCCTCTGTGATGGTAGGGAAAATATCAGAAAATTATCAGAGAAAACCTTGGCAACTCAAGGATTTTAAGGGAAAAAAAGATGGAATTTTGATGTTACGCTTAAAATGTGCATAACATTATCCACTCAAACCCTATGAGGTAGCTATTTTCACCAAAAAATCATACAAATACATACAGAACACATAAACACAAAGATGCACAGACAAACAAATCACAAATGAAGAATGACAATTACCTATTCCCATACTCTCTTGGCTCATCTTTCACAGGATTAATGCATAAAATAGGTTTTATCTTAAAATAATAAAACATTAGTGCCCTTTGTTCCTTGATTTAATATAGTCATCATATTAAAAAGTGGTGGAACTGATAGAGTTTTAAATACAGATAAATCAAGCATGCATAAAATAATGAAGGAGTGGAAGAAAATATAATACATCTGAAAAAAATCAGCATTTGTTTGCATATGATTTGTTTTTGTTGCTTGTCATTTACCTTCGTATTTTCTGAAGGCTCTACTTCTCTGAGAAGGTGGGGGTTATCCAGTTGAGTGCATTATCTTCATTCCTTTCTATCTCAGCACAACTCTGATTGTCAGTCTTCATTTCTCCATTGCTTTCTTCTCTCAATGCATATTTATTGACAACCTACTCTTTGACCAGGAATTAGGCCAGTGTTTTCAACCACCTTTGTTCAATCAATCATTCAATCATTTAGCCAATGAATATTTATTGAATGTCTTCCATATCCTGGCACCTTGATAAACACTCTGGCTAAAGCTGAGGACAAGACACATTTTGTCCCTGCCCTCATGGAGTGTACATTTTTGACATAAACAAGTACATATGATGTATGAGGAGTGTTGAGGAGGGGAAGTAAAGGGTGCTAAGGGAGTACATAGTGGGAGAACCTAAGTTAGTCTAAGGAACACTGCCTTAGAAATGAAAGTTAGCAGGTAAATAGTGGGGTGTGGGTAGGGGAAGGGGCAAGTATTTCAGGTAAACTGGTAGAGGAATAATATGTGCGAAATTTCAGAAAGAGGAAAGACAGCAATGGTATTTATGAATTTATGTATTTTATGAAATTACCTTAACCAGCCTTTTATATAAAGTGAGATTGGGCAGTACAGTAACTACGTCTGTACTTGGGAACATTGAGATTATCTATAACATTTTTCATTTTTAAGATGTCAGTGATTATATGATGAACTACCATTTTAATCATAGTTTTTTTGGGTTTGAAAAACACCTTTACATTAAAATGGGAAAACAATGTGTCTTGAATGTATTTGCATTTGTTTTTACAAAATGGGATCTTACCAGATACATTGTTCTGAAACTTTATTCTTTGGAAAATGATCATATTTTCATTATTTGGGGATAAATTTTATTTTCAGACACAAAAATAGTCATTTAGCACTAGGTCTTTTGATGGTCAAAAACAAAAAAACAAGACTACCTAATTCTAACAGAGGTTTTACACAATATTTTTTGCACTATTCACATAAATGTATAGCATCTTGAGATGTGTAGTTTAAATGCTATTCTTTTGGATTTATTCATTTTGCTACTGCTTTTCAAGGTCTGTTTAAATTTTGGTATCACAAATAATCTGGAAAATAGAATATTTACTTCAAAGTCTCCAGTGAAGCTAGAGGAATTTTGTTTCTCAGAAGATTATGAAAGGAGGGTTGATTGGGTAACAGCTGAAATGGACATAGCCACTGCTTTATCAACTCCAAGTCTTCCTTGCTCTTCTCCATCAGAGAGTCCTATGTGAACTGGCATGAGGGATTCAGCTCTCAGTTAAAGGAATAAGAAGTTAAAGGAATATGAATTCCATCATATATATACCACAGTTTTTTAATCCACTTGTTGATTGATGGGCATTTGGGTTAGTTCCATAATTTTGCAATTGTGAATTGTGCTGCTATAAACATGTATGTGCAAGTTTCTTTTTCGTATAATGACTTATTTTCCTCTGCTTAGGTACCCAGTAGTGGGATTGCTAGATCAAACGGTAGTTCTACTTTTAGTTCTTTAAGGAATCTCCACACTGTTTTCCATAGTGGTTGTACTAGTTTACATTCCCACCAGCAGTGTAGAAGTGTCCCCTGTTCACCTCATCCATGCCAACATCCATTTATTTTTTATTTTTTTTATTATGGCCAGTGTTGCAGGAGTAAGGTGATACCACATTGTGGTTTTGATTTGCATTTCCCTGATCGTAAGTGATGTTGAGCAGTTTTTCATATGTTTGTTGGCCTTTTCTGTATATTCTTTTGAGAATTGTCTATTCATGTCCTTAGCCCACTTTTTGATGGGATTTTTTTTTTCTTGCTGACTTGTTTGAGTTAGTTGTAGATTCTGGATATTAGTCCTTTGGGAGGTGTATAGATTGTGAAGATTTTCTCCCACTCTGTGGGTTGTCTGTTTATTCTGCTGACTGTTCCTTTTGCAGTGCAAAAGCTCTTTAGTTTAATTAGGTCCCAGCTATTTATCTTTGTTTTTATTGCATTTGCTTTTGGGTTCTTGGTTAGGAAATCCTTGCCTACGCCAATGTCTGAAGGGTTTTTCCAATGTTATCTTCTAGAAATTTTATAGTTTCAGGTCTTAGGTTTAAGTCCTTAATCCATCTTGAGTTGATTTTTGTATGAGGTGAGAGATGAGGATCCAGTTTCATTCTCCTACATGTGGCTAGTCAATTATCCCAGCATCATTTGTTGAAAAGGATGTCCTTTCCCCACTTTATGTTTTTGTATGCTTTGCCAAAGATCAGTTGGCTGTAAGTATTTGGGATTATTTCTGGGCTCTCTATTCTTTTCCATTCGTCTATGTGCCTATTTTTATACAAGTAGCATGCTGATTCGGTGACTGTGGCCTTATAGTATAGTTTGAAGTTGAGTAATGTGATGCCTCCAGATTTGTTCTTTTTGCTTAGTCTTGCTTTGGTTATGCAGTCCCTTTTTTTGGTACCATATGCATTTTAGAATTGTTTTTTGTAATTCTGTGAAGAATGATGATGGTATTTCGAGGGGGATTACATTGAATTTGTAGATTGCTTTTGGCAGTACGGTCATTTTCACAACATTGATTCTACTTATTCATGAGCATGAGATGTGTTTCTATTTTTTTGTATCGTCTTTGATTTCTTTCAGCAGTGTTTTGTAGTTTTCCTTGTGGAGTTATTTCAGCTCCTTGGTTAGGTATATTCCTAAGTATTTTAATTTTTTGCAGCTATTGTAAAAGGGGTTGAGTTCTTGATTTGATTCTCTGCTTGGTCACTGTCGGTGTATAGAAGAGCTACTGATTTGCGTACATTAATCTTGTATCTGGAAACTTTACTGAATTATTTTATCAGTTCTAGGAGCTTTCTGGAGGAGTCTTTAGGGTTTTCGAGGTAAACAATCATATCATCAGCAGATAGTGACAATTTGACTTCCTCTTTATCGATTTGAATGCCCTTTATTTCTTTCCCTTGTCTGATTGCTCTGGCTAGGACTTCCAGTACTATGTTGAAGAGGAGTGATGAGAGTGGGCATCTTTGTCTTGTTCCAGTTCTTAGAGAGAATGCTTTCAACTTTTCCCCACTCAGTATTATGTATGCTTTTTCTGCATCTATTGAGATGATCATGTGATTTTTGTTTTTAATTCTGTATCATATTTATTGACTTGTGTATGTTAAACCATCCCTGCATCCCTGGTATGAACCCACTTGGATTATGGTGCATTGTATTTTTGATATGTTATTGGATTCAGTTAGCTAGTATTTTGTTAAGGATTTTAGCATCTATGTTCATCAAGGATATTGGTCTGTAGTTTCCTTTTTCTTATGCCCTTTTCTGGTTGTGGTATTAGGGTGATGCTGGCTTCACAGAATGAATTCTGGAGGATTCCTTCTTTCTCTGTCTTGTGGAATAGTGTCAAAAGGATTGGTACCAATTCTTCTTTGAATGTCTGGTAGAATTCTGCTGTGAATCTGTCTGGTCCTGGACTTCTTTTGTTGGTGGTGGTAATTTTTTTTTTTTTTTTTTTTTTTTTGAGACGGAGTCTCGCTCTGTCCCCCAGGCTGGAGTGCAGTGGCATGATCTCCACTCACTGAAAGCTCTGCCGCCTCCTGGGTTAACGCCATTCTCCTGCCTCAGCCTCTCTAGAAGCTGGGACTACAGGTGCCCGCCACCACGCCTGGCTAATGTTTTTTTTTTTTTTTGTTTTTTTTTTTTTGTATTTTTCGTAGAGACGGGGTTTCACTGTGTTTGCCAGGATGGTCTTGATCTCCTGACCTCGTGATCCGCCCACCTCAGCCTCCCAAAATGTTGGGATCACAGGTGTGAGCCACCGCGCCCAGCCAGTAATTTTTTAATTACCATTTCAATCTTGCTGCTTGTTATTGGTCTATTGAGGGTATCTAATTCTTCCTGATTTAAGCTAGGAGGTTTGTATTTTTCCAGGAATTTATCCATCTCTTCTAGGTTTTCTACTTATGTGTTTAAAGGTGCTTATAGTAGTCTTGAATGATCTTCTGTATTTCAATGGCATCAGTTGTAATATCTCGTGTTTCATTTCTTAGTGAGGTTATTTGCATTTTCTTTCTTCTTGTCTTGGTTAATCTTGCTAATGGTCTACGAATTTTATTTATTTTTTCAAAGAACCAGGTTTTTGTTTCATTTATCTTTTGTATTGCTTATTGTTTCAATTTCATTTAGCTCTGCTTTGATCTTGGTTATTTCTTTTCTTCCGCTGGGTTTGGGTTTGGTTTGTTCTTGTTTCACAAATTTCTTGAGGTGTGACCTTATAATGTCAGTTTGTGCTCTTTCAGTCTTTTTTCCGTAGGCGTTTAGGGCTATGAACTTTCCTCTTAGCTCTGTCTTTGCTATATCCCAGAGATTTTGGTAGGTTGTGCCATTATTGTTGTTCAGTTCAAATAATTTTTTAATTTACATCTTGAGGCTGGCCACAGTGGCTCATGCCTGTAATCTCAGCACTTGGGGAGACCGAGGCAGGCGGATCACGAAATCAGGAGAACAAGACCATCTTAGTTAACACAGTGAAACCCCATCTCTACTAAAAATACAAAAAATTAGCTGGGCATCGTGGCGGGCACCTGTAGTCCCAGCTACTCAGGAGGCTGAGGCAGGAGAATGGCATGAACCTGGGAGGCGGAGCTTGCAGTGAGCCGAGATCACTCTACTGCACTCCAGCCTGGGCGACAGAGTGAGGCTTTGTCTCAAAAAACACAAACAAACAAAATTCCATCTTGATTTCATTTTTGACACAATGCTCCTTCGGGAGTCGATTATTTAATTTCCATGTATTTGCATTGTTTTGAAGGTTCCTTTTGGAGTTAATTTTCAGTTTTATTCCACTATGGTCTGAGAGAGTACCTGATATAATTTCAATTTTCTTAAATTTATTGCTCAATGGCCTATCATGTGGTCTATCTTGAAGAAAGTTCCATGTGCTACTGAATAGAATGTGTATTCTGAGGTTGTTAGATGAAATGTCCTGTATATGTCTGTTAAGTCCATTTGTTCCAAGGTATAGTTTAAATCCATTGTTTCTTTGTTGACTTTCTGTCTTGATGATACCTCTAGGGCTGTCAGTGGAGTACTGAAGTCCCCCACTATTATTATGTTGCTGCCTATCACATTTCTTAGATCTATTAGTAATTGTTTTATAAATTTGGGAGCTTCAGTGTTAGGTACATATATGTTTAGGATTGTGATATTTTCCTGTTGGACAGGAATATTACTATTATATAATGTCCCTCTTTGTCTCTTTTAACTGCTGTTGCTTTAAAGTTTGTTTTGTCTGATATAAGAATAGCTACCCCTGCTCACTTTTGGTGTCTATTTGCATAAAATGCCTTTTTCCACCCCCTTACTTTAAGTTTATGTGAGTCCTTATGTGTTAGGTGAGTCTCTTGAAGGCAGCAGATGGTTGGTGAGTTCTTATCCATTCTGTGGTTCTGTCTCTTTTAAGTGGAGCATTCAGGCCATATACATTCAAAGTTTGTATTGAAATGTGAGGTACCATTGCATTCATCATGCTCTTTGTTGCCTGTGTATTTTGTTTTTGTGTGTGTGTTTCAACCTGTATTTTTTTTTAACTGTATTTTTGTTTTATAGGTCCTGTGTGATTTATACTTTAAAGAGGTTCTGTTTTGATGTGTTTCCAGGATTTGTTTCAAGATTTAGAGCTCCTTTTAGCAGTTCTTGTAGTGGTGGCTTGGTAATGGCGAATTCTCTCAGCATTTGATTGTCTGAAAAAGACTGTATCTTTCTTTCATATATGATACTTAGTTTTGTTGGATACAAAATTCTTGGCTGATAATTGTTTTGTTTCAGGAGGCTGAAGATAGGGTCCTAATCCCTTCTAGCTTTGTAGGGTTTCTGCTGAGAAATCTGCTGTTAATCTGATAGGTTTTCCTTTATAGGTTACCTGGTGTTTCTGTCTCAAAGCTCTTAAGATTCTTTCCTTTGCCTTAACTTTGGACAACCTGATGACAATGTGCCTAGGCAATGGTCTTTTTGTGATGAATTTTCCAGGTTTTTTTTTTGTGCATTTTGTATTTGGATGTACAGGTCTCTAGCAAGGCTAGGGAACTTTTCCTTGATTTTTCCCCTAAATGTGTTTTCCAATCTTTCAGAATTATCTTTTTCCTCAGGAATACCAATTATTCTTAGGTTTGATCATTTAACATAATTCCAGACTTCCTGGATGCTTTGTTCATATTTTCTTATTCTGTTTTCTTTGTCTTTGTTGGATTGGGATAATTCGAAGACCTTGTCTTCGAGCTCTGAATCTTTCTTTTACTTTTTCAATTCTATTGCTGGGACTTTCCAGAG
The DNA here is from genome assembly GCF_047675955.1 of Chlorocebus sabaeus. Lineage (NCBI taxonomy): Eukaryota > Metazoa > Chordata > Mammalia > Primates > Cercopithecidae > Chlorocebus > Chlorocebus sabaeus. Next base: position 55,788,315 of record NC_132924.1, on the reverse strand, counting down.
CATTTCACATTTCTAAAAGTGTGTCCAAAGTTTCCTAAATTTTCAATTGTTTTTTCTTTAAGCTACCTACTTTCTTGAATATTTCTCCCTTCATTTCTTGTATCATTTCTTAGATTTCCTTGTATTGGGCTTCGCCTTTCTATGGTGCCTCCCTGATTAACTTAATAACTAACCTCCTAAATTCTTTTTCAGGTAAATCAGGGATTTTTTTTCTCATTTTGGATCCATTGCTGGTGAACCAGTATGATTTTTGGGGGTGTTGAAGAGCCTTGTTTTGTCATATTACCAGAGTTAGGTTTTCTGGTTCCTTCTCATTTGGGTAGGCTCTGTCAGAAGGAAGGTCTAGGGCTGAAGGCTGTTGTTCAGATTCTTTTGTCCCACAGAGTGTTCCCTTGATGTGGTACTCTCAGCCTTTTCCTATGGATGTGCCTTCCTGTAAGCCGAACTGCAGTGATTGTTGTCTCTCTTCTGGATCTAGCCACCTAGTGAGTCTAACCAGCTCCTGGCTGGTACTGAGGGTTCATTGCACAGAGTCCTGTGATGTGAACCATCTATGGGTCTCTCAGCTGTGGATACCAATGCCTGTTTCGGTGTAAGTGGCAGAGGGATGCAATGGACTCCGTGAGGGTTCTTAGCTTTGGTGGTTTAATGCTCTATTTTTTTGCTGCTTGGCCTCCTACCAGGAGGTGGCACTTTCCAGAGAGCATTAGTTGTAGTAGTATGGAGAGGGACCAGTGGTGGGTGGGTGGGGAACTAGAACTCTCAAGATTATATGCCTTTGTCTTCCACTATCAGGCTTGGTAGGGAAGGACCATCAGGTGGGGACAGGGCTAGGCATGTCTGAGCTCAGACTCTCCTTGGGCAGGTCTTGCTGAGGCTGCTGTGGGGGATGGCAGTGAGATTCCCAGGTCACTGGAGTTGTGTACCTAGGAGGATTATGGCTGCCTCTGCTGAGTCATGCAGGTTGTCAGGGAAGTGGAATAAAGCTGGCAGTCACAGGCCTCACCAAGCTCCCATGCTAACTGAAGGGCTGGTCTCACTCCTGCCCCCCGCCCCCTCCCCCAACAAATACCCCCTAGTCTGTCTCCAGGCAGTGGGCAAGACGGGCTTGAAAACTTGCCCCAGGCTACTCATCTCCCCGTTGCAAAGAAAAGGGCTTGGTTCTGTCTCCACTTGTGGAGTCTGCTCACCGGATTTGTGCCCTTCCCCCGAGTTCTGGCCAGAAGGCTTCTCAACTCATTTGAATTGTTACAAAGTTCAGCTAGAGATTTTCTTCTCCCGGTGGAGTTTCACCCCCACTCCTATGGCCACCCTCCCAATGGATCCCTGTGATGCCGGGCAGGAATGGCCTGCTTGGGGACCCAGCGAGTTCCCAGGGTTTTTCTCTTGCTTCCTCTACCCCTGTATTTCTCTTGGCTCTCTAAATTGAGTCAGCTCCAACTAAAGTCAGAAACTTCTCACACAAACAGTCCTTCAGTTTCTCCAGTGGGGGTGTGTGTTTGGGAGAGGAGGGTCTCCCTTTCCCACTTCTGCAGTTGGGGCAATCATAGTATTTGGGGTGACTTCCGGGTCCTGAAGGAGCAGTCTGCTACCTTCAGAGGGTCTGTGGGTCCTCTCAGGATTGTTGGTTTGTCCTTGCAGTCAATCTGTAGCTAAAATTCACAATGTGAGCCTCCACACACTGCTCTGTCCAGAGCTGCAATCTAGTCCTGCCTCCCGTCTGCCATGATGATATAAAGTTGTAGACATTCTTAACATCAATCAGAAATGTGTTTGAGCAGCCTCCCTTTGGACTAATAGCAAGTTTAACGGCTGCTCAAATGGTGTTGGGGTGTGTGGAGGGTCCTGGAAGAAAAAAATAGAATATTCTTAGCACCATCTTCTATTTTAAAAGACTAAAGAAAGAAGTGACCAGAATTACATGCATTACAGAGTTTCTCCTTTTTTAAAATTAAAATTTTAATTTTTAGAGACAGGTCTCATTCTGTCACCCAGGCTGCCAGTCTGTGGTGCAGTGGTGCAATCATAGCTCACTGCAGCCTCAAATTCCTGAGCTCAAGTGATCCTCCCACCTTAGACTCTCAAGTACCTAGGACTACAGGCGTGGGCCATTTGACTCAGCTAAAAGGTTTTCTCCTTTTAATTATATTATTTCATAACTTTCCTTGCTGTGAAATTAAATACTATTAAGTATTATAAATTGTATGTGTGTATGTATTTATTTATTTGATTTATTTTTTTAGACAGAGCCTCGCTCTGTTGCCCAGGCTGGAGTGCAATGGTGTGATCTCAGCTCGCTGCAACCTCTGCCTCCTGGGTTCGAGCAATTCTTCTGCCTCAGCTTCTCAAGTAGCTGGGACTACAGGCATGTGCCACCATGCCCAGCTAATTTTTGTAATTTTAGGAGAGACAGTGTTTCACGATGTTGGCCAGGCTGATCTCGAACTCCTGGCCTCAAGTTATCCACCTGCCTCAGCCTCCCAAAGTGCTGGGATTACAGGTGTGAACCATTGCACCCCACCTATTATAAATAGTACTTAAATTAAAAAGGCACAAAAGGTGTATGAAGTAGAGTTCTTTGGTTGAAAGCAGCAAACACAAATCAACTTTGGCTAACTTAAACCAAAAAGGAAATTGCTAGGATATTGTTGCCAGAACCCAAAGATTCTCCGAAAGGATGGAGAGCTTAGAATAGTTCCAGGAGAGCTTCCAGGTTGGTGAACACATCCACATGCCTGAGTGGAGCTGGGGCAGCCTACCCCACCTCCATAGGCACAGAGGCTCCAGTGCTTGGGACCCTTCTGGACCTTGCCATGTGTATCACTTCATCTGACTTTTCATGTCTATCTTTTATAATATATTTTGTAATAAACCTACAGGTGAGTTGAGTGTTTCCTTGAGTTCTGTGAGCCGTCCCGGCAAATTATTGGAACCAAAGGAGGGGGTTCATGAGAACCCTGATTTGTGGCTACTACGTGACACACAGGTGACAACCTGGGACTGGCGATTGGTGTCTGAATTAGAGGGCATTCTTGTGAGACTGAGGCCTTAACCTGTGGGATCTGACAGTATCCCCAGGTAGATAGTGTCAGAATTGAATTCAGGTAGAGGACACTTGGTATCTACTGGAGAACTGCTTGGCATATGGGGAAAATTCCCCATCCATGTTGTCACAGAATTGTTCAATAGTGTGCGAGTACAGAGACATAGTGTGTGTGTTGCCACCAAACTCTATTGCAGAAAATAACTTTTCTTTAGGGGGTAAGAAGTGCTCATTTACTCGTCACACAAACACATGTGGAGCCCCTTTTGGGTGCAAGGCCTGGCAGATGATCTTTTAAATAATGGAAGCCTCAGAGGCAGGCTTTCTTACTTTCTTCACGGCTCATACTCAGAGCCTAGAACCACGCCTGGCACAGAGTTGGTGCCCAGTAAATATTTGTTGGATGAGTAAATGAATCTTTCTCACACCCTGTTTTCTCATCAAAGACACTTTGATTCCCAGGACCCTTGACTTGTATTCATGGAGAGGAATCTGACCATGCCGTGAGGAGGGACAAGTGACATGCTGAGGAATGAGCGTGACTGCTGTGCACATACCAACTCAGCACCAAAGGGAAGACTCAAATGCCTGCACTTTGCACTGCTGTGGAAAATCTGACTGGGTTTTAAATGTAAGTAGAGAAAGGATGCTATTCTGACACTTCCTGGTGCCCTGCAATATAATTCTGACATTAACCATCTGGAGTTGGTGCCCGCAGGTTAAGGGGCATGGTCCCCAGTGAGCCTGCCCCCACTTTAGAGGCCAGCCACAAGTGGAGTTCTCAGGGCACCTGCACTTTTGACAGACTGGCTCAAGATTCAGAGAGTTCCCCTGAGGCCCTCCAACAATTCGCTCAAAAGGCTAACAGAACTTAGGAAAGTGTTGTACTTATGACTGCAGTTTTATCATAAAGAATACAAATCAAGACCAGCCAGGTGTAGGGACATGTGGGGCAAAGTTTGGGAGGGAGGCTTCCACAAGCTTTGTGCCCTTTCCCATGGACATGAGGCTTGTTTTCCTTCCGACACAAAGCCACCACCTTCTAATTATTGTATGGTTCGTCATTCTGGTGACCAGCCTCCATCCTACGTCATCGCATCTTTTAGCATAAACTAAAAGAGGCTCTTGGTGTGATCCAAGAGGCTCAAAAGTAACAAAGATACTCCTATGACTTGTGAAATCCCAAGGATTTAGTGTCTCCCAAGAAGTAGGGACAAAAGCCAGTTAGATTCTTCATTACACAATAAGTGTTCTGGTTTTAGAATACAGTCTTCTTTAAAAGCTTGGGAGATGACAGAGATTCTTTGCTTGACCAAACTTTAGTCAAGCTCCTGAACCATCTGCTAGGTGCTATTGTGTACTTCCTTATAAGATTCAGTTTTAGCAAGAACTTTGCCAAGTCAGTTTAGCAAGATCTTCCCACTCTCACTATCTGATTACCCTTAGAATCTGATTGGGTTCCTCTTTTCCATCATCCCCCCAGCAAGGTCTGATCACCTTGGCTTATCTTCAACAGGAATCCTGTTGGCATCTGTGATCCCTGCTACTCCGGAGGCTGAACCCAGGAGGCTACAGTGAGATGAGATTGCGCCACTGCACTAAAGCCTGGGTGACAGACTGAGACCCTGTCTCAAAACAAAACAAAACAAAACAAAACAAAAAGAAAGAAAAAAAAAAAAAAGAAAAGAATCTTGTTACTTTGATTTAGCCAGAATCCCCCTTACCTCTGATGTTTCCTTCTAGTAATTTTCTATCCACTGGCTCCATTCTGGTTCTTGGTTATACATTCCCATTTTCCCTTGCTATATTTAGTGTTAAGCCCAATTTCTCTGCACTACTGCAAAGTCCCATTGCAGTGGGCCCTATACCTATCTTGATAGTCCTGAATAAAGTATGTTTTACCATATTTTAATAAGTATCATTGAACAATATTTCTCTTTAACACAGATACTCAGACAACTGGGCCTTCAGGAGACAAAAATGTAAAGTCTTATTTGACAAAGATCAAAGACATAGCTAGCTTGGCATGGGGAGTATTATTTTTTGTCAGCTTTTAATGTAGTGATGAATTCATTCTAAATGTAACCAACCACACTGAAAATAAAAGTTTATTTGACTTTAATTTTTAAAGAAGAATATTTCTAGAAATACAGGTAGTGGAAACCATTACCATCAGGATGAATAAACATGAAATTTTTTTTATTACTATACTTTAAGTTCTAGGGTACATGTGCACAATGTGCAGGTGTGCTACATATGTATACACGTGACATGTTGGTGTGCTACACCCAATAACTCATCATTTACATTAGGTATATCACCTAATGCTATCACTACCCCCTCCCCCCACCCCACAACAGGCCCCAGTGTGTGATGTTCCCCTTCCTGTGTCCAAGTGTTCTCATTGTTCATTTCCCACCTATGAGTGAGAACATGCAGTGTTTGGTTTTCTGTTCTTGCAATAGTTTGCTGAGAATGATGGTTTCCAGCTTCATCCATGTCCCTACAAAGGACACAAACTCATGCTTTTTTATGGCTGCATAGTATTCCATGGTGTATATGTGGATTTTCTTAATCCAGTCTGTCATTGATGGACATTTAGGTTGGTTCCAAGTCTTTGCTATTGTGAATAGTGCCGCAATAAACATACGTGTGCATGTGTCTTTATAGTAGCATGATTTATAATCCTTTGGGTATATACCCAGTAATAGGATAGCTGGGTCAAATGGTATTTCTAGTTCTAGATCCTTGAGGAATCACCACACTGTCTTCCACAATGGTTGAACTAGTTTACAGTCCCACCAACACTGTAAAAGTTTTCCTATTTCTCCACATCCTCTCCAGCACCTGTTATTTCCTGACTTTTTAATGATTGCCATTCTAAGTGGTATGAGATGGCATCTCATTGTGGTTTTGATTGGTATTTCTCTGATGGCTAGTGATGAGCATTTTTTCATGTGTCTGTTGGTTGCATAAATGTCTTCTTTTGAGAAGTGTCTGTTCATATCCTTTGCCCACTTTTTGATGGGTGGTTTTTTTCCTGTAAATTTGTTTGAGTTCTTTGTAGGTTCTAGATATTAGCCCTTTGTCAGATGAGTAGATTGCAAAAGTGTGCTCCCATTCTGTAGGTTGCCTGTTCACTCTGATGGCAGTTTATTTTGCTGTGCAGAAGCTCTCTAATTTAATTAGATCCCATTTGTCAATTTTGGCTTTTGTTGCCATTGCTTTTGGTGTTTTAGACAAGAAGTCCTTGCCCATGCCTGTGCCTGAATGGTATTGCCTAGGTTTTCTTCTAGGGTTTTTATGGTTTTAAGTCTAACATTTAAGTCTCTAATCCATCTTGAATTAATTTTTGTATAAGGTGTAAGGAAGGGATCCAGTTTCAGCTTTCTACATATGGCTAGCCAGTTTTCCCAGCACCATTTATTAAATAAGGAATCCTTTCCCCATTGCTTGTTTTTGTCAAGTTTGTCAAAGATCAGATGGTTGCAGATGTGTGGTATTATTTCTGAGGGCTCTGTTCTGTTCCATTGGTCTACATCTCTGTTTTGGTACCAGTATCGTGCTGTTTTGGTTACTGTAGCCTTGCAGTATAGTTTGAAGTCAGGTAGCGTGATGCCTCCAGCTTTGTTCTTTTGGCTGAGGACTCTCTTGGTAATGTGGGCTCTTTTTTGGTTCCATATGAACTTTAAAGTAGTTTTTTTCCAATTCTGTGAAGAAAGTCATTGGTAGCTTAAGGGGGATGGCATTGAATCTAGTAATTACCTTGGGTACTATGGTCATTTTCATGATATTGATTCTTCCTATCCATGAGCATGGCATGTTCTTCCATTTGTTTGTGTCCTCTTTTATTTCATTGAGCAATGGTTTGTAGTTCTCCTTGAAGAGATACTTCACATCCCTTGTAAGTTGGATTCCTAGGTATTTTATTCTCTTTGAAGCAATTGTGATTGGGAGTTCACTCATGATTTGGCTCTCTGTTATTGGTGTATAAGAATGTTAGTGACTTTTGCACATTGATTTTGTATCCTGAGACTTTGCTGAAGTTGCTTATCAGCTTAAGGAGATTTTGGGCTGAGACGATGGAGTTTTCCAAATATGCAATCATGTCATCTGTAAACAGGGACAATTTGAGTTCCACTTTTCCCAAATGAAATTCTTTGTTACTTGTCCCAGATTCAGATTCCAGGAAGAGACCTTCTGATTGGACTAGCCTGGATCACATGCTCATTTGATTTACATTTTCTCAAGGATATAACCAATGAGTGAAGCATGGCTCTGGAAAGAACAGTTACTGGATGCTTAGTAGGCAAAAACAATAGATATGTGCTTCTCCAAAGCATTTTCTCTTGCAAAAGTATGAAGTGCCACATAAGTGGCATTTCTATTGTACCATGCAGAGTGATTCTTCAGCTTGAGATTTTAATTAAGATTCATGAATATGAAGCTGTGACCTTCATGGCTTTTTTTTTTTAATCTATCAGATCTTAGTTCTAGATTTTAATTAACATAGAAATGCAGAGCACCCAAAGAGGCTCTTCTGTACCAAAGAATAATGTTACATAAACGAAAAAAGTCACATGCCTACCTTGAAAACCAGAAAAAGGCAAACTGTCTTCCAGAATCACATGTTAAAAACTTTAAAAAATATACAGCATAGTTTTGTTCAAATTATGTAGAGGATTAGGAGAGGGAGCTGTAAACTTTTCATGACTTCAAGTCTCTAAAGTCAACTCTCAGCAAAAAAAAAAAAAAAAGGAGGTAGAGATATGAGTTGTGAGATGGTTGCAGCAGTCTGATTATGTGATCATGCTATTTTAAATTAAGACAATGAATTAGTGACAATTAAAATGAACATAAATAGTCAAGAAATATTTTGGAAGTGGGATTTATATGATTCCACATTGTAAATAATTTTAGAGGTAAGAACCTGTCATGATTGTAATACTACTACTAAGTATTTGCTTTTAAAATCCTCTTACCTGGTAACCACAAAATGTCCTTCTGAGTAAGAGTAACATTACTATTCCAACTCTGCAAATAAAAAAAAACCTGCACATATTTGTGATTTATATAAGGTGAAAAATCAAATCCTATCCCCTTCATGATTCTCAACTTGTTTTATATTATATAGCACATGTGGCATCTCATTTTTCTGCATTTTTCTTAACTATAGGTTTTCAAGGCATTTGCATGTACTCTGCTATCTTCAAAATCAAGAAACTTGTGTTCATTCATCTGCTTAAAATCTCCCCCTTTTAAAAATGATGTCCGTTTTGGAATAGGTGACAACTGCATATATGTTTTGAATAAGAAAATGGACAGAATATCACCGAAATCAGGACCTTTTCAAAAGACTACTTGGAAATTCTATTCCTTTTATGTCTATTTTGTCATATTTTGTTCATTCTGCTAGTAGTTAAGAACAGTGATAATTTTCATCAAAAATGTTTGCTAGGGAAGAAACCAATCATGATTTCTTTTACCACTTCTACTATACAGAGACTCTACAATTGCAAAAGACAGATGGCAGAAATCATATCTGCTCCACCGAAAACATGAGGTTTCTTAGCATTTGTTTAATTAAATACGGCTGTTTCCACAGCTTCTAAACCAATGTTTTGAAGAAATAAACTCTTTAAAAAAAGTATTCATTCCATTTTATTTGCACAGTTGATGCCAAGTTTTTAACCAACTCTCTTTCCAGAGCTAAAATAATATCCAGGAGAACTCAAAAAAATTATGTGAAAAACAGATTGACTACAGAGTATTTAGAGTTGGGATTTGGGTTCAGTTCTGGGTGCTCACTGGTTCATATTTAGCACTTGCTGGTGGCATTTACAGTTCACCTGATTTCTAGCCATTGGAATGCACACCCAGAAAATTCCAATTGCTGAGGTTATGACGTTTGTTGGAGGGATTTAGTGGATTAGACTAGAGGAAATAGGATTTTGGTTTCTGGCTCTGTTAGTGACTGTCTGTGTGACTTCAGACAAGTTACTTAGCTTCTTTGTGTATCCCCATACCCCCCACACCTTCACACCTCCCCACTCCCCACAGCAATGAAAGGGGCAGTGAAAAACAGAAGGGAAGAACATAATACCAACTTACATTTCAGGGCCAACATAAGCAACAATTGATGCTTCATGATACTTGGTCTCTTTGTGATCAAAATATAAGCAGAAAGAGTGTACTAAAAAGACCAAATCACCCAGAGGTAATCTTATGTAATCACTCCTTTTGTTTACACTTTCAGAGAAGTCTTTTATTGTATACTTCTCTGCACTGTTAAGCTTCAAGTTTTCAAATTTCATTTCAATCAACTTCTCATGGTTTACATCTCTCTGAACACTATAAGCTGAAAGTATATCTCCTAAAAGAGATACTTCTCCATTTTTTAAACAAAGGTTTTTATTGTTCTACTTCAATCCAGACAAATTTTACTCAGAGGAAAAGATAATAATGGATGATGTGTCAAGGTAAGTTTTGTTTGGACATACATTAAAGATACAACTTAATGTTTTCATAAAATACTGTATACAATAGATCTCACCCAATGCTTGCTTTTAACAGATGCCTAGTTCTAAAAGGGAACATTAGTTTTTGTATGTAGGAAGCTAAGTACTTGATAATTGATCACCTGCAAGTACATTCTGTCTTTTACAAATGGTCACTTTGTGATAAGTTGTTCCACAATTCCCTTTAGCTCAGGAGCATTTATACCCAATTGAAGGTGTGGCAATACACTGAATACCATATGCTATGATGTCTAAAGTTAGAAGACTGTAGTTTTCCTGAGTCTGTTTCAGGAATTTGTATTGGGCAGTGATGTTTGTTGCTCCCAGCTCAACTAGGGCTGACTCCATCCACCAGCATAATGGGTTGCACATACGACCAAAACCTTGAAAATGAAGGTACTACTCATCCTTTACCCATGATGACTAGTCAAGAGTGTGTGTATGTTTTCCTATCCAATCCAGTGATAGTCAGTTTGGGGAGAATTTATTTTTGCCAGCATTGCTACGCTGGTAGGATGTAAGCCCAGCACTAATGTTGTAATATCCTACTAATTTTTTAAAAGGTATATACATATATACAAAGTCTACTAAAGAGATATTAAAAATGATTAGTAAATGTTTAGTCTTACTAGTAATCAAAGAAATGCAAATTAAAACAGTAAGGTATGATTTACTTTTTGAATTGGAAAATGATTGATAATTAGGTGACAAATTTAAGTGTTGGAAAGGATGCTACATGCTATGGTTTCAATATGTCCCCCAAAAGTTCATGTGTTGGAAACTTAGTTGCCATTGTGGTAGTGTTGAGAGGAGGGCCTTTGGGAGGCTATGAGGTCATGAAGACTACTCCCTTATGAATGGATTACTGTTCTTATTGTGGGAGTGATTTAGTTATTGTGGGAGTGGCTTTGTTAGAAAAGCTAGTTGTCTCTCACACTTACTTTCTTGCCTTCTGTCTTCTGCTTTTCCACCTGTGATGACCCTCACCAGATGCCAGGCATCATGCTCTTGGACTTCCCAGTCTCCAGAACCATGAGCCTAGTAAACTTTTCTTTATTGCACCAGAAAATGGACTAAGACACTGTGAAATGCTCAAGTTTGTGGACTAGAAATTTCTGTAGCATTTTTAAGAGCAATTTGAAAATACCATTTTTAAAATCAATATCATATTATTTGCCCCAAGGAGAATATAAGCTAAGGAAGTAATTCTAAACATGGGAGTTTGAAGCACAAAACCAGAAACAACTAATATCCAGAAGTAAGAAAATACTAAGCTAATTATAGTACACACATTGGGAGAAAAATTTAAGTATTAAGTGAAGAATGCAGGTTACATAATTGTAAGCACATGGTTCCTTAATGATATATAGCTTACAAGCGATTTGTTCCATAATTTGTATAGGATTTTTCTTTACAAATATATGAAGTGAAATCATGATTGTGCATGTTTAGTATCTCTTCCCCATGCTCTAGGTATTAATGCACTCTCTCAGCCAATGACACCTAGTGGGGTGTTCAAGGAGGACTAGGGCTCTGCTATCCCAAATTGAGAGTATTGTGCAGTAGATACTGTTTATTCTTTTTATTTTTTAGTTTTTGAGATGGAGTCTCACTCTTCGGCCCAGGCTGGAGTACAGTGGCACAATGTCAGCTCACTGCAAGCTCTGCCTTCTGGGTTCAAGTGATTCTCCTGACTCAGCCTCCTGAGGAGTTGGGATTACAGGTGCATGCCATCACACCTGGTAATTTTTTGTATTTTTGGTAGAGACAGGGTTTCACCCTGTTGGCCAGGCTGGTCTTGAACTCCTGACCTCAAGCGATCCACCCGTCTCAGCTCCCCAAAGTGCTGGGATTACAGACGTGAGCCACCATGCCCAGCAATACTGTTTATTCTTTTAGGGGCTCTCTTTCTCCCATTTAGTTTATATTTAGTGAATAGTTTTTATTCAAAATGACTGACAAAAATGGTGCAAGTGATAGTGGAACAATTGTTTCCAAGAATCCGATATTAAAATTCAGGTTTTCTGGAAACTTGAGGAGTCTTCAGAGAAATGGTGAGGTGACAAATAAAAAAAAAAAAGGGTAGGAGATTAGGAATTGTTGGAAATCCTTAAACTTTTTGCAACTATATAAACATAATTTCAAATAAATGTTTTAAAGACAGAATTCCTCTTACTGTTTGTGGAGCTGACTACATAATTTGTAAAGCCTAGTGCAAAATAAAAATGGGGAGCCCTTGTCAAAAATCAGGGAGGAAAGCAGCATTAAAGGTAGGTGTATTAGTCCATTTTCACACCGCTATAAAGACATATCTGAGACTGAGTAGTTTATAAAGGAAAAAGGTTTAATTGACTCACAGTTCCACCTGGCTGGGGAGGTCTCAGGAAACTTACAGTGAGGTGGAAGGCGAAGGAGAAGCCAGGCACATCTTACCATGGTGAAGTAGGAGAGAAAGAGAGTGAGGGAGGTCCTGACAAACACTTTTAAAGCATCTAATCTCATGAGTATTCACTTAGTATCATGGGAATAGCATGAGGGAAACCGCCCCCATGATCCAATCAATCCTACCAGTCCCTCCTTCAAGACATGGGAATTACAATTCAAGATGAGATTTGGGTGGGAACACAGAGCCAAACTGTATCAGTAGGTATGAAGCTTTTTTCTTTCTTCCATGGTCTCTCTCTCAACCTTTTCTTGTTGTTTTTATTTGCTATTTAATGTCATTCTAAGTAAAGAAAAATTTAGATATTAAATGTTTATTACACATTTTCCATTTATTTTTATATTGTGTAATGCCAGTTTTAAATGCAAATGTCAGAGCACAATATAAAAGTGAATAGAAAATTTCCTGCCTCTAGTGGGCCAGAAGAGACAAATATGAACCATACTTGGGAAAGGTGGAAGGAGGAGGAAGAGAAGATTCCTCCCAGGCATGGAGCAGAGGGTACTTGTGAGGTGAGTGTGAATCCTCACAGCTGCACAAGGACATGTGTGCTTGGTATTGTCAGTTACCAGGTTCTGCTCCTGCCAGCCGTGAACCCATACCACTCAGTGGTGCTAGGGTCTATGGAAATTGAGAGTGCTGCCTCAATCCATAGGAGATGGGTGATCGCCAAGCATATTTAAACCTCAGGGCTGAAATGTGCTCAGGATCTAGGTGGAATAGGGGAGACGTTGGCCCCCCCGACCTAGATGGAGCCTCTGATGGGCTGCTCAACAGATGTGTGGGCAATGGTGCTGTCAGCCCAGGGCTCAGGGGCTGCCACCATGCTCTATCCTGAGATGCCAGAATGCAGATACCTAACTCTATCCTCTTTATGTTACCCCCATGCTCTCACCAGGAGCAGAGGATGGCAGTCATTGTGGGGAGGAGGGGGGAAACGAACTGGGATGGAGGATGACAGGGAGTGGGAGAGCAGACTCCCGAGAACCTCTCCAGGGCAGGTAGAGGGAGGCAGGACCACGTGAAGCTGACCCTCCAAGGTCCTGACACATGCTCCATTGTCCCATTGGACTTCACTCACAAAATCCGTATTCAAAGATAATGTTATTAAGAATTTCAGGACAGCAACCACAGAGCATTAAACCGCAACTGTGGGGCCCTGTGTGACTGCACTGGTTTCACTGTCCATCTACGTGAAAGAGTACTTTGGCTGCTCTTGCTGCAGTCTTCCAGTTTTAGGATATGTGTTTCTAGTCTAGGTCACATTTTTCTCTCTCTTTATATTTACAGAGTTTACAGATTATGTCACCTAGCCTAGTAGTTGTTTAAAAAACATTACCCAAATAAAACCAACTGGACACCAATTAGACCCTTAACATGGACAATGACAATATGAACATTATTTGTTATCTTATAGATGGGTTCTCTTTCCCCAGCTGGTTTGTTAAAGCCTTTGAGGGCAGAGAACCTGTTTTATGTTTCTCTTTTTTTTTTTTTTTTTCTGAGACAAGGTCTGGTTCTGTCACCTAGGCTGAAATGCAGTGGCATGATCATAGCTCACTGCAACCTCTGCCTCTAAGATGCGAGAGATTCTCTCGTCTCAGCCTCCCAAGTAGCTGGGGCTACAGGCGTGTGCCACCACACCTGGCTAAATTTTTTTTTGTGTTTTTTGTAGAGACAGGTTCTCACCATGTTGCCCAGGCTGGTCTCAAACTTCTGGGCTCAAGTGATTCTCCTGCCTTGGCCTCCCAAAGCGTTGAGATTATACATGTTAGCTACTGCGCCTGGCCTTATGTATCTCTTTTTATCCCTTCAACCCCCTTGGTGCCTAACAAGTCACATGAGTCTTTCATTCGTGTTAGTGATAACACGGTATGTTAAGTTTGCTCTAAATGAGATAGCTACCTTTTTTAGAACAATAAACGCCCAGGTAGTTTTCAATAACTATTTGTGACTTTGTTAAGAAATGGTATCGAGCCACATAATCTTAAAGTTGGAAGGGAGATGGGAGATCACGACTAGCTTTGCACAACTAGTTCAAAATCACACAATATCTTATTGACAGGTCCAGGTCTAGAAACCACGTCTCCTAATTTTCAGTTCAAATGCTCTTTATAAGACACAATACTGTTTCCGCAAAAATTGTAATTAGAAATCTATTTTGAAACCTCATAAGCTCAGGGCTAGTTGTACCATATACAATACGGAGATGATTTAAGTTATATCTGAGAAAGAAGGAACACATTTTGAAAAAGAGAGTTAGACATGATTCATTAGCAACATGAGAAGGATAATGAGAAAAAGGAATGGCTTATCCACATGATGTGAATAATACTGCTGTTTGTATTTTCCTGTTAACTCTCTATTGCCTCCATGTGGGTTATTCTTTGTGGTCTGGAAATGGAAAATGTGAATTCCAAACCAGCTTCCTCCTCTATCATTCTCCACCTGGCTAACAGCTTTCCTTCACCATCCATAATGCTAATATTAAGATTAATCTGCTGTTTCTCAAAAGATACATCAGTTAATTTCCCTAATTATTCAGTGCAATTAACACATTTTTGCTGAAAAAATGTATACTATGTTAGATGATGCAGAGTATATAAAAATAATTAAACTAACAACAAAACAGTCCCATTTTCAAAGAGTCAAAGAACAAAGAAAGGGGCAGAAGGTCTATTTGCTGTTTTCTTTAATCCAGGCCACTGCCACCTCTTATTATGACTAACCAAAAGCTGAGGTGTAATAGAAGAAAACAAACCCCCTAATGGGAAAGCAGGGGACATGATATCTAGTTATTGCTTAGCTTTTAATTAGCTGTATGACCTTGGGCAGGTCATTTAATCATATTGGATCCCCCACTTTTTTCATCTCTAAAATGAGAGGTTTGGATGGGAAGTAACTTCAAAGCTCCCTTCGAAGTCTGAAATCCCAATTTATGATTACAATATATTTATTTGAACTAAACAATCATCTAATTTATTCCAGATTATGGCAAAATTAACTTATAATTAACTGATGTTCTCCTCACTTTAATTCAGAACACTGAATAAAATTAAAATTACAAATTGGAATCAAGACAAAACAAAGTTTTTATTGCTGGTGATGTTGGCAAGAAAGTAGTTAAGGTTCAAATGACTACTATATCTTCTTTTTGTTTAACTTTTGTCTAATCCATAGTTGCTGGATGGGGAAGCCCTACTGTCTCATGTCTTTATGTTATGGTTTAAGGTACAAAGTTTGCACATGCATACAGCACTCTCACACACTCAAATCCTATTTAAGTATTGAGGAAGGTAAAAGAAGGTGTTTTGATGCAAGGCTCACAATTCATGTACTTTTTGCAGCAGATGAGAGTTTCCTCTTTCAGGCTGTGGTTAGTCTTGATGTTTTCGTGGTGCATTGGGCAGGATGGTACATATGTGCATACAACTTCACCACAGATCATGCCCCTAGCTGCTGAAAACTGTACATAGGTGGTCCCGACCCTTCGGACTCAGATTTGACAGAATGCAGTATAGAAGAACTCACATTCTTATAAGTATCCTCAAAGTTTTTTAAAAAACTTTAAAAAATTTCAGCATATCTTTGCTTTCCTTTGATTCTTTTGAGGTTTAAGGGTGGTCACTGGCAGAATTACACAAATAGAGTGTTCACAGCTCAGCAATCCTTGGATCCACATTTGGAGTTCTATGTGGGTGGCACAGGAATAAATGCCAATAAGAAGCCAGGACAGATCTGTTAACAGAAGTTAATGCCTTGGGATAGAGCCCTGAAAGCTTCCATGAAAAGACCTGAAAGACTTAAAAATTATAATAGTAGAAAAAAGTCAATCTAAAAATTTCTAGTAATTTGAATACTTTTTTTTTCAAAAAATGTATCTTTTCATTTGTCCAAAAATTATTTTTGATACTTTCAATGTTAAGAATCAAGGTAGCCTTTAGAATTGAGTTTGCTTCACATTCAATTTTTAAAAATTGAAGGGAGCCTACAGAAGCCAGAAACAAAATGTCTTTGTGTTCCTACTCTAGCAGAAAAGGGGTTGTGGAAAGGGGGGAAATGAAGAAAACATCACCCAAAATATACTCTATGAAATACAACATGTTCTTCTAAATTTACCTCTAGGAGATGTTATCAGTTATCTCGATGCAATCAAAACCAATTTCACTAAATTCAACATAACTACTCAATTACATTTCCAGATTCCTAGTTAGTGCAGTATCAATGATCTTTGCCCATCTTTCTTGTTTTTCAAAAATATTGAGCTTTCTTGGCCTTACTATTAATAAATAGCCTGCTCAAGGTTTTCAAGAAAATGTATAATAATTAAACAATTCATATTGTATATAAGTAAAAGTACCTATGTATATATTTTTAAATTTTTTCAATTTTAGGTTTTAGGGTAGAAGCTATTCCAGATCCTGCTTCTGTCTGATTGGAGGCACGATAAAATCTGAATAGACAGTAAAATAATTAAATTTTAATATCCCTCTCTTACCATTGAACATTAGAAGTGACCTAGGTCTTAACTGTCCCCGCAGTTGCTTTCTACCTGGTTGTCAGACCACCCAGGCTGAGCAGCCACAGGGCCTGATTTCTCTATCAAGGTGATATTTTCCTTCAGGAGTAGCCATACTGTATAGAATTGGCATGAAATAAGGGCCTCCGACATGGCTTTCCTGGGACATAGTTATGTGTTCTTCCCTGCCTCATTGCCAGGGTGATTATTCTCAGGGAAAAGCTATTTCCAGAGGGATTATAAGAGACTTGCTGGCTGCCAAAGGAGGGATTTTGAAAAAGTCTGTGGTGCTGGAAGAAACGATACTAACCACATATGTTCCCTGAGATCTTACAGAGAGCAAAGCTCATAAAAAGAGGCCCTTTGAAGAGAATTTTTTCTCCTGTTTCTCCTATTGAAAAGTAATGGGGACTGACCCTGTGGAGTTACAGAAGAGAGATTTAGCATGCGAAGCAGCATTCCTCTGTACAATTATGGAGAGGCTAGTGCTTTCCCCTGTAATTTAACAAGTCAGGAGGTAACAGACTCACTGGAGTCTCTATTGAGTCTGCTGGAGTTGTGCTGGACGTAAATCCAGTTAATGAACTATTATAGCATCCACTTCACACTACTACAGTGTCTTACAAGACCTTCATGAAGACGGGAAAGCATGAGGAAATCAAGTCACAGGTTACATTTACGGAACACCTGCCTTGGGAGGACTGTTCCTATGACGTCCTGTTGACCCTCACAGCCTTCTTAAGAGCCATGTAGAAAACAAGGACAGATTCTCTTTACTTTGTAGATGTAGAGTCTGAAAAAAATCAAGTGAATTGTATGAAGTCATTCTTCATAATCAAGTTGGAGCAAAGAATAAAGAGTGAGACTCTTGACTCCAAACCTATGGTCTGTAGGCTAAAATTGTGAGGCAGCAAAGCCTCTGAGCAGAAATACCTTTTCCCACATGGGCCCAGGCAAAATTGGGTAGTGGCCTCTGTACTTCTGGTGACTATTCTAATTATCTAGGTTGTGTAGCAAACTACCCCAAAACTTAGGGACTTAAAACAATAACAGGTATCTTATCATCTTTAATTATTTTTATGGGACTGCAATTCAGGAAGGGCTCAGCTTGACAGTTTTAGCTCTGGCATTTCTCATCTGATTACAGTCAGACAGTGGTTTGAGGTGGAGCAGGAGGGAAGCAAGGACAGCTGGGAGCTGGCTAGGCATCTCTCTTTATATAGCTCAGGGTCTTTCCATGTGGACTCTCTGTGGGGCTTGGTTTGGGCTTCCGCACAGCAAGGTAGCCTCAGGGTAAGAGGGCTTTTCACACTGGCGTCCTAGGGCTCCCACAGGAGTGTTTCAGCAAGCAGAGGGAAGCTGTATCTGAAGTTGGGACTTAGAGAGATGCAGCTTTGGCTTCTCTAATTGGAATGCTCCTTTGTAGAACCCACTTAGGAATCCTCCCCACCACACCTGCCTTTTAAATAGACTGTTTTTAGAGCAGTTTTAGGTTCACAACAAAAGAGCAGAAAGTACAGAGATTTCCACTATACTCCTGCCAACCCCCCACCTCTCAAATTGTTTAGCAACAACAATCAACATCTGGCACCAGAGTGGCACATTTGTTACAATCAAAGAACCTACAATGATATATCATTATCACCCAAAATCCATAGTTTATATTAGGATTCAGTATTATACATTTAATAGGTTTTGACAAATGTATAATGACATGTATTCACCATTATAGCACCATACAGAGTAGTTTCACTGCCATAAAAATCCTCTGTGCTCTATTCATCTCCCTTCCCCTAACCCCTGAAAATCACTAATGTTTTTACTGTCTCCAAAGTTTTGGCTTTTCCAGAGTGTCATATAGTTGGAATCATACAGTATATAGCCTTTGCATATTGGCTTCCTTCACTTAGTAATACACATTTAAGTTTCCTCCATGTCGTTTCATGGCTTGATAGCTCATTTCTTTCTGGTGCTGAATAATATTTCATTGTCTGAATATATCAGTTTATTTACTAATTCACCTACTGAAGGATATCTTGGTTGCTTCCAAGTTTTGGCAGTAATGAATAAAGTTGATATAAACATACCACTGAGGGTTTTTGTGTGTACATAATTTTTAACACACTTGGGAGGGAGTGCAACTGCTGAATCATGTGGTAAGAGTATGTTTAACTTCATAAGACAGTTCCAAACTGTCTTCCAAAGTGGTCATACCATTTTGAATTCTCAACAGCAATAAACGAGAGTTACGAGAGTTTCTGTTGCTCCACATCTCGCCAGTGTTTGTTATCAGTATTGTAGATTTCAGCTATTCTAACGTGTATTAATTAATATACACTCAAACTATAAAAGGAGTCTGGCTAAGAATACATAGAGGGTGGAGCTGGAGAGCTGACCAGCTCCAGATTTATAAGACACATTTTTTGCTTTGAGGTATTTCGATGTGAACACTTTGTTATTGATAGTGTTGAATATGAAATACATCAACAAACACATATTTATTAAGCACCTAACATGTGAAAAGCATTGTACTGGGAGCTCTAAGAGATGAAAGAAGAATGAGATGGTCCTTGAAAGCACAAAGTCTATTTGGATAGACTCAATCTTGAAAAGTTGAGCAATTAGATCATTAAAAAATGATTTAATGTTTACTTACCTATTATGTACTCTGCAATACAAGAGGGGCTTATGGCTCATTGAAGACCTATCTAAGCTCTGTATTAGATTGGCTGTCTAATGGCAAAGACAGCAAAATCAAGGTGCCAGTACTGAATGGTAAGAAGCTAGAGAGGGAAGACACTCTTAAGAGTGTGCAGACTACACCCCACTCAATTCAAACCATCTGCCTCTGTACACCTATTCATGGCCCAATGAGGCCTACAGAGAGAAGTACAGTGGAGTCCAAGGATGGAGACATGCTGGGGGTTGAAGTCCTCTCAGGAAGTTTCCTGAAGAAGTGAATGTCATCTATTATTGGATAATAGATAAAAGGGAGAAAAGAAAGGATGGCTTTTCGGATTAAGAGACAAAAATGGGAAAGTGGGAGGAACTTTCCAGGACTGGCTAGTTATCCCAGTTAACTGAAGTGAAAGGCTATGCAGGAAAGAAGTGGGAGGAACAAAGCCTAGGATCAGTTTATCAAAAACCTTGAATATGCAGTCAAGGAACCTTTGAAATGTGCTGCCTATTGTGGAAAGCAATCGGATGGCTTGGCTGGAGATGTTTTTAAATAACACGCTACACCTAGACATTGAAAAAGTACCACTTAGCTACATTAGAATTTAAATGTTAGATGGATGGAACTTGTTAATTAAACAGATTTCTTCTGGAACCTGGGGCATATACAAAAGTTCCATTATGAAGATCTATATTTAACTAGCTAAGCATCTTTTACAGACTTTGATCTTTGACTGTTTGATCACTTTTTGTTTATTCTGTTTGGTGAGCCTGGTCCCACACAGCTTTCTCTGGGGCTTCCTAAATACAGTACAAGTGTCTTCAGAAGGGAGAGGGAAGTGGGTCACTGCCACCTCCCCAGGCCTGTCCCTGCCTCAGAGGAATGTGGGGCCTGCTCTATCATTACCAGTTCTTGGCACAAAGCTCTGAAAAGATGGACACAAGACTTGCACATTTGTGTTTTCATGGCTGAAGGGAGTTACCATTCGGTGACACTTTTTTTCACTAAAGATAAAAACAAAGCGATAAAAAAGCATGCTTAGTCAGAATAATTTTACTCTCAGTTCCATTAAGGAAAGATAGAGAATAAGGGGTAATTTCGAAGAAGATCAGTGTACTCTATGAGATGTACAGTGGAGCCTGCATTTCTAGTATCCTTCTGTAAGTCAATGGAGAGTATTTGGTAAAATATTTGATGAAAATATGTAATGTATGTATATTCATGCATTTGCAATGCCCGAGCACAGTGCCTGGTACATAGGAGATTCTTAATAAATTGTGCTGAATGACTGAATTAAGTAATCTATGTAAAATCATTGTAGAACAAATATCAAGAAAAATCATTAACATACTTCTGCTTGTAATACAGTATTTTTCATTTGTTTTTGTTTTAAAGCACTTAGAAATTTTGGAAGGGGTGAGGAGAAGAAAAACAAATTTTTTAAAATTAAAAACCACCTCTAATTTTACTTTTCAGAAATAATCACTGTTAACATTTAGGTGTATTTCTTCCAGTGTTTTTTCTATGCATATCTTTGTTCATATATAAATTTTAATGTATTTAAACCATTTACCTAACCTGAAGAAGAGAAGCGTAAGTCAAAATATACTACATGGATTTACTAAATTTTTTTCCTTGATGTAGTCTTAGAACATAAAAGGGATATACAAATATATACCTATATCTTATATGAGTCATCATTAGCTTAATTACACATTTGGAGCCAGCTGTATCAACATACACAGGTCATATTATGCATATGCTACTTTTTGTTCTCAGTTTTAGCAACATTCAGTTATGGCTTAATTAATATTAAACTAAAAACAAAATTTAAAAAGGCAGATGAAAAACACACATAGTTTTGAAGCCATTCAGCTTTCTAATTTAAACAGCACTCAGTAGCGTGTGCCATTTGTCAACCCTGGCTTTCTTCACTAAGGCTTTAACAAAATAAGAGAGAAACCAGAGGCCTCTATATTGCCGCATGTTGGTTACTTTGCTAGCACATGGTTTCAGCCCCTGATCTAGGAGCCTCCAGTCCAGAGATCTATGCTGAAGATAGCACTTGGGCCAGCAGCATATTTTAATACATTTGCATTGTGTAATTGGACACTATCCTTGTTTTCCATAAGCCTTGGAAAGCCATCCACATACTTGGAGAAGTGAAAGCTTTCGAGTAAAGCCCCTCCTCCCACCATCAATGTGCTAGATAAAATAATGGGCTTTGCTTAAGCATGACAGGGGATTTATAAGACGGTCATCTATTGTTTGCTTGGGATGTCTTCCCCTCCAATTTCTTCTACTTTCCTATCTAGTTGTACAGGAGGTGTGATTAGGAGGGGTGAGGGGAGGCTGGTATGCGCTCTCCCAACCCTTCACCACAAACCCAGCTGCCAGAGCTGAAGCAGCCACACAGAGAGCTAAGGAAACTTAAAAAACTTAATTAAGGGGGGAAAAAAAGCAAACAAAATAGTATTAAAGTGGATTTACTTAGTGCCTTAGCCTTGCCAGGGAAACCACAGAGTCTGCATTCATATATTTCTTATATAAGACATATCTAATTAAAACAGGAGAGGGGACAACAAGCTTTCTTCCAAGTTCATTTATATATATGTTTATGTTGTGTTTAAATTCCTTGTGGGGTAATGTAATGATGATCTAACGGCATAAAAGCAATTTGATTAGGCAACTGTAGACTTTCATTAACACTTTTAGCTTTAGGTACTTAGGATTCAGTTGCCCTGTCATACCCTATATAAAAGCTATCTACCCTGGCTGGGCAGGCCCCAAACCTGAAGACCACGCTTCCAAGGTGAGACTGATTGGCCTTCACCCTTGTAGTATCCTTCTCCTACCTTAGCTCTTTAACTCAAAGAATATACTGGAGGCCAGGCGCGGTGGCTCATGTGTGTAATCCTAGCACTTTGGGAGGCCAAGGCTGGCAGATCACTTAAGGCTAGGAGTTCAAGACCAGCCTGGCCAAAGTGGTGAAACCCTGCTTCTACAAAAAATAAAAAAATTAGCCCGGTGTGTAGGCACAAGCTTGTAATGCCAGCTACTTGGAGGCTGAGGCATGAGAATCGCTTTTGGGAGGCAGAGGTTCTAGTGAGCCGAGATGGTGCCACTACACTCCAGCCTGGCGACAGAGCGAGACTCTGTCTCAAAAACAAACAAACAAACAAACAACAAGGATATACTGAAGCTTTGTTTTAGCTCCTTTGCTTAATGATTTTATTTTATTGTATTTGTTTTCTATATATTTTTTGAGATGGAGTCTTGCTCTGTCTCCCAGGCTGGAGTGCAGTGGTGCGATCTTGGCTCACTGCAATCTTTGCCTCCTGGTTTCCAGCGATTCTTCCACCTCAGCCTCCCGAGTAGCTGGGATTATAGACACGTGCCACCATGCCCTGCTAAATTTTTAAAGTATTTTTAGTAGAGACGGGATTTCACCATGTTGGCTAGGCTGATCTCGAACTCCTGACCTCAAGTGATCCACCCGCCTCGACCTCCCAAAGTGCTGGGATTACAGTTGTGAGCCATCACACCTGGCCTGTTTAATGATTTTAAATTGCACGTCAGTTTAGAGAAATTATAATTGTTTACAAGTCACCTAAAGTATCTACATTACACAAACTGTAATAAAAAGAATTGGGGGAAGCAAAATGTCACTCTGTTAGCTTATAAAACAGACTGTTTTAGGATTGTGCTTCTCAAAGTGTGGTCGATGGTTCAGCGGCATCGGCATCACCTGAGAGCTTGTTAGAGATGTAAGATCTCAGCTCCCTCACTGAACCAACTGAATCTGCATCTGCATTTAAAGGAGATACTCAGATGACTGGTGAGCACATTACAGTTTGAGAAGCACCAATTCAGGGTGAAGGCATTCTAGGAAAATCCTTCTTTTCTCAGGCCCATCTTCTTGAGACATTAGGTAGCTTCTCCAGTAGGAGTACTATGGAAAACATTCTGTGTGCTCAAGAACCCCTTAGGAATATTGGCAGCCCTTTTTGATCTGATGGGCTCATTAGGAGCCTGATAAAGAAATTAAAAATGAAGAATAGGCCGGGCGCGGTGGCTCACGCCTGTAATCCCAACACTTTGGGAGTCCAAGTCGGGCGGATCACGAGGTCAGGAGATTGAGATCATCCTGGCTAACACGGTGAAACCCCGTCTCTACTAAAAATACAAAAAATAAGCGGGGCGTGGTGGCGGGCGCCTGTAGTCCCAGTCCCAGCCACTCGGGAGGTTGAGGCAGGAGAATGGCGTGAACCCGGGAGGCGGAGCTTGCAGTGAGCCGAGATCGCGCCACTGCACTCCAGCTTGGGCGACAGAGCGAGACACCGACCCCCCCCAAAAAAAATAATAAAAAAAAATTAAAAAAAATGATAGTAGCGTATAGTAAATACATAAACCAGTAAGTCACTTATTATCATTATCAAGTATTATGCACTATACCTAACTGCATGTGCACAATGGGTTTCTTTACACGAGCATCACCACAAACAGGTGAGTAACATGTTACCCTATGATATTATGACTTGCTACTATGCCACTAGGCAATAGGAATGTTCCTAATCTTTTAGGACCACTGTTGTATATGTGGCCCATTGTTGACTCAAAGATTGTTATGCAGGGCATGATTGTATTTAAATTTGGTACCTGTGAACAAAAAATTTTCTTTAATATTTTATTCTTATATATGGCAAAATAGATTCTCTATAGACTGTTTATTCCGCTACAGTTATTGAAAAGGCTATAATTCCGCCATACATCCATAAAGGAAGAATACATCTGTGTTCTTTGTGTGTGTGTGTTTTTGTTAGTATAGATGGCATTTGACATAACTTTGAAATGTATATTTCATGACTGGATGCATATGTTGTGACATTGTTACATTTTAAAATAATCTCATCGATTAAGAACATTATTATACTATCCGAAAGGCCATTTGGAGTTCAAGTAAATAAGATAATTAAAATGAATGAAATAATTTTGCGATTTGCTCTAAGCATAATTCTAAGATCTGTGTAACATTTGCTAATATGTTTGTAAAGAAATACTGTAGCCATTAATTGTCAAAGTCTTATTTTATTGGGGAGGAACAAGTGTTTGTTTGTTTAAACACTCTTAGCTCAGCCTTGAAAATATTTAAGGGCCGGGCAAGGTGGCTCACATCTGTAATCCCAGCACTTTGGGAGGCCAAGGAGGGCAGATCACTTGAGGCCATGAGTTCAAGACCAGCCTGGTCAACATGGTGAAACCTCCTCTCTATTAAAAATACAAAAAATTAGCTGGGCATGGTGGCGCACACTTGTAATCCCAGCTACTCCAGAGCTGAGTTGGGAGGATTGCTTGAGCCCAGAGATGGAGGTTGCAGTGAGCAGAGATCACGCCATTGCACTCCAGCCTGGATGACAAAGTGAGAGACTATTAAAAAAAAAAAAAATTTAGACCGTCATATACAGTTATATCATATCATTATTTCAGTTAATTTAAGTTGTATATATCTAACAATGTCATGTTCTAAAGTGAAAATTAGGTTTAAAAAACGTATTTTTTAAAAATAGTGGATAAAGTTTCTACTGACTACCAATTTACATAATCATGATCATCATCATCACCATTGTTAACTCGAATCATCACTTTTTATGTGCTAGTCACTGACTATTCTCAATGTTTTGTTTTGTTTTTGTGATAGGGTCTCACTCCATTTGCCCAGGCTGGGGTGCAGTGCCACAATCTCAGTTCACTGCAGCCTCAATCTCTCCAGCTCAGGTGATCCTCCCACCGTAGGTTCCTGAGTAGCTGGGGTTACAGGCATGACCCACCAGGCCTGGCCAATTAAAAAATTTTTTTTGTAGAAATAGTGCCTTGCCATGTTGCCCAGGCTGGTCTCGAACTCCCAGGCTCAAGAGATCTTTCTGCCTTGACCTCCCAAAGTGCTGGGGTTACAGACATGAGCCACTATGCCTGGGCTTCTAAATGCTTTTTACATATTACACAGCTAAATTACACAGACGCTTTTTTTTTTCTTCTTCTTCTTTTTTTTTTTGACAATCTCGCTCTGTCGCCCAGGCTGGAGTGCAGTGGCGAGATCCTGGCTCACTGCAACCTCCGCCTCCTGGGTTCAAGTGATTCTCCTGCCTCAGCCTTCTGAGTAACTTGGGTTACAGGCGCCCACCACTAAGCCTGGTTAATTTTTGTGTTTTTAGTAGAGATGGGGTTTTACCATGTTGGCCAGGCTGGTCTCAAACTCCTGACCTCAGGTGATCCTTCCGTCTCTGCTTCCCAAAGTGCTGGGATTACAGGCATGAGCCACCATGCCCAGTAACTACCTAACAACATTTTCATTTTAAGAGGAAGAAACTGAAGTCCAGAGAGGTTAAACAACTAGCCCAAGGCATAGACTTCAAAAGTGGCAGAGCTGGAATCTAGCTGAATATGACTTAGTCACCCTAAATTTGTAATAATGAAGGATAGATACTGTATTCTTATGTAGACAAAACAGACTTCAAAGCAACAACAGTTTAAAAAGACAAAGAGGAACATTACATAATGATAAAAGGATTAGTCCAGCAGGAAAATATCACAATCCTAAATATATATGCACCTAACATGGGAGCTCCCAAATTTATAATACAAGTATTACTAGACATAAGAAATGAAATAGATGGCAACAAAATAATAGTGGGGAACTTCAGTACTATACTGACAGCACTAGACAGGTCATCAAGACAGAAAGTCAACAAAGAAACAATGAACTTAAACCCTAGAACAAATGGACTTAACAGATATTTACAGAACATTCTACCCAAGAACTGCGGAATATACATTCTTTTTATCAGCATATGGAACATTCTCCAAAACAGACCATATCATGGGCCACAAAACAAGTCTCAATAAATTTAAGAAAATTGAAATTATATCAAATAGCCTCTCAGACCACAGTGGAATAATACTGGAAATTAACTCCAAAAGAAATCCTCAAAACTATACAAATACAAGGAAATTAAATAATTGCTCCTGAATGATTTTTGGATCAATAATGAAATCAAGATGGAAATTTTAAAATTCTTTGAGCTGAATGATAATAGTTACACAACTTATCAAAACCTCTGGGACACAGCAAAAACAGTGCTAAGAGGAAAGTTCACAGCATTAAATCCTTACATCAAACAGCCTGAAAGAGCACAAATTGACAACCTAAGGTCACACCTCAAGGAACCACAGAAAGAAGAACCCAAACCCAGCAGAAGAAAAGAAATAACCAAGATCAGAACAGAACTAAATGAAATTGAAACAAAAATAAAATGCAAAAGATAAATGAAACAAAAAGCTGGTTCTTTGAAAAGATAAATAAAATTGATAAGCCAGTAGCGACAGTAACCAAGAAAAGAAGAGAGAAGATCCAAAGAAGCTCAATTAGAAATGAAATGTAAAATATTACAGCTGATACCACAGAAATACAAAAGATCATTCAAGGCTACTATGAACACCTTTATGCACACAAACTAGAAATTCTAAAGGAGATGGATAAATTCCTGGGAATACACAACCCTCCTAGATTAAATCCGGGACATATAGAAACTCAGAATAGACGAGTAACAATTAGTGATATTGATACAGTAATAAAAAAAATACCAATCAAAAAAAGTCCAGGACCAGTTGGATTCACAGCTAAATTCTATCAGGCATTCAAAGAAGAGTTGGTACCTATCTTACTGAAACTATTTCACAAGATAAACAGGAATTCCTCCCTAAATCATTCTATGAAGTCAGTATCACCCTAATACCAAAGCCAGAAAATGACATAAGAAAAAAAGAAAACTACAGACCAATATCCCTGATGAACACAGATGCAAAAATCCTCAACAAAAATACTAGCTAATCAAATCCAATAGCATATCAAAAAGATAATACATCATGATCAAGTGGGTTTCATAACAGGGATGCAGGGATGGTTTAACATACACATGTCAATAAATGTGATACACCACACAAACAAAAACAAAAATCACATGTTCATCTCAATAGATGCAGAAAAAGCATTTGACAAAATTTAGCATCCCTTTATGATGAAAACCCTCAGCAAAACTGGCATAGAAGAGACATACCTTAAGGTAATAAAAGTCATCTATGACAAACCCACAGCCAACATTATACTGAATGGGGAAAAGTTGAAAGCATTCCTCCTGAGAACTGGAACAAGACAAGGATGCCCACCTTTACCACTGCTATTCAACATAGTGCTGGAAGTCTTAGAGCAATCAGACAAGAGAAAGAAATAAAAAGCATCCAAATCGGTAAAAAGGAACTCAAACTGCCACTGTTCGCCAATTATATGATTGTATACCTAGAAAACCCTAAAAACTCATCCAGAAAGCTCCTAGATCTGATAAACGAATTCAGTAAAGTTTCAGGATACAAAATCAATGTACACAAATCAGTAGCACTGCTATACACCAACAATGACTAAGCTGAGAATCAAATCAAGAACTCAACCCCTTTTACAACAGGTGAAAAAAAAAAAGAAATATTTAGGAACATATCTAACCAGGGAGATGAAAGCTCTCTAAAAGGAAAACTATAAAACACTGCTGAAAGAAATCATAGATGACACAAACAAATAGAAACACATCCCATGCTCATAGATGGGTAGAATCAATATTGTGAAAATGATCATACTGCCAAAAGCAATCTACAAATTCAATGCAATTCCCATCAGAATACCATCATTCCTCACCGAACTAGAAAAAACAATCCTAAAATTCATATGGAACCCCCAAAAAAGCCTGCATAGCCTAGCCAAAGCAAGACTAAGCAAGAACAAATCTGGAGGCATCACATTACCCAACTCCAGACTATACTACAAGTTTATAGTTAGCAAAAGCGCAAGGTACTAGTATAAAAATAGGCACATAGACCAATGCAACATAACACATAACCCAGAAACAAAGTCAAATACTTATAGACAACTGACCTTTTTTTTTTTTTTTGAGACGCAGTCTCGCTCTGTCATCCAGGCTGGAGTGCAGTGGCGCGATCTTGGCTCACTGCAAGCTCCGCCTCCCAGGTTCACGCCATTTTCCTGCCTCAGCTTCCTGAGTAGCTGGGACTACAGGTGCCCGCCGCCACACCCGGCTAATTTTTTGTATTTTTAGTAGAGACCGAGTTTCACCATGTTAGCCAGGATGATCTCCATCCCTGACCTCCTGATCTGCCCACCTTGGCCTCCCAAAGTTCTGGGATTACAGGCGTGAGCCACTACGCCCGGCTGACAACTGACCTTTAACAAAGCAAACAAAAACATAAAGTGGGGAAAGGACCCTGTATTCAACAAATGATATTGGGGTAATTGGCCAGCCACATGAAGAAGAAGGAAGCTGGATCTTCATCTCTCACCTTATACAAAAATCAGCTCAAAATGGATCAAAGACTTAAATCTAAGACCTGAAACCATAAAAATTCTAGAAGATAACCTCAGAAAAACTCTTCTAGATATCGACTTAGGCAAAGACTTCATGACCAAGAACCCAAAAGCAAATGCAACAAAAAGAAATAGATGGGACCTAATTAAACTAAAAGAAATAATCAGCAGACAACCCACAGAGTGGGAGAGTATCTTTGCCAGCTATGTATCTGATGAAAGACTCATACCCAGAATCTACAAGGAATTCAAAAAAATCAGCAAGAAAGAAACAAATAACCCCATCAAAAAGTGGGCAAAGGACGTGAATGGACAATTCTCAAAAGAAGATATACAAATGGCCAACAAACATGAAAAAATGCTCAACATCACTAATGATCAGGGAAATGCGGATCGAAACTGCAATGCAAAACCACCTTACTTCTGCAAGAATGGCCATAATTTTTTTAAAAATAAAAACAAATAAAAGATTTTGGCATGGATGTAGTAAAAAGGGAGCACTTTTACACTGCTGTTGGGAATATAAACTAGTACAACCACAATGGAAAACAGTATGGAGAGTCCTTAAAGAACTAAAAGTAGAACTACCACTTGATCCAGCAATCCTACTACTGAGTATCTACCCAGAGGAACAGAAGTCATCATCCAAAAAAGACACTTGCTCGTGCATGTTTATAGCAGCACAATCTGCAATTGCAAAAACATAGAACCAGCCTAAATGCCCTTCAATCAATGAGTGGATAAACTGTGGTGTATATATATACTCACACACACACACTGTGGTTTTTTTTTAATATATATACATATATATATATAAATTGTATCAGTTTTCTCCAAAAACTTTTCCCTCTCCATGCATCTGTGACATGTTTCCTTCTCTTGATATATGTCATTGTCAAGGAATCCTTGTTTTGACACTTCTTTTGTAAATCAGTTGCTTTTTCTCCTTGCCATTGCCCACCTGCTTAGACTCTGTATCTCTCAGTTAAAGGACTGCAACAGTCTTCTAATTGCATTTCCTTTCTTTAGCTTTTTTTCTACCTCCAATTAATAGGACATAACATATATAGTATTCCATGGAATACTACTCACCCATAAAAAGGAACAAAATAATGGCATTCACAGCAACCTGGATAGAGTTGGTGATCATTACCTAAGTGAAGTAACTCAGGAATGGAAAACCAAACATCTTATGCTTTTACTTATAAGTGAGAGCTAAGGTATGAGGATACAAAGGCATAAGAATGATATAATAGACTTTGGGTACTCGAGTGGAGGGGTGGAAGGAGGGTGAGAGTTAAAAGACTGCACATTGCATACAGTGTACACTGCTCAGGTGATGGGTGCACCAAATCTCAGAAATCACCACTAAAGATCTTTTCCGTGCAGCCAAACACCATTTGTTCCCCCAAAACTATTGAAATAAACAACAACAAAACAGAATAGATACTGTAAATTCATTCTAATTTGAGGAGGACAGACAGAAGGGAGATAACGTCCCTTGTCAATTTTTTTGCATTTGTTTATATATTTACTGACTTTTGCTTTCTGTAGGTTAAATGACAATGGCATTATGAAGTTGACATATTTGTCTGAATTATTAAATTTTTCTTCAATTTTAAGAGTGCTATGTACCATGAAAGTACAGTGCTATGAAAAAGTGAGTTAGTAATAGTGTGGCTGCCAGTGTTGCCTTTGATTACAATGTGACTTTATATCCTGGGGGCACAGGTTGTACTCTGAGGACAATGGGAAAGCTTTGGAAGATGGTGGGCTGTGGAAGACACCTGAGTGAAGCCATGTTTTAAAAAGATCAATTTGAATATGTTATGTCCTATTAATTGGAGGTAGAAAAAAACTAAAGAAAGGAAATGCAATTAGGAGATTGTTGAAATCCTTTAACTGAGAGATACAGAGTCTAGGCAGGTGGGGCAATGGCAAGGAGAAAAAGCAACTGATTTACAAAAGTAGCATCAAAACAAGGATTCCTCAACAATGACATGTATCAAGAGAAGGAAAGATGTCACAGATGCGTGGAGAGAGAAAAGTCTTTGGAGAAAACAGATGAGTTTAGCTTGGAACAGAGACTCTGAAAGGATGACAGGAAACCCAACTTGGACTTATCCCGTGGTTATATAGAGAGCAAGACTCTAAATGTAGAGAGGTCAGAGGTGTGTGTATGAGGCTTGGAACGGCTTTTTGGGAAGCTTTGCTGGCGGTTTTCCAGATAAGGGTCCAGTGAGGCCTTTGTAGTAGTTAGAATGGGCTTGGCCAGACGGGGGCAGCAGAGCACCAGTAATTGCTGGGGACCGCTGGCCAGGACAAGAGCGCTGACAGGGAGTCATGTTTGGATTGAGCCTTCGGATGTGTTCACATTTGGGGGCTGGAAGAACTACAGCCAGTTAAGGAGACAGAGGGAGTGGGGTCCTGAAGGTGGGATCACCTGGGCAGCACAAATGTGTGGAAGGCAAAGATGCAAAGGCTTCTAGGAAGTCAGGAGGGGGTAGGAGTGTGAACAGAAGCAAATGACTAGTGACTTTGAAGAAAGCGATTTCAGAGGAATAGTGAGGCCAACACCAGGTTAAAAGGGATCAAATGGGCTGGGTGCGGTGGCTCAATGCCTGTAATCCCAACACTTTGGGAGGCTGAGGCGGGTGGATCACTTGAGGTCAGGAGTTCGGGACCAGCCTGGCCAATATGGTGAAACTCCGTCTTTACTAAAAATACAAAAAGTAGCCTGCAATCCCAGCTACTTGGGAGGCTGAGGCAGGAGAATCACTTGAACCTGGGGTGGCAGAAGTTGCAGTGAGCCGATATCACACAACTGCGTTCCAGCCTGGGCGACAAAGGCCAGACTCTGTCTCAAAAAAAAAAAGGAGGTGGGGGATTAAGTGAGGAATGGGTATGGAGATGGAGAAAGTGGGAATAGGAATGTATATTTTCAAGTCAGTCAGTGAAAAAAAGCAGAGTAACAGGATGATCTTTTAAAGGGGAGGCAGAATAGATGAAGAGCTTTTCTTTTAACCTGAAGTATTCTCGTGAGTGTTGATGAGCTCAATGAAATAATATCGTGAAGAAAATAACTGAAAATGCCTGTGAGAGAAAGAACAAGGGAATGGTTATGAAGACACTCTTCAGAAGAGCTGGGATATAATCAAGAGTTCTGGTGGAAGGTTTGGGTTGAAGGAGAGTAGGAAGGAAGAAGATATAGATAATGGAGATCTCATGCATCTTTATTAAGATTGCCAACATTGTATAGTCAGCCCTTCATATCCGTGCGTTCTGCATCATGGATTTAACCAACTCAGGATCGAAAATATTCAGAAAAACAATTGCATCTGTACTGACATATACAGACTTTTCTTTGTCATTATTCCCTAGACAATGTAGTACAACAACTATTTGCATAGCATTTATATTGTATTAGGTATTTTGAGTAATCTAGAGATTATTTAAGGTATACGGGAGGATGTGTATAGGTTATATGCAAATAACTATGCCATTTTATATCACAGACTTGAGCATTTGCAGATTTTGGTACCTGGGGAGTATAGGAGAAGCACTGGAACCAATTTCCCATGTATATCAAGAGATGATTGTATAAGTAAGCTGTATTCCAAATGTTCATTAGTTATCTGGAAAAGTTAAATCATTTTCCCAGAGAAACATATGGTATTGCGGATGTGGCATGTGGAAAGATTCTGGGGTGTGCTCTTCAGACCGTGACATTATAATCACCTCCCCCTACTTTATAAATGCAGATATAACTCAAAGTTATGTTTTTGCTGTTTTCACTTTGCTTTCTCCTCCTCAGAGAGAAGTTTCACTTTTATGGATTAAAATATTGTTAACTACATAACAATATTTTCCCCCATTGTTGCAAGGACTCTTTAGTACAGAAAAGGCTGAACATTTAATAATTAGTTTTTAACACAGTGCCTTAATATCTTGTGTACTTTCCCAGAACTCAAATGTCTCCAAGATGGGAATTCAGATCACTGGTTCTGAATCCTGGCTCCACATTAGAATCACCTTGCCTGGAGCTTCTAAGCAATATCAATGTCTAAGCCCACCCTTGGAGGTTTGAATTGAGGTCTCATTCAAGCAGTTGAGAATGAGGCCTAAGAACCAGTATTTTTTTAATCTGTTTCACAGGTGAATGTAATATACAGCAGATGTTGAGAGCCACTGACTTAGACCATTAAAGGAACTGCACTGACACTATTAGGTAAATTTTCAATGCATCATTTAGGGTAGGCTGTCCCATTCAAACTCAGTGTGATTAAAATAAAATGTATTTCCACAGCAGTTTTCTCTCCAGACTTTCTGTCTTCACTTGTACATCCACAAAGGAAAACATGAAGACCTCTTAGATTCAGCCTTTTTTCCATTTCCTCCTATCAGGTCAGTCCTTAAATCCAATGTCCTTCATAGAAGTCTCATGCCCATGCTCCCAGGGCTCTGCCTGCCTCTAGGTTATGAACTCCTGGCAATCTCTTGCTGTCTTCTTTGGCTCAAGTGCAGACAGCTGAGTTAATCATGTTCTTCAAGCATGTTGTCATCATGGATTCATGCAAGGCCCTTTGTTTAAATGAAGGTATTTATTCATTCAATAGACTATTTTGCACATGGCTGCCAGATTGTTTTTAAAAGACTGCTTTCATCAATTCTCTTGGCTCACATCTCCCAATAACTCCTCATTTCCTACTCTGTAAATGGTGAACTACTTTGTGTGCCTTTTAAGGTTCTGTATAATTGGTATTGAAACTCCAGGGATTCAGTCTAGGTCCTGCTGCTCACCACACAGGAAGCCAATCACTGAGAGAGTATTGCCAGGGAAGAAGGCTTTATTCAGGTGCTATAGCTGAGGAGATCAGAGATCAGTCTCAAATCCATCTCCCTGACCAACTAAAATTGAAAGTTTATATATTAGGAAAGAAAAGTAACTACGTGTGGGAAAACAGGACTTAGGGAGGGGTAAGGAAGAGGAATTGGTCAACAGGAAGCAGGTGGTCAGTTAGGCAATAATAATGGCTGAGGGATCTGGCATCTCATTGTCCAAATGCACTGATTTAGTAAGTTTCAGTTCCTTGATACTATGTGGAAGGCCTGATGTTTAGTTTCCTGAGAAAATAACTCAGATAAGAAAAATGTAACTTTCTTAAGTCTTAAGAATCTCCCAGACATTTTTTTTCTTGCCATTATCCCTTAAACAATACAGGGAATAACTAAAAAAGTCTTGGGAGGGTCAATTTCCTTGTTTATTCAAAAGAAACCATAAACATCAGTTTTATGGGACAACTGGGCCAGTTTCATAATCAACACCCATTCGACTTAGGATGTCGCTTAACTTCTCTGGCCCATTTTATCACCTGTAAAATTATACATTAATATATAAAGACATGTAATTATATAATACTATATATTATACATGTATAATTCTTTTTAGATCCAAATAAATATTCCTATTTTTTAAAGGACTATTTTCTACTCTGCCTGCAATAGGCTATTCATTATTCTAATCAGTTTGGTTTCTTCATTGTTCTAACAACACAAGCTCAGTGTTGCTTTTCATGTTGTTTTTCTCTTTTGAAAAACCCTCAGGTCTTTTCTTAACCTGTCTATACATTATCATTATTCAAGGCACAGCTTAGATTCCACTCATCTATAATGTCTTTCTAGATGAGTGCGTGAGTATATGATCACACAATTTGAAATATAATCCATTTTGTTTGTGTTGTTCTTGGTCCTTAATATCTCTTTTTAATATTTTCTAAATATTCTGTTTTTATGTTCCTTTTCTTTGTTCTAACATTTATGTAGAAGGATGCTTTAGAATTTTTGAGTGGTTGTACTTTTCTTTCATGTTAAGTTTTAATTTTTGTGGGTACATAGTAAGCATTATGATTTTCTAATGTTGTGCATTGTGGTCAGAGAATAAGATCTGTAAAATTCCTGGTTTTTAAAAAATTCATTTACATTTTTCTTTGTGATATCATCTAATTTTTGATCAGCTTTTGTCAAGATTTTTATGGAAACTCGAAAGTAATATAAATTCTTTGTTTTCAAGTTTTTAAGCCAGTAATGTAAAATATATTTTTACATGTAAAAGAGATATAACTTATTGTTCAAAACTGGGAACTACATCCATAATCTTACCAGTATTTTAGCATATTTGCTTCTAGAGTTTCTATTTTTTAAAAGTGACTAAAATCCATATGTATTATATATATTTGTATCCTGCTCTTGGTTATTAACAATAATTTGATGTGTTTTTGTCATTAAAATATCATAATTAACATCATTTTTAAAGCATATTTAATATTCTATTATATGGCTATATCATAATTTACTTAATTCCTTGGTGTTGGACATTTACATTTCATTCTTTTTTTTTTGCAACTATAAATAATATATCATTCTTCAAATGTTAAAATAATAGACTGGAAACACACCCCAACCTCCCATTCCTACTAATCTTTAGAAATGAGATAATGTATATTTTAAAAAGCGGTAACTGGATTGGAAAAGATGGGGAATTTAATATTAATAATTTAATAGTAATTGAATTCTGTTTTAAACAGTTTTTAAACAAATTATGTAAAATATCTTTTTATATGTAAAAGAGATAACGTGTTGTTCAAAATTGGGAACTACACTAGTAATCTTACGATAATAACAGTACTGTAGATTGAAACTTCAGAAACTGTGAAGATTCCCTGAGCGATGAAGAACAGATCTCATTGAAAAAGAAAGCTCAGCCCAAAAGGTGAGTACATGAGTACTGCTAGAAGCAGGTAAGAGTGATTCCCAGAATGTACCACACCTGGAAGAGATAAACACTATGAGAAGCGAGGGTCTTGGCAGCGAACAGGGTGATTAGTTAGGGTGCCACAGCAGGAGCAGCCAGGTGGCTGCCTTCAGGTGAAGGCAATAGGTATGGGAGATTGGGTCAGAGAGATGAGAATGTGCCCTTAAGTGGATGACAAGGACACACAAGAGGGTAGGAATTTCCACAAGTGTAAGACTAAGATACCCATTAAGATACTCAGACTGGCAAGGTATCCTAGTGGCACATTGTCTGTACTCCCTTACGCTTACTGAAAATTGATAGACATACAATCCTTGGTAGCCTGTCTTTCCCTTGAGAGAAGAGACACACTAATTGAGCATCTGAAATACAAAAGTAAGTACCTGGTCAGAATTGTTCATATTTGTGGAAAGCCAATACCAGGAAATACAATGAACTCAACGAATATAAGTACTTATACCTCAGAAAACAGCTAACAGAGCAAGCAGAACAGGATGAGAACAGAGGATAGTGTATCACTAACTAAGATTAGGGAAACTAAATTTGACCAATAATCTGAACCTACAATTGGAATTGACATCAATACAGGACATTGCAGAGGACAGGCAGGGAGGGAAATAAAATCATGCTAATATTCCTGTCTTATTTGGAGGAGCATATAGGAACTGATTAACCTTAGATATTGTTTGAATAATATGATATTATGGATACATGTTGAAAATGCAAGGTTGATGAGTAGAACAACAGAAATAGAATTTAAAAGTTTCCAACTGGTAGTTCAATAAAAGGCAATACAGTCGAAAAAAATCTGGAAATTGTGATTAGTAGAAAACACAAAATATGACAGCAGGGAGTAATCAAAACAGACCATGAAACACAATAATAGGCTAAATTGATCAACTGAGAGACTGCATAAAACCCAGTTATAGTAAAGAGGAGAAAAACAAAATGACATGTGATGGTTGAACATAAAAAAACACTTGAAGCAAATGCTAACAAAACAAAAGCAATTGTAACTATACTAATATCAGATAAAAAATAATTTTTTGTTTGTTTGAGATTGAGTCTCGCTCTGTCATCCAGGCTGGAGTGCAGTGGCACGATCTTGGCTCACTGCAACCTCCATCTCCCGGGTTCAAGCAATTCCCCTGCCTCACCCTCCTGAGTAGTTGGAATTACAGGTAGGTGTCACCATGCCCGGCTAATTTTTTGTATTTTTAGTAGAGATGGGGTTTCACCATGTTGGCCAGACTGGTCTGGAACTCCTGACCTTATGATCCGCCCACCTCGGACTCCCAAAGGGCTGGGATTACAGGCGTGAGCCACCATACCTGGCCAGATAAAATATAATTTATGACAAAAATACTGAAAGGAACTTGAACTATTTTATGTTATTGAAAGGTATAATAAAGTATAACAATCATATACATAAGTCTTAATGTGTCTAACAACATAGTTCCCAAAACCACAAACCAAAAACAAATACATTCATGTGGAGAAACTGACAAATCCACAGTCATACTGGGTGAATCCAAAGCTCTACTTACTGAAATGGAAAGATCGAGGAGGCAAAAAAAAAAAAAAAAGAGTAAGTATAGAAAATTTGAATAATATAATCAACTGAACCAGATAATGCAGTTTTTAGTTTATTCTTTTTGCACAGCTAAGGAAATACAGTTGACCCTTGAACAACATGAGTTTGAACTGCACGGATCCACTTACATGTGGATTAAAAAAAAATACATTGAAAAATTTTTGGAGATTTGTGACAGTTTGACAAAACTCACAAATTGCACATCCTAAAAATATTAAAAAATTAAGAAAATGTGAGGTATGTCATAAATTCATAAAATACAATGCAAATACTAGTTTACTTTTATCATTTCTTACCATAAAATATATGCAAATCTATTAGAAAAAACTAAAATTTATCAAAACTTACACATACGAACAGACAGTATATGGGGCCATTCACAGCATAGAGAAATGTAAACAAACATAAAGGTGTAGTATTAAATCATAACGGCATAAAATTAATGGTGGTTCATACTGTTATACTGTAATAATTTCATAGCCACCTCCTGTTGCTATTTTGGTGAGCTCAGGTTTGCAAGTATCTGCTTAAAACACTGTGTAATGCTAGGACCAGGTGTAGAGGCTCATGCCTGTAATCCCAGCACTTGGGGAGGCCGAGGTGGGCGGATCACGTTGTCAGGAGATCAAGACCATCCTGGATAACACGGTGAAACCCCATCTCTACTAAAAATACAAAAATTAGCTGGGTGTGGTGGCACATGCCTGTAGTCCCAGCTACTGGGGAGGCTGAGGCAGGAGAATCGCTTGAACCCGGGAGGCGAAGGTTGCAGTGAGCCGAGATCATGCCATTGGACTCCAGCCTGGGTGACAGAGGGAGTCTCCGTCTCAAAAAAACAGAAACAAAAAACAAACAAAAAAATCACTGTGTGATGCTAATAATCTCTGCGTGAACAGTTCATCTCTCCAGTAAACTGCATATCCCAGTAAAAAAGATTTGTCACAGTTCTTGCACATTTTTTATTGCATCCAGTGCAGTAGAGTAAACCTTGAATAACACCAAGGGACCCATGTGAAGTCCCACTAGCAATGCTGGAAGTACTCCCAAGAAGCAGAAAAAAGTCATGACATTAAAAGAGAAAGTTAAATCGCTTGATATATACCATAGATTGAGGTCTGCACCTCTGGTTGCCAGCCATTTCTGACATACAATTCATCTTGGAAACAGATGACATAAACTTATGGCATTAATAAATATAGTACAGTACTGTAAATGTATTTTCTCTTCCTTGTGATTTTCTTAACATTTTCTTCTCTGTAGCTTACTTTATCATAAGAACACAGTATATAATACACATATAATATGTGTTAATCAACTGTTTACAGAATTAATAAGGCTTCTGATCAACAGTGGGTGAATCCAAAGCTCTACTTACTGAAATGGAAAGATCAAGGAGGCAAAAGAGAAAGTATAGAAAATTTGAATAATATAATCAACTGAACAAGATAATGCGGTTTTTAGTTTATCCTTTTTGCACAGTAGTTATGTTTTGGGGGAGTCAGAAGTTATATGCGAATTTTTAACTGGCATCCCTAACCCTTGCATTCTTTAAGGGTCAGCTGTATATGGATTTTTTTCCATTCCCTTTTAATACAAAATTTTGCCTACTTTGTCAGATGTTTTTCTATCAACTAAGATGCTGGCTTCTGTGTTGCAGAATTCATTGATTTCTATTTTTTTAACTATTATTATTATTCTTCTTATTATTTTTGGAGACGGAGTCTTACTCTGTCGCCCGGGCTGGAGTGCAGTGGCGAGATCTTGGCTCACTGCAAGCTCTGCCTCCGGGGTTCACGCCATTCTCCTGCCTCAGCCTCTCAAGTAGCTGGGACTACAGGTGCCCGCCACCACGGCCGGCTAATTGTTTTTCTATTTTTAGTAGAGACGGGGTTTCACCGTGTTAGCCAGGATGGTCTTGATCTCATGACCTCATGATCCGCCCACCTCAGCCTCCCAAAGTGCTGGGATTACAGGTGTGAGCCACCGCGCCTGGCTATTATCATTATTTTAAAATCAGGAATGGGTGTTAAATTTGTCAAATGTTTTTCAGCTTCTGAAGCAATGGTCATTTTTTTTCCTATAGTATATCATTAATATTTTAAATTATAAAATATAACATTTTATTTGGACTTTCAGTTGATTTTCTGTTCTCAATAATCAACAATTATAAACATTTAAAAACATTCCTTTTGGTTTGATTTTTCTCTCCAGATACAAACACATTAAGTTTCTCTTTGATATTTTTTATGTAACTTGTTTCAGAAATTCAGAAAAATACTAAAGACTATTATGCTTTCTAAATTGACTTTCAGAGAATGAACTTTCCATGAATGTATTTACTTTTCTAATTCCTTGAACAGTATGTTTAAGCTTGAAATTGTGGTTTTAAGACTATCTTCTATCTTACCACTGCATTTCAATAATTAGACATATCAGATACCATATAAAAACGTTAAATAACTCCTTCCTTTTTATAGTTTTCATCGTCACACAATGATGTACCTAAAGTTGAGACTCCAAGGTGAGGTGGGAAATGAAAGACAATTTCTAGTGTTGTTTTGGGGGACTATGGGTAGTCACAATGGCTAGATCCGGTATGTACATCTCTCTAGGCCTCTAAGCATGTGAGAGCTGTTTGGGTTAAAGATGTATCTTGTCCCAGACTTTTCATTGTTCTCAATAATTTAGAACTTGAAATTTGAGTAACTATAATTTGAAAACTGAGCCACTTGTGCAACTGAATTCAACACCGTAAAAACGTTGTGTTCTTATCTCATGATGTAAGCAGTTTCCAAATCTTTTGTTATGTTTCTCCCCCTCCCCACTCCTTTCTCACTTCGGTTTGAGAGAAAAATGCTTTGGCATTATTTGCAAGCAAGACTTATTTTCAACGTTTTAGTCAAGACAAGAGTATAATACAAAGTAACAATTCAGTACACTTCATGTAGGTGCTTCTTCTTTAATTTACTTTTCCTTATTTACCAATTCTCTCCATCTCTTTTGACCTCAAAATTCTTTATCTGCTTGTCAAAAATTGTCCCTAGCCGTCTCCTTCCATTTCTAGTTGTGTGTGAGGTAGTCCACAGAAGCAGTACGCTGAATAGTGCGGTTGCCGTGTTGATCATCCCTATGGCTATAGGTGGTTATTATATTTTGTGTGCCCTGAAAGGCTTAGGCGATGTGTGACATATAGAATTTTAAGGCATTTACCCCACGTTTCTTTAAACAAAAAAATTTTAAAGCAATTATTTAAGAGTGGATACATGTTCTCTTTCACTTTACAAAACATTTTGGAGGGAATCTGAGAGAAGTCATGGTTAGAGATTAGTAAAGTTGGAAAGCACTGCAAATTACCTAACCCAGCTCATTTACATGTGAGAAAATCTGGGCACAGACCGGTTAAATCACTTGCAGAGTAACATATATAAAAAAAGAAACACATGAAGGAATAAAGGAAAGGTCTGCATGAAGTGTAGTGATCTAGATTGGTGGCCAGAAATATAACTGTGATCTTATTTACAGTTCATGACTATTTTTACCACAGGAGCAACACTGATCAGCCTGAATTGGTCAGGGAAACACGAAGTTTTGTCCTGAAAATGTAGCTCACTGTTCAGCTTGTAAAAAAATAAAGTAAAGGTTAACTGTCATTATTCTCACTGTTATTGCTTTATTCCACTTTTCAAGGGCTAACCACTTGTCTTGGCTTCTCCTTCACCCAGCATCTGCCATTTTTGAGCATTGATTATCCAATGCTTTGTGGACCCTTTCTACTCTCTTCTGGCTCAATTAATTCCTTTTTAAATTAATTCTTTGGCAGAATGTTTTCTCACATTTTCACAAGTGTTGGCTCTTGAAAGAGGTATTTATTACACATGTTCTTTGACTCCGAAGGAAACCAGAAAAAAACAAACTGGAACAAGAAATGTGGTAGGAGGAACAGAAACGAAGTTGCATGAAAAAGACAGTGGAGTGGGACTGAGAAGTGACAACTGCCCACGACTGACCTTCCTCTTTCAAGGCCTGTGTCGCCAGTACGCTGCCCAGAAGAAGCCACGACGAGGCGCAGGCGCGACTCCACGAGGGCCACGCCCCTCCTAGAGAAGGACTGACCCGTTTTTCGCCCGCATCGGAGCTTGGGTTTCCGGAAGGACCTGATTCTGGAACGGACCAAACCGGATAGAGGTCGCGCACCCTCTTTCGTCTACCTTCCGGTTCACTAATACGCAATTTCGCAGAAGGGCTGGAACGTGTTGTCCCTCTGCGCAGGCGTAGTCACCGCTTGACCCGCGGCGCTATGCCGGGGCCGCACGTTTCTCGAGTCCGGGCATTGTACAAGCGCGTCTTGCAGCTGCACCGTGTTCTGCCTCCGGACCTCAAAGCCCTGGGCGACCAGTACGTGAAAGACGAATTTAGGAGACATAAGAGCGTTGGTTCTGACGAGGCCCAGCGTTTCTTGCAGGAATGGGAGGCAAGTGACGCCCCCTTTTCTCTGCCCAAGACCTTTGGGGTCCCTCGGTGTCCCGGTTTCTCGTTCCAGTCCCCCATGCGGGGTTAAACAGAGCAGCAACCTGTTCTGTTTGAATTAAACAGCGTAATGCTGTTCGATAACACTTTCAAAGTTTCTCCCACGGGTTTCTCACCGGAGCATATCCTGTTACTTCAGCATCCCCAATTCAGTTCAACTTTTCAGCGCCTGCAGATGCCAGGTGCTGGAAGGGTGAGGGTAGGAGGTCACAAAAATGAGCAAGTCGTCGTTAAGTGCTCAAAGACCTCAGGAGCTTTTTGTTCTTTTAAGTGCCTTTGCACATAGTAAGCGCCCATTAATAAATTAATGCTTCTCTTACTAGTTTTCAAATTTAAAGGCTTATTTCCGTAATTTATGATTTCTTTAATCTCAGCTGTTTTGGTTTGGTTTAAATAATTTTCTCACTTGGCTGATATAGAAATCAGGTAACATGAAAAAGATTATAGATTACAAAAGGCAGGAGATTACAAACTGTGAAGGAGAAAAATGCTGGTGCCAGTTAAGTCAGGTGAAAGTTGTTTCCTCTGAGGTCTCAAGTCAGTGTTACATCGCCCAGCACCGTTGCGCTAAATGTTAAACAGACACATGCATTAGCAATAAGTCGTTTGACTTTTTTTTTGTTTTTTTGAGTGAAGGACAAAAGATATTCAGAGTATTTCGTGGGGCTCGGGGCCCTGCAGGACTGCCCCAAGTTTTCATTTGCAAATATAAAGAAATGAATGGAATTAGAAATTGGAATGACAGCTCAGATATTTGAAAGCATGAGTTGGAGCTGGTATGAAAGGAGAGGTGAGCGATTCTTCGGCCTAAAAAGTTGAAGGGGAGTTGACTAAAGTCTGCTTTTTTAAAAAAATCAAAAGAATGGTTAGGGTGAGCACAAAATTTGCAATGATTTCCAGAATTCTTATTTGTATAATTATTGAAGCTTTTAAGAGCGACATTTAGAACAATCGGAAAATTTAGAACTTCCTTGAAAATCATGGTCTGTTTGATGTAATTCGCTTGCCTGAAGCCAAGGAAGTTGAAGCTTTTCAGGTACAGAGCATTTTATTTTAATAAGGTAATTTGGTTTTGGAGCCTGAAGAACTGGATTCAGATTCAGTCTCTGACATTTATTAAGTGTCAATCACTTAATTTTTCTGGTCTTATTTTCTCATCTATAAAATAGTGTTTATGCATCTCAAAATTTACATATGTAAATGTATTTACAAGCACTTTTGTATTGCTAATTGTTACGAAGCTATAAGATACTGTATTAAAGTATTTTACGTCTTTTAAGGTAGGTCATTTTGTGGCCGTACAGGAAGGAGAGTAGCTCTCTGTTGGGAGGAAATAAGGTTATTTTGAGAAGTCTTAAAACGTAAACACTTGGAAGCCTTTTAGGGAAAAAGTAGGAAAGAGTAGCAACTCAGAAAAAAATTGATAATAGGTTGTAGGAGAGAAAGAGGGTATAAAAAAGAACTGCATAAATAAAAAATGCGTTAGTTGACCTAGTAGGCTTGGTAACTGGAATTGAGCTTTTTAAAACTCTTGGAATAATTTTAGACATACAGGAGAGTTAGAAAGACAGTACAGAGTTCCCTACATCCTGTTTCCCCCTATGTTAGCATCTTACATTATCAGGGTACAGTGATCAAAAGCAAGAAATTCACATTGCTACAATATACTATTAACTACAGGCTTTATTTACAGTTTGCCAGCCCTTTCACTAATGTCCTTTTTCTGTTCCAGGATCCAATGGGGATTCTACAATGCATTTAGTCATTCTTTTTCCTTAATCTCCATTCTGTGAGAGTTCCTCGTCTTCCTATCTTTCATTACCTTGATAATTTTTTGAAAAGTACTGGTCTCTTAACTTTGTGGAATGCCTCTCAATTTGAGTTTGTCTGGTGTTTTCTCATGGTTTAATTGATGTTACACATTACTGAGAATACCACAGGGGCTGAAGTGTTCTTCTCAACACTTAATGTCAGAGGTCACGTGATATTAACATGACTTCTTACTGGTGATGATAACTGTGATCACTTGGTTAAAGTAATAATCCGCCTGGTGTCTCTACTGTAAACTTACTATTTCCCTTTTGAAATTAATACATATTTGGGAGTAGGTACTCTCAGGCTTGCAGATGACTACTAATCTTAGCATTCATTGATGGATTTTGCCATTGCGTTCCAATGGTGGTTCTTTTGTTTCCCTCATTCCGTTTGAATTTATTAGTTGACATACGTCTGTAGAGAACAGTTTTCCTGTCTTCCCGGACCATTGTTGATCTACTGGAATTAATGAATTGGGGCAGCTGGGTAAAGATAAATTTAAACATAGTGATCTCTTTGGATAACGTAATTATCACAGTTGCAAGGCAGCTTAACCTAAGCCTGGGAGTTAGACGTGGTAGGTTGGATCCTACCAAGAAAGATACTTGAAGAACTGGTCTTTTTGAAAGAGTAGGGCTAGAGAAGAGCTAATGATTGGGGGGGAAAAAAACCTGGCTAGAGAAGTTTTATCACCAGAGAGTAATATATTTAAGACTTCCAAGTCTTTTTTTCCCCTACATGTTCTTCAAAACATCTAATTTATGACTGTTATACTAGATACTGCTAGATATGACATGGATTTTTATGCCTTTATTTTTCAGTTAGTGCTCATTACAAACTTGGCACCTGTTGTTTGAATATTACTTAATGGTTACGTTTACATCAAACTAAGAGTAACTATTGTGGACTTCTAACTTTATATGTTATGTACAGTCTGGTCTACACAATCCCAGTCCCTCACACACATCTAAACTTAATTGTGAACTTGAATGGATTCTGAATTTGTTTTACATCAGTGAACAATGTTGGGTAAGTTACCACTGAAGAAAAGAAAGGGATCAAGAACACTAGAGGCCCCGTATTTGGAAGAGAGTTCTCTAGTTCCTTTCATTTGTGATCCTGGAAACCTGGCAATATAGTAGTAGAGAGAATTCAGCTGGGAGAAGTTTTTGTTCAAGGACCAATTGGGGCAATGTGGAAGGAAAGTATTTTAAGTATATAAATGTAAAAGCATGTTTACAGAGTAAATAGGGAATTTATATAATTTCTCTCTATAA
The DNA here is from genome assembly GCF_047675955.1 of Chlorocebus sabaeus. Classification (NCBI taxonomy): domain Eukaryota; kingdom Metazoa; phylum Chordata; class Mammalia; order Primates; family Cercopithecidae; genus Chlorocebus; species Chlorocebus sabaeus. The sequence goes on along the minus strand of NC_132924.1, from coordinate 55,743,664 downwards.
GAGAAAAAATAAAGTTCAGGAAGAGTTTTTGGGAATCTATTAAGGGAGAATGTACGATAACTGGTTTGTAAAATGTGCATTGTAATCTCAACTCTTAGGAGGTAACTATTAGAAGTGAAATTGAGACTCCATAGATCAGGGGTCTTACTATGGCATTTTAAAAGTTCTGACTGTGCTCATTTTTGAGGAATAGTTGATTTAAGTAAGGCTTTCTATTTTTCTCTCTGTGCCTACCACTTACTTTCTAGGAAATCAGAATAAGCATTGAAGATTAAATAGATAAAACATGTTGGTGAGAGAATATGAGACAAAGAGCATGCAAGAGTGTGCTCTCAGGAGCTACCTGAAGAGACTTCATGTGTTTAATTTTTCTTTTTCTTTCCCATTTATTTTTCTCAGTTGCCTCTTGCCTAGTTCCTGTTGTTTTTCTTAAATACTTGTTTTGTTCTGTGTCTGTTGGGGAATGTTTTTTAAGTGTTTTGTTTCTAGGAAAAGGCATAAACATTTTTCAGATAGTTTTGATCATTTGCTATTTCCAGACAATGTGCTAGGCATTTAGGACACAAAAATGAATAATAAATGTATTTTCACTTTCACAGTGTTCAAAGTTTAGTAGAAAAGGATAGACAATTGTAATATAGTATGAGTGTCTATTAAATGCTGTGGGATCAAGGAGAAATGGAGGAAGTTGAAAGCTATACAAGATGGTTAAGTCTTGAGTAGGTCAAATTTACCATGTCAAAAAGAGAACCTTCTAGAAAGAGGGAATAACATATGCAGAGGCATCGAGGTAAGAAACAGTATGACTTTTTTCCAGGAACTGCAGTGTTGTGTTTGGAATTTAGTGTTTTACAAGGAAGATGAGGAAGAAATAAAGCTAAAGAGGTGGCAGGAGACAGGATATTCTGCTAAGGGTTTTAAGTTTTTATTTTGAATCATTGAAAACTTCTTAAATGGTGGAAATGATATACATTGTATTCTAGAAAGATCATGTTGGCAGCAACATAGAGGAATAATTGAAGTAAAAACCAGATTGAAAGTAGGGAGAACTGTTAGTAGATGGATGTAGTAATCCGAGTCTCAAATAGGTATATGTCTAAACCAAGACAGAGGCCTTGAAAATGGAGGATATAGATGTATGAAAATTTTTTCTTTTTTTCTTTTAAAGTAGAGTGGAACTTGACTTGTTGACTAATACAGTATTAGTGAAGGAGAAGAAAACAGAATGGATAACTCCCGAGTTTGGAGCATGATACCAGTAACCAGAATAGTCATATAGGAGGAGCAGATTGGGAATGAGTTCAATTTGGTGTGCTTTGTGCTAAACATTCTCATGGAACAGTTAAGTGAAGATGTTCAGAGAGATGTATGTTGGTCCGATACTCAGGAGACAGATTGTGGCTGGAGATGGAGATTTGGAAGTTACTACCTGTAGTTGGTGGACCACAGATGTGGGTGGAAGTGCCCCTTTTGGTTATAGTGTTGGGGAAGTTGGTCAAAGATAAAACATTAACATTTAGGAGTTGAGAGAATGAAAGTAGTCATATAGTGCTAGAATTTTTCTTTATCTTTTTTCTTTTTTTTTTTCCCATCTGTATTTGTTCCTAGTTACTGCTACAAAGGAAGTACTTTTTTACTTTTTTAAATTTTATTTTAAGTTCTGGGATACATGTGCTGAACGTGCAGGTTTGTTACATAGGTATACATGTACGATGGTGGTTTGCTACACCTATCAACCCATCATGTAGGTTTTAAGCCATGCATGCATTTGGTATTTGTCCTAATGCTCCTACCTCCTCTTTTCCCCCACCCCCTGAAAGGCCCGGGTGTGTGATGTTCCTCTCCCTATGTCCATGTGTTCTCATTGTTCAGTTCCCACTTATGAGTAAGAACATGTGGTGTTTAGTTTTCTGTTCTTGTATTAGTTTGCTGAGGATGATGGTTTCCAGCTTCATCCATGTCCCAGCAAAGGACATAAACTCATGCTTTTTTATGGCTGCATAGTATTCCATGGTATATATGTTCCACATTTTCTCTATCCAGCCTATCATTGATGGGCATTTGGGTTGGTTCCAAGTCTTTGCTATTGTAAATAGTGCTGCAGTAAACGTACATGTGCATGTGTCTTTATAGTAGAATGATTTATAATCCTTTGAGTATATACCTGGTAGTGGAATTGCTGGGTCAAACGGTATTTCTGGTTCCAGATCCTTGAGGAATCACCACACTGTCTTCCACAATGGTTGAAGTAATTTACACTCCTACCAACAGCGTAAAAAGTGTTTATATTTCTCCACATCCTCTCCAGCATCTATTGTTTCCTGACTTTTTAATGATTGCCATTCTAATTGGCATGAGACGGTATGTCATTGTGGTTTTGATTTGCATTTCTCTAATGACCAGTGATGATGAGCTTTTTTTCATGTTTGTTGGCAGCATAAATGTCTTTTTTTTTGAGAAGTGTGTGTTCATATCCTTTGCCCACTTTTTGATGGGTTTTTTTTTTTTTCCTTGTAAATTTAAGTTCCTTTTGTAGATTCTGGATATTAGCCCTTTGTCAAATGGATATATTGCAAAAATTTTCTCCCATTCTGTAGGTTGCCTGTTCACTCTGATGATAGTTTCTTTTGCTGAGCAGAAGCTCTTTAATTTAAGTAGATCCCATTTGTCAATTTTGGTTTTTGTTGCCATTGCTTTTGGTGTTTTAATCATGAAGTCTTTGCCCATGCCTGTGTCCTGAATGGTATTGCCTAGGTTTTTTTCTAGGGTTTTTTGGTTTTAGATTTTACGTTTAAGTCTTTAATCCATCTTGAGTTGGTCTTAAGGCGTAAGGAAGGAGTCCAGTTTCTGTTTTCTGCATATGGCTAGCCAGTTTTCCCAGCACCGTTTATTAAATAGGGAATCCTTTCCACATTGCATGTTTTTGTCAGGTTTGTCAAAGATGAGATGATTGTAGATGTGTGGTGTTATTTCTGAGGCCTCTGTTTTGTTCCATTCATCTATATGTCTGTTTTGATACCAGTACCAAGCTCTTTTGGTTACTGTAGCCTTGTAGTATAGTTTGAAGTCAGGTAGCGTGATGCCTTCAGCCTTGTTATTTTTGCTTAGGATTGTTTTGGCTATGCGGGCTCTTTTTTGGTTCCATATGAAATTCAAAGTAATTTTTTTTCTAGTTATGTGAAGAAAGTCAATGGTAGCTTGATAGGAATAGCACTGAACGTATAAATTACTTTCAGCAGTATGGCCGTTTTCACAATATTGATTCTTCCCATCCATGAGCATGGAAGGTTTTTCCATTTGTTTCCTCTCTTACTTCTTTGAGCAGTGGTTTGTAGTTCTCCTTGAAGAGGTCCTTTGTGTCTCATGTAAGTTGTATTCCTAGGTATTTTATTTTCTTTGTAGCAATTGTGAATGGGAGTTCACTCCTGATTTGACTCCCTGCTTATCTATTATTGATGTATAGGAATGCTTGCAATTTTTGCACATTGATTTCATATCCTGAGACTTTGCTGAAGTTGTTTATCAGCTTAAGGAGTTTTTGGGCTGAGATGGGATTTTCTAAATATACAATCATGTCATCTGCAAATAGACAATTTGACTTCCTCTCTTCCTATTTGGATACCCTTTATTTCTTTCTCTTGTCTGATTGCTCTGGCCAGAACTTCCAATACTACATTGAATAGGAGTGGTGAGAAAGGTCATCGTTGTCTAGTACTGGTTTTCAAAGGGAATGCTTTATCATTTTGATTGTGTCTATTTGATTCTTCTCTCTTTTCTTTTTTGTTAGTCTGGTCAGCAGTCTATTTAGTTAGTCTTTTCAAAAAATCAGCTCCAATTCATTGATTTTTTTTTAAAGGGTTTTTCAGGTCTCTGTCTCCTTCAGTTCTGCTCTGATCTCAGTTATTTCTTGTCTTCTGCTAGCTTTTGAATTTGTTTGCTCTTGCTTCTCTAGTTCTTTTCATTGTGACTGTAGGGTGTTGATTTTAGGTCTTTCGCACTTTCCAATGTGGGCATTTAGTGCTATAAATTTCCCTCTAAACACTGCTTTAGCTGTGTCCCAGAGATTCCGGTACATTGTCTCCTTGTTCTCGTTGGTTTCAAAGAAACCACTTTCAGGAACCTCAGTCAATCATAGTCTTGGTCTTTTCACATAGTCCCATATTTCTTGGATTCTTTGTTCATTCCTTTTCATTCTTTTTTCTCTAATATCGTCTCCACACCTTATTTCAGTAAGTTGATCTTCAGTCTCTGATATCCTTTCTGCCTCTTTATTGATTTGGCTCTTGATACTTGTGTATGCTTCATGAAGTTTTCATGCTGTGTTTTTCATCTCCATCAGGTCATTTATATTCTTCTCTAAACTGGTTGTTTTAGTTAGCAGTTCCTGTAACCTTTTGTCAGAGTTCTTAGCTTCGTTGCATTGGGTTACAACATGCTCCTTTAGCCTAGAGGAGTTTGTTATTACCCACCTTCTGAAGCCTACTTCTGTCAGTTCATCAAAGTCATTCTCCATTCAGTTTTGTGTCCTTGCTGGAGAGGAGTTGTGATCGTTTGGAGGAGAAGAGGCATTCTGATTTTTGAAATTTTCAGCATTTTTGTGCTGGTGTTTCCTCATCTTCATGGATTTACTTTGGATAGGGTTTTGTGTGAGGGTCTTTTTTGTTGATGTTCGTGTTGCTGCCTTCTGTTTGTTTGTTTTTCTTCTAACAGGCCCCTCTTCTGCAGGTCTGCTGCAGTTTGCTGGAGGTCTACTCCAGACCCTGTTTGCCTGGGTATCACCAGCAGAGGTTGCAGAACAGCAAAGATTGCCGCCTGCTCCTTCCTCCTGAAGCTTCGTCCCAGAGGGGCACTGGCCTGATGCCAGCCAGAGCTCTCTTGTATGAGGTGTCTGTCAACCCTTGTTGGGAGGTCTCTTCCAGTCAGGAGGCATGAGGGTCAGGGACCCAGTTGAGTAGGCAGTTTGTCCCTTAGTGGAGCTCAAGCACCGTCCTGGGAAAGCCCTCCTTGTCAGCATCCACTGCTCTCTTCAGAGCTGGCAGGCAGGAATTTTTAAGTCTGCTGAAGCTATGCCCACAGGTGCTGCTTCCCCCAGGTGCTCTATCCCAGGGAGATGGGAGTTTTATATGTAAGCCCCTGACTGGGGCTGCTGCCTTTCTTTCAGAGATGCCCTGCCCAGTGAGGAAGAATCTAGAGTGGCAGTTTGGCCACAGCCGCTTTGTTGCATTATGTTGAGTTCCTCCCAGTCCTTAGTACCGTCAGGGGAAAAGAGCCTACTCAAGCCTCAGTAATGGTGGATGCCCGTCCCCCCACCAAGCTCTGTTAGCCCAGGTCAACTTCAGACTTGTGCTGGCAGCCAGAATTTCAAGCCAGTGGCCCTTAGCTTGCTGGCCTTCATGGGAGTGGTACCTACTGAGCCAGACCACTTGGTTCCCTGGCTTTAGCCCCCTTTCCAGGCGAGTGAACGGTTCTGTCTCGCCCAGGTTCCAGGCACCACTGGAGTATGGAAATAAAAAAACAAACCTGCAGCTAGCTCGGTGTCTGCCTGAATAGCCATCCAGCTTTGAGCTTGAAACCCAGGGCCTTGGTGGTGTAGGCACACCAGGGAATCTCCTAGTCTTCAGATTACAGAAACCATGGGAAAAGCATAGTATCTGGGCCAGATAGCACAGTCCCTCATGGCTTCCCTTGGCTGGGAAAGAGAGTCCCCTCACCTCTCCCCGCTCCTTGCACTTCCCGGGTGAGGCAACACCCCACCCTGCTTCTGCTTGCCCTACATGGGCTGCACCCACTGCCTAACCAGTCCCAGTGAGATGAACAGGGTACCTTAGTTGGAAATGTGGAAATCACCCGCCTTCTGTGTTGGTCTCACTTGGAGCTGCCTTCTGGAGCTGTACCTATATGGCCATCTTGCCACATCCAAGAGAATCCATTTTCTTTTTCTTCCCTTCAAGTAAAGGCAATGATCCCGGTATCACGGACTGACTGTAACTGCTCTTACTTGATTATGTTCAATTCTTTGTATTTGTGTGATAATTTAGATATCATAACATTTTCTTTCTCATTTTGTCGCATTTGTTCGACAGGAGGAAATGCTTCAGACTTCAGGTAGCCATCCCTTTGTAACTCTCATGGGATGTCTTTTTCTTATATATGATTTTGAAGTGGATCATCATTTGTATGTATGTATCACACATACAAATGTATTAAGTGGCATGTCACCTATATTTAGAGTTTTCTTAATATAATTAGGATTGGATGGATATTTGGCTAGGTTTTATAAATGTACGCTTCTCTTACCTAATTTGTGGACCTAATTTTGTTGCTTTTGAACATCTTGATTTATAGTTTTAGCTTGCAGGAGAAAAGGAATGAATTGCTTCTCTGTTTAGTGAATGGATTGTATGTTTCAGGGATATGTCTCTCAAGTATGAGTGGGTCAATTGGGTCTCAGTCAGATTGTTAATTCTGCTTTTTACTCGTTGGTGTTTTTGTGATGGTTTATTCAATGGTGATTTGTCACACATACATGTTTTCTACATCAAGTTTTTTTTCCTTTTTTTTTGAGACTGAGTCTCCCTCTGTCGCCGAGACTGGAGTGTGGTGGCACTGTGTGGGCTCACTGAAACCTCCTTCTGGGTTCAAGCAGTTCTCCTGCCTCAGCCTCCCGAGTAGCTGGGATTACAGGCATCCACCACCACACCCAACTAGTTTTTATATTTTTAGTAAAGACGAGGTTTCACGTGCTGTAACGCCCCCTTTGGGGCGCAACAATTGCTGGCATCTCCAAGTTTTCAGGCACCACTGCCTTCCCCTCATCCTGATGCTGGCACCCAAGGTGGAAACCACTGTGGTATGCCTGGTCCAGCCACAGCCTCGCACGAAGCCAGTGCCTGGAGCTGCCCACCCCACCACAGACCCACCACAGCAGCCGGCACACCTGGCTGTGCACCATGGCTAGATCCCGCACTCGCTTGCTCACATATCCCTTGCTGCTCTGTGCCTGGCTCACCCTCAGTAGACATGGGAGCCAGGCTGGCAGCGTGAGCCGAGGCAGGGGTGAGGCCTGGGCAGGGGTGCTACCTGCCAGAGAAGATTTCCGGCTGGCAACAGGACAGTGAAAAAATCCTGCATCAATATCAAACAAGTCATTTTACTTCCATAGGCCTTTCTTTCTTCATCTTTAACATGAAAGGATTTCCAAGTAAAGATGGCAGACTAGGGATATCACAAGAGCTTATTTTTTATCTCCTCTCCCTTCCAAAGCCAGACTAAACTAGTAGTAAAACAATTTTTAAAAGGAATAATCCATAATGACTAGAGAACAAGAATGGAGCCATTAGCAGCCAAGCAATTTCAACAGATTTTCTGAAGATGGAAAGCAGAAGAACAGTGTAAATAATGAAGCAAAGCAGACAGAGGAGGCCACAGTTCAGAATACAGAGAATACACCTAAAGAGATAGCCAAGCTGCCAAAACCGAGTGAACTCAAACACCAGGTTAGGTAGGAAATCAGGAGCGGAAAGCAAATACAGGCAAGATTAACCCTAAAAGTAATTTCCCAATCAACAAGCCTATCTATATGTATAGTTCTTGGTTAGTTTCTTATTGCTTTATTCATAAATGTGGACAGATAACCAAAATTCTCAAGACATTTGAAACATGAAAGAGACCAAAATAAAACAAAAAATGTCCTCAGAGGAGATACACAGAAAAGAGTACATTGCTTTTTATTATAAGCCCTTCTACACTGTTAGCCTGAAGTGCTAATTGCCTGATATTTCTATTTGAAAGATTGCTTTCAGTAGTGAGATGAGAATGGAAATTGCTAGGCTGTAACTGTTAAACTTTCTTAATAATCAGGCACATACTATTTTTTGAAAGGTTTCTTTGGGCCTTAGTTGTCTCAAGAGGGAAAATAATATTTTGCCCCTGAATTAGGGTTGGACCAAAAGTTCCTTTTTACCTCTTAAGATGTGATTATATTATGAGGTGAGTTAAACTATTGAATCAAATGGCGTGGTTGAAGTATAAAGACAAATGGAATGTTTAGGATTAATATGTGATTGGCCACATTAATATGAAAAGAACTTATTTAGCTCAATAGGAAAAAACTTAAAGCTTTACTAAAAGAAATGGGCAAAAGAGACTCTAATAGGTCATTCTGTGATTTACGTACAAAGATGTTAATTGCTGTGTTGCATATCTATAGTAAAGTGAGAATTTTAAATTACTGTAAATATCCAATGATAGAATAATGAAATTATAGCCACATGATGGATGGGTTAGTATGCAGTTATTAGAAATAGTGTTTCAGAAGAACTAATAACATGGAAAAACTGTAACATAATTACATATAAACTTTATCTTTGGATGATAAGATTAAGAATGATTGTAATTTTCTTCTGTGTACCTCAGATTTTCTTGATTCTCTGCAAATATCAGGTGTTACTTTGGTAATTATAAGAAAGTTATTAAGGATAATTTTTAAAATGCACTGGATATACTTAATATTTTTACCAGTCGTATTTCACAGAGGACTTGAGGCAGACATGCTCAGTGAGTCAGCTACTAGCACCTTATATATACATTTCCTAATTTTGCTTTTAAAATTTTGTAGGTTCAACTCAGACTTCTTCATGTTTAATAAATGCTAATGTCATATATATATATTTTGTATGATTTCTTGTTGAGTTTTCTAAATGAAATAAATGAAAATCTAAATGTGTAGATTCAAAATTTATCTAAATATTTCTTTTTTACTTAGCCATTAGAAAAAATATTTGGAATCTTTAGGACTCTAAACCGAGATCAGAAAATCATCATGATTATCTATTTGGTACCTGTCATCAGTGTCATCTATCTGGTCTAGTATTATGTCTTGTTAAGCAACATGAAGAATCTTACGTTTAATTTCTTAGAGATCATACTTAAATATTCAATGATTTTCCACTAACTTAATTTGATAAAAATTAAGTTACCATGTAGTAACTGTATTCTATTTTAATTTTTTACCTTTTTCCCCTATGTTTTGTGGAAGGTGAATGAAGGCTGTCAGTGAGGTAGGATTGAGAGGGGATATAGGTTAACTGTTGGTTTGTCTTCTGACACATCAGTCAGGGAGGGTGGAAGACAAACAGGCTCCCCTTAGCTTAGAAACCAGTAGGCTTCAGAAAGAGATTCTAGATAGGTATGTGCCACCTTGATTGTGATCATACAGGGTCTGGTAATTGATCTTGTAGTCCGGAGTTGGACTTTACCAACATAACCAGAAATGATCAGATTCTTGGCAGCAGACTCACATTACTTAAATTTATATAACATTGAAGTATAAAGAAGAAGAATGATTTATTTTTTCTGCTGCTAGGGGAGTGGGGGCTAGTGAAGAGGGCTCTCATTTCCAGGAGTTAGAATATTTGTATTTACTTCCAGGGGTAGGGGGGGATACCTTTTCAGATATGTCTCAGAATCATGTATTTTTTTAGATATTAGAAAGTGAAGAAATAGTATTTAGTGAATTTTAAGAAACATCGAGTGGGATCTAGGGTGGTACTGTAATCAAATACGTTAGTATATCTGCAGAAAAAATTTGAATATTCACAGTAAGTGGAGTAAATAAAGACTTTATGTACATTTATGTCAGGATTTGCTGCCAGATAAATTCTGAAAGAGCTTTTGTTTTTAAGAACTTCTTTGACTTCAGGGAGTTGTGGACCTCTATTAAGCTTTCTGGAAAACTGAATTAGTGTTTAGAAGGTTGCCTGGTAAACATGGAATTAAAATGACAGGGAGTAGGTAGGCATGAGAGCTTTTTTCATCAGGCCTCACTGTGTCTGCAGTAGAAAACATCCCTTTAGTGATTATTTTTGTGGGTTCTACAGCTTCATTGCCCTTTTTTCCTGAACAGTACTGAATGTATATTATAAGTTTGCCCTCAGTCCTTTATTTTTATGTTAACCACCTTCTTTCTGTTGAGGTATCATTGTTACTCTTACACATGTTAATGGATTAAACTACTTCTTGCTTGTTTTTCCTAGGCCCGAAAAATTTCAGATTCTTCTCTTTGTGTGTAAATTTAATTAGCTTAACCCCAGAGGAGGGAGAATGATATTTGCCTCACTTACAAGTTGTTGCTCTTCTTTACTCCTATGTCAGTGTAACTCAAAGCATCTCTAAAGTAAATTGTACTTTGCTTTCAGAGCTCTAAAACACTAAAATGTTTATGTTTTATTCAAAAAATTTAAAAATAGTATGATTTATTTTCCTTTAAAAGACATTTCATTGTTATAAACACACAAAAACCTAAGACCAAAACCAGAGTATTATTGTACATATCAGAGGTTAAGTAGGAACGTTTTCTGGACTTTGGTACAATGACTCTTTACTGATGAAAAGGTCTATAGTTTGTTTAAAAACTATCCCACTTAAAAACAAATCCATACACTTTTCATGCAACTGACTCCATGCCCCCTTTCCAAAGCTCAAAATGGCAGCAGATGATATAGCAAACACATACCTGCAGAAACAGCTACAGCAGCTACATGGGTGAGATGGCTGCCAGCTGCAGCCTCAGCGGGTCTGACTTCACAGCATATACCTTGAATGTGGCCCCTCCAAAAAGTAACGTGTTTATTGCCTCACACTTCCAATCATGGGCCTCAAGAGTTTGTCTATGTGATTTATTTATTTTATAAGCTATAGATATATATAACTGATAACTCTGGATTACTGGTGAATAACCAGAATGAACACCACTTGAAAAGAAAAATGCTGTGAATATCATTAAATGCTTTTATAAGGCTAAGAGAAAGATGCATAGAGTGAAAAGAACTTCTTTTGTTTTTGAGACGGAGTCTTGCTATGTTGCCCAGGCTGGAGTGCAGTGGCATGATCTCGGCTCACTGCAATCTCCACCTCCCAGGTTCATGTGATTCTCCTGCCTCAGCCCTGCAAGTAGCTGGTATTACAAGTATCTGCCACCATGCCTGGCTAATTTTTGTATTTTTAGTAGAGACAGGGTTTCACCGTGTTGGCCAGGCTGGTCTTGAATTCCTGACCTCAGATGACCCGCCTGCCTTGGCCTCTCAAAGTGCTGGGATTACAGGTGTGAGCCACCTCACCCAGCTGAGAAGACGTTCTTTAAAATGTTTGGAAATTTTTCCAAGTTTGATACAGTTTCTGGGTGCTTATAACACCCCGACTGTTTAATGTACCTAAGATTTTCAGAACACTTTTAGAAAGTGCCATGTGATCATATTCTAATTTTGTAATTAAATCTAGTAAGGTCAGAGACACATTTTCAGAGAGGTGTATTATGATGTTTTCCCTGCTCTGGAATTTACATGGAAAGAGATGCTCAGTTTTATTTCTTCTTCTTATCCTCTTGCTTAAACCTTTCTTTCTCCTGTCTGTCACCCTGTTCATCCTACTCCTCTTCCCCCACCCCCCGGAACTTTAGCTTTCTCCTTTGCACTGTCAGATTTTCCTGAAGTGGCTACATCTTTGTCATATTTCTCATTTAGCTTTACCCCCTTAATATTGTAAGGCTACTTTTTGTTATCAGTAAGGTTACTCTACATCATACCTAATTTTGGTCTTCAGTTAAGATGCCAGTGTTTGTGGATTTGTTCTTAGGATACAACTCTAAACAGAACAAGAAGCTAGCTGGCAGTGATAGTTTGTGGACATTAGGATCCTTCTTCCTGCCTCTCTTAGCTGCTCCAAAATGCTTCATTTCCAGATAATCAAATTTAGATTTCCTTTCTTAGACGTTGTCTCCGACCTGTGAGAGCACTTCTTAAAAACCTGCAACAACTAGGCCAGGTGCGGTGGCTCACACCTGTAATCTGAGCACTTTGGGAGGCGGAGGCGGGTGAATCACGAGGTCAGGAGATCAAGACCATCCTGGGTAACACATGAAACCCCGTCTCTACTAAAAATAGAAAAATTACCCAGGCGTGGTGGCGGGTGCCTGTAGTCCCAGCTACTGGGGAGGCTGAGACAGGAGAATGGCATGAACCCGGGAGGCAGAGCTTGCAGTGAGCCGAGATTGCCACTGCACTCCAGCCTGGGCGGCAGAGCGAGACTCCCTCTCAAAAACAAACAAACAAACAAACAAAAATACCTGCAACACTAATGGGGATCTCTGGATTTTTCTTTTTGTACTTATGGCCTGTACAAAGAAGGGAAAGTAATTCTTAGCCCATTGGTTTCTTGGGGTCACCTTTAGTCATATTGACTGCATTATTTGCTAGTCCCTGTATATATATGTGTGTGTGTGTGTGTGTGTGTGTATATATATATATATATATTTTTTTTTTGAGATGGAGTCTCACTCTGTGGCTCAGACTGGAGTGCAGTGGCTCAATCTTGGCTCACGGCAAGCTCCGCCTCCCGGGTTCATACCATTCTCCTGCCTCAGCCTCCCAAGTAGCTGGGACTACAGGCGCCCGCCACCCCGCCCGGCTAATTTTTTGTATTTTTAGTAGAGATGGGGTTTCACCATGTTACCCAGGATGGTCTCGATCTCCTGACCTCATGATCCGCCCGCCTTGGCCTCCCAAAGTGCTGGAATTACAGGCGTAAGCCACCTTGCCTGGCCTAGTCCCTGTGTATATTTTTAAAGAAGAATTTGGTAGATTCATGATTGTTAGGATAGATATAAATGTATTTATCAGAGGCTATCTTAAATATGCATTTCTATGCCATTTTCAGTTAATGTATTTGGTTTCACCTGCCATATTTGTCCAGCTATTGAGACAAAGACTGATAGGAGTTTCTGAAGCTTGATGCTCTTGTGACTAACTGTAATTAATACCCTTGAGTGTATTTCCGAAGAGTTGTTTATAAACTGATTTTTTTTTTAAATATAACTTTTAGGTATATTGGCAAACTTACTAATTAAAAGAGTTCTTTTGTGAATCCTTTTGAAAAGTGAATTATCAACCTGTAATTTGTTTCTTTGTGTAAACCTGTATTTGCATAAATCAAATTTGTTTTAAATAGGTTATGTCTAGAAATCTTGATGCATGTATCTGAAAAGAAAATTTATGTTTCATGTGAAGAATTCAGATTTGGTACATTCAATAAGTAAGACCTGCCATATTATTTTATTTTAGTTCCACTCTTTTTAACAAAATGCTATCAAAATATTTACAGCCTAAATTAAGGTGGTGGCAAGAGTTTGTGTAAGATTGAACTACAGTACATTTTTAAAGTGTATTTTCTTGAATAGTAACAGGTAGTGTGAAGTTTTGCAAAGTTTAAAAAGTTATTCAGTATTTTTTTCGCTTTTAAAAGCATAACTGGAATCTGACATTATTTTGCTTTAACTTAGTCTGTAGTTATAGAAATAGATGTATATTGTGCATTTAAATATAATGTTTGTTCACTTCTTACTATAGTTTAATACCCAGCAATTTATTGCTCTGCTTAATACTTGGAAGATAGTAATGATAATTCATCTTCTTAGTTTGAATGCTTGAATTAGCCATAAAAAGTGATCTAGTCCTTAATATAAAATGGTAGATTTATACTGAAAATATAAAATAGAATGTGATTCCTATTGTGTAATATTTAATTGCACCGTTTTCTTTAAATATAGGGTTTTTTGTTGTTGGTGGTGGTGGTTTGCTTTTCAGGGCTGTCTGGGAGCCTCACTACTATTTATTACATTCTTTCTTTGGGAAAGTATATACAAACTGAAGCTGAGAACATTGGGAACTTATCTACATCTCTCACATCCTCTGCATAGCCTACTAGATTTAGATTGTCAGTCAAAGGAGAACCCTTTCATGATCTAACATGGTTCTGTTAGAGCCCATGGAAATTAAATCCTTTCCCTGATAACTGAGAAGGGAGTCTGTGTAAGGTTAGGGAACTCTTGGAAATTTCCTAGGAACTAGGAGAAACACTTGTAATATAAATCAGGCCAGCTATATTTGTCCATGACTTTAACAAGTTGAGAGTCAAGGATAATGCACAGGACATTATTAAGTTCAAAACTAGAAAGGAAACAACAGGTCAGGAGCAGAGATTTCAGGATGAAGTTCAAGTCAAGGACATGGAGAAATTATTCAGAATGTAGGCCTTGAACTGTGTGAGGGTTTTCACACTATGTCGGAGAGGACTAGACAGAAGCAGCCCAACTGAGTTCAGTTGTTTACTCAATTATTCAATGTCTACTCTTTTTTAGGGATTACAGATATTAATACAGTCAGGATCTTTAAGGACTTTATGAGCCTGCCACATATCAGTATATGAGAGGGTGAGACCCATTGTGTCTTAAAGAATAATTGTTGTGAATGCTGGTCTTTTGGCAGTGTGACAGTGATTTGGAGTGTGAGTACAAGAGGGAAAGAGTATCTTTTTCTTAGCTATTGAATTTATGATTATCTATTCAATATATCTACCATGTCACTTGCCATTCTTTCATATACCCTCATTCCATTTGTTTTTTTTTTTTTTTTAAATAGATGGAGTTTTGTTTTGTTGCCCAGGCTGGAGGGCAGTGGCGCCATCTTGGCTCACCACAACCTCTGTCTCCTGGGTCCGAGCAATTCTCCTGCCTCAGCCTCCCGAGTAGCTGGGATTACAGGCAAGTGGCACCACACCCAGCTAATTTTGTGTTTTTAGTAGGTTTCACCGTGTTGGCCAGGCTAGTCTCGAACTCCTGACCTCAAGTGATCCACCTGCCTTGGCCTCCCAAAGTGCAGCATCACAGGTGTGAGCCACTGTGCCAAGCCCTACTGGCTTTTTTTTTTTTTTTTTTTTTTAAACGGAGTCTTTCTTTGTTCCCCAGGCTGGAGTGCAGTGGTGCAATCTCAGCTCACTGCAACATCCGCTTCCCAGGTTTAAGCAATTCTCCTGCCTCAGCCTCCTGAGTAGATGGGATTACAGGTGCCTGCCACCACACCCGGCTAATTTTTTATGTGTTTTTAGTAGAGATGTTGACCAGGCTGGTTTCGAACTCCTCACCTCAGGTGATCCACCTGTCTTGGCCTCCCAAAGTTCTAGGATTACAGGCATGAGCCACCACTGCCCAGCCCTCATTGGCTTTTGAAGGTCATTTTATCTTTGAGTTTATTTTAAAAATATGTATACCCATGTGAGAGATTCCATTTTAAATTTAATATGACTAACACTTTTAATAATTATCTGACACTGGTTAACATCTAGCCACTTACTCTGTGACCTTGGGTTATTCTAAGCCTTGGTTTCCTCATCAGTAAAATGGGCATAGCAGCAGTACTTACCTCTAAGGTTAAGGATTAAATAAGATAGTATATGCATAATAGTTGCCCAGTGCCTTACACATAGTAAGTGCTCAATAAATATTAGATATTTTAGCTTTAATGTTGACATGGTATTTTTTTCATGCTGCTTTGCCAGCAGGAAACCTCTGTGGCCAGCGACACCTGCATCTGATCCTCGCTTGTGCCCAGGCTCACTGCAGGAGGCGCCTACCCACTAGGCCCATTGGACCACTCCTGGCTTGCACTCTGCCCCAGATCATGTGCTTGCCACAGGATCCACACTCAGCCTGTGTCTGGACCAAGTGTTCCCCAGCCTGCCTGTGTTACGGCTCATTCAGTCCCACTGCCCTGCTGTGCCAGTGCCTCCGGGGCTGGCCCGGCCCTGCCGCTGCTTCCCAGTGCATGGGGTGGCTGCCCAGTGCCGACAGAAGGCCACAGTGTTACAGCCTTTTTCCTACCTGTGTTCGGTGGTTCCTTAGTTCTTGTCCTGTGTCCAGGAAGAATGAGGTTGCACTGACAACCAAAGGGTGAGAAGAGCAGAGAAGAGTTTTGTTGAACAACAGAACAGGTCTCAGCAGAGAGGGGACTCAAAGTGAGTGGTCCCCCACCTGAAGGTGGGTAGTACCCCACACCTGGAGATGGGCATTTCCAAAATATGGCTGAGTCTGGGGCTTTTATGGGCTCAGAATGGGGGAGTGTATGCTGATTGGTTTGTGAGTATGCAAAAAAGGCTAAAACAAAGGCACCACTCAAAGGTAGGCCTGACAGTATAAAAAAGCCAGTTAGGGAAGGGTGGGTATATGTAAAATAGGTGAAGGTAAGGATCAATCAGAGGAAAGGGCACCAGACGGAAAGAGAGGTTCTCAGTCTGGCCTGTAGATTTATCTGAGACTCATAGCTTGACTTTTAGGCTTTAAACTCTTTGGTTTGAAATTAAGGTTTCACTGTGGACCTGCCCCTATCTGCCTAGGCATTTGTCTGCCTCCTGCTGCTGTCAATGTGGGGTAGGAAGTAGGTTGACAGGAAGGAGACAAGAATTCCAGATAAGAGTGCTCTGAAAACAAATTTCGTAATTTTATTATTCTTAACTAAGTCTTTCTTCTTTCTTACCTTCTGTATGCTATTAGTTGCCAAATCCTGTTGATTCTGTTTTCCTTTACAGTATCAGAACTCTGACCTGTTATCTCCATTCCAGTGGTCAGTACCTCTGGATGTTTGCAGTTATTTCATAAATAATCTTGCCTTTAGTCTCTTTTAACTGTCACCTTATAAAGTACAACTTTGATCATTTTATTACCCTTGTCAAAACCGATCAGTGTTTTCCCATTGACCTCTCTTTAACGTGACATTCAAAACTGCAAAATCTGGCCCGAATGTATTTTTCGTACCTTTATCTAAATGTTCTTTGTCATAAATTCTGTGTTCTAGTCATTTAACTGAGCATTGCTCTCTGAAAGTGGCCTCAAGTTGTTTTGACTCTGGCTGTTCATTTGGCTGAAATGTTTTACTGTCTTTTTCTGCATGGCCAAACCCTAAAGTGTCTTTCAAAACAGCCTTCATATGGTGCTGTCAATTCTTAACTGATTAATTCTTCAAATGGAAAGAAATCTCTATGTCTTTTAATTTCTCTCAAATTGTATTTTTCTGTTTTGGTACTTTTTTTTTTTTTTTTTTTTTTTTTGAGACAGAGTCTTGCTGTGTCACCCAGGCTAGAGGGCAGTGGTGCAATCTCAGCTCACTGCCAGCTGCGCCTCCCGGGTTCACGCCATTCTCCCGCCTCAGCCTCCCGAGTAACTGAGACTACAGGCGCCTGTCACCATGCCTGGCTAAGTTTTTGTGTTTTTAGTAGAGACGTGGTTTCACCGTGTTAGCCAGGATGGTCTTGATCTCCTGCACTCGTGATCCGCCCGCCTCGGCCTCCCAAAGTGCTGGGATTAGTCTATTTTGGTACTTAATGTTATCTACATTATATTATAGTTACTTATATACACCTTTTTGCCACTAGTTGATGGTAAGTTCATTGAGGATACAAACAATGTTCTACTTTGTAAAATTACTGGGAGAGTAGTATGTTATAATAGGTGTTCAGTAAGTCTTTTTCCCGCCAAAAGAAAAATGAGTGATTATTTTTTGACAAAGACCAAATATGCTAATTACCACAGCTGGATAAAAAGTTGAACAATCAAATGTGTGAACTGTAGTCTTATTTTTTTTTTTTTATTATTTTTTTTTTTGAGAGAGAATTCTTGCACTGTTGCCTGGGCTGAAGTGCAGTGGCGCTATCTCGGTCAGTCCACCCTCTGCCTCCCAAGTTCAAGTGATTCTCCTGCCTCAGCCTCCCGAGTAGCTGGGATTATAGGCGCATATCACCACGCCTGGCTAACTTTTTGTATTTTTAGTAGAGACACTGTTTCACTATATTGGCCAGGCTGGTCTCAAGCTCCTGACCTCGTGATCCACCTACCTCGACCTCCCAAAGTGCTAGGATTACAGGCGTGAGCCACTGCGCCTGGCCCGAATTGTAGTGTTTATAAAGATTAATAATTTAAACAAAGTGTTAAATTCTGAAATTGTATTTTATAAATATATGAGAATTTAGGGCATTAGGCTTATTCCAAGCACTTAAATTCATGTCTCTATGTAGATAATACTGTCAACCCATTAGGCCTATGATCGTATGCATAGCTGGTTCAGTTTTTACTTTTTTTTTTTTTTTTCTATTTGGCTATTAATAAGCTTTTTGTCTTTATAAAACTAGTATCAAGCATCTCTAGTTTCTAATTATTCAGTACAAGTTAAAGTAGCTTAATACTCCTGTTTCTTTTCCTATTTAATGTAGTGTTTTAAGTGCCTAAAGTAGGGAAGAGAAAAGGAGAGTATTTAAGGAATTTAAGATCTTGAAGTGGAAAAGACCTAGAAGAGTCATAACTGCTGAGTCTTAGAAAGAAAATGAAATGGAGTATCTGCATGGAATTTCCTTAAGGTACAAATGAACACCACTATCTTCTCTCAGGAAGAAGGAACAACTTTTCAGGATTATTTTCTTCTAAAATTCTTTTTTTTTTTTTTTTTTTTTTGGGCAGAGTCTCCCTCTGTCGCCCAGGCTGGAGTGTAGTGGCGTGATCTTGGCTCACTGCTGCAAACTCTCCCTCCTGGGTTCAAGCGATTGTCCCACCTCAGTCTCCTGAGTAGCTGGGATTACAGGTGCACGCCACCACATCTGGCTAATTTTTGTATTTTTAGTAGAAAGGGGGTTTCACCATGTTGACCAGGCTGGTCTTGAACTCCTGACCTCAAGTGATCCACCCACCTCCGCCTCCCAAAGTGCTGGGATTACAGGCATCAGCCACTGCTCGCGGCCCCTTCTTAAATTCTTCTAAGAATATTTACTTTGTTTAAAAACTGGATTAATCTTTTCAAATATTAGAGACTGTTAGGGTAAACTAATATCCTAGTCTTATACTTTTTTTTCTTTTTCCATAAGTTATTGATATACAGGTGGTATTTGATTACATGAGTAAGTTCTTTAGTGGTGATTTGTCACATTTTGGTCCACCCATCACCCGGGCAGTATACACTGCACCATATTTGTAGTCTTTTATCCCTCACCCCCCTCCCACTCTTTCCTGCAAGTTCCCCAAAGTCCGTTGTATCATTCTTATGCCTTTGCAACCTCACAGCTTAGCTCCCACATATCAGTGAGAACATACAATATTTGGTTTTCCATTCGTGAGTTACGTCACTTGGAATGATAGTCTCCAGTCTTATCCAGGTCACTGCAAATGCTGTTAATTCATTCCTTTTTAGGGCTGAGAAGTGTTCCACTGTGTGTGCATGTGTGTGTGTGTGTGTGTATACACTATCCACTCATTGATTGATGGGCATTTGGGTTGGTTCCACGATTTTGCAATTGTGAATTGTGCTGCTATAAACATGCGTGTGCAAGTATCTTCTTCAAATAATGAAAAAGATTATCTTTTCCTCTGGGTAGGTACCCAGTAGTGGGATTGCTGGATCAAATGGTAGTTCTACTTTTAGTTCTTTAAGGAATCTCCACACTGTTTTTCATAGTGGCTGTATTGGTTTACATTCCCACTAGCAGTGTAGAAGTGTCCCCTGATCACCACATCCACGCCAACATCTATTATTTTTTTATTATTTTTTTATTATGGCCATTCCCACGGGAGCAAGACGGTATCACATTGTGGTTTTGATTTGCATTTCCTTGATCATTAGTGATGGTGAGTGTTTTTTCATATGTTCATTGGCCTTTTGTATTTCTTCTTTAGAGAATTTTCTACTTACGTTCTTTGCCCACTTTTTGATGGGATCGTTTGTTTTTTCTTACTGATTTGTTTGAGTTCATTGTGGATTCTGGTTATTAGTCCTTTGTCAGATGTACAGATTGGGAAGATTTTCTCCCACTCTGTGTGTTGTCTATTTACTCTGCTGACTGTCCTTTTCTGTCTAGTTTAATTCAGTCCCAGCTATTTATCTTTGTTCTTATTGCATTTGGTTTTGGGTTCTTGGTCATGAAATCCTTGCCGAAGCCAATGTCTAGAAAGGTTTTTCCAGTGTTATCTTCAAGAGTTTTTGTAGTTTCAGGTCTTGGGTTTAAGTCCTTGATCCATCTTGAGTTGATTTTTATATTATGTGAGAGATGAGGATCCAGTTTCATTCTCTTACATGTGGCTACCCAATTATTCTAGCACCGTTTGTTGAAAAGGTTGTCCTTTCCCCACCTTACTTTTTTGTTTGCTTTGTCAAAGATCAGTTGGCTGTAAGTATTTAGGTTTATTTCTGGGTTCCCTATTCTGTTCCGTTGGTCTGTGTGCCTATTTTTATACCAGTGTCATGCTGTTTTGGTGACTATTGTCTTATAGTTTGAAATCAGGTAGCGTGATGTCTCCAGATTTGTTCTTTTTGCTTAGTTTACTTTGGCTTTGTGGACTCTTCTTTGGTTTCATGTGGATTTTAGAATTGTTTTTTGTAATTCTGTGAAGAATGATGCTGATGTTTTGATGGGGATTGCATTGAATTTGTAGATTGCTTTTGGCAGTATGGTCATTTTCAAAATATTGATGTTACCCATCCATGTGCATGGGATGTGTTTCCATTTGTTTGTGTGATCTGTGATTTCTTTCAGCAGTGTTTTGTAGTTTTCCTTGTAGAGGTCTTTCAACTCCTTGGTTAGGTATATTCCTAAGTATTTATTTTTTTTGCAACTGTTGTAAAAGGAGTTGAGTTCTTGATTTGATTCTCTGCTTGGTTGCTATTGGTGTATTGAAGAGCTACTGATTTGTGTACATTAATCTAGTATCTGGAAACTTGGCTGAATTCCTTTGTCAGTTCTAGGAGCTTGATAAAATTAATTTTGTGTGTATATACATGTAATTTCAGAAAATTCCACATGATGGCAGAAGATACTTATGTCTGAGAAGGCGTAACCAAATGAAAACTTTACATTTAAATTTTATCTGAAGTAGTATTTGTCTTTTTACATTCTAACTAGTGCATTTCATATTTGAATTGTCTGATACAGTTTTGTTGCCACTTTAAATATTTTATATATGTTTTAACTAATTTTAAAAGGGAGTAAATATTTTTTCTACTATATACAATGTTAATCCATTTTTGAAAGCTTCATGGGTAATCACTGAATAGTGTTTAAATAATTGGTTTGGTAAAAGTCATTTTTCTTAGTAAGTTTAGGGGATATTGAAGGCATTTATTTACCAGTTATAGATGAATATATGAAACCCAACATGTGAAATTTTATTTGACTTTATTTTAGAAATTAAGGAATTGGTTCAACATACGTTCTTTTGTGTTAACTTACCTAAAATTTTGAATGACCACAAAATGGTCTCATTACCATTTTGAATCTTGCTTACTTTCCCTATCGCTGTCAAGTGTTCTCTTAAATTTTCTTTGTCTTAATTGAAGAAATTATTTCGTTCAATAACTGTTTATTAAATGCCTTCCATGTTTCAGATCCTGCTCTGTAGCCTGATGATTCGTAGTAGTTCAAAACCCCAACAGAGAGAGAATCTTTGTTTTCGGGATTTCCCAATCTTGGAAGGCAGATAGCCATCAAACACATGACTGTTTTTAAGTAAATTTTTGTGGTTCTTACTACAACAAAATATATTTATAATAAAAATTTTAAGAAAAATGCAGCTTTATAGTTTTCAGATTAATTGTGAAATTATGAATTATATCATTGTTGGACCTGGAAAAGATAATAAAAGTAGAGATTTAGAAATTTTGTGAAAACTTAAGTAGGCCTTTTTTTTTTAAAATTTATTTTATTTCCCCTACTTTCAAACACTAGATGCCAAATAATTTAGTTTAAAAAGCAAAGAGATAACATGACATTTTTTATTTTTGGCCAGTAATATTCTGGCCTTTTTAAATGTGCTGATGTTTTGTCCTGTCTATTATTAGTTCGGTTGTATAATTTGTTGTCAAAACTGGGACACTTCTGAGAGTAAAAGAAGTACTAAAATCATATACATACATTTTTGAAATGTGTATTTATTGACATAAATTATTTGTGTTGTTAGAATTATGAAAAGTTCTTTATAACTTCTCAAAATTTTTCAAAATATAAAACATTTGTATACTTCAAGGCAAAACACTTTTTATTGTGATTGTATGAATGTTACAAAAAGAACATAAAGAAAATAATTGTTCTTGAGACATATTTATGTACTTTCTATCTGTTCCTGTCTATAATACAGTGTCACTTTTTTTCTTTGAAGAATATAGATTTTGCAATTTGGTTTTAGCTAATTGTTTTTAATTGCCTGATATCTTTTTTGAAGTTACGTTTTATGATTAATCGAGAAAACTATTCTGCTATAGATACCGGGATACCAAAGAAACTCAGGGCAAATGTTGCCCAATGGAGGATATTCTCAAAACAATATTTTTTTTGCGTTTAAATTATAAATATTTAAACCCAAAGATTTTAATAGGTACCTTTTTGTTTTTTTGAGACGGAGTCTCACTCTGTCGCCCAGGCCAAAGTACAGAGGCGTGATCTGGGCTCACTGCAAACTCCACCTCCCGGGTTCACGCCATTCTCACACCTGGCTAATGTTTTATATTTTTAGCAGAAATGGGGTTTCACCGTGTTAGCCAGGATGGTCTTGATCTCGTGATCTGCCCGCCTCGGCCTCCCAAAGTGCTGGGATTACGGGCATGAGCCACCACGCCCAGCCAATAGGTACTCTTTTTGTCTCCATTTAGATTAGTTTTCTTTGACAGATATTTCTGTAAGATAAAACTTGTCAGATAAATTATCTGTATTTAGGATTATTGTAAACGTTATGCCAAATTCACATGCTTCAAAATCATAGGCCTTTTTAATTTTCTTCTATTTGGGTATGAGTATAAGTATATGCAGTTATAACTAGGAGTTCCTTCCAAAGATTGTTTTCTGAAGTTGAGATAGAGACGCAGTTATAGAATTTCAAAATTAGATCTTGTACATTATTTGTGCTCTCATAATTCATTGTTTCTTCTTTTAGTAAATTTATCTTCTAGTTATAAGCTTTGTTTTTTTTTTTTGAGACGAAGTCTTGCTCTGTCACCCAGGCTAGAGTGCAGTAGCGTGATCTTGGCTCACTGCAAGCTCCGCCTCCCAGGTTCACACCATTCTCCTGCCTCAGCCTCCCGAGTAGGTGGGACTACAGGAGCCTGCCACTGCGCCCTGCTAATTTCTTGTATTTTTAGTAGAGACCGGGTTTCACCGTGTTAGCCAGGGTGGTCTCAAACTCCTGACCCTCGTGATCCATCCAGCTCGGCCTCCCAAAGTCCTGAGATTACAGGCGTGAGCCAGCGTGCCCGGCCTAAGCTTTATTTTCAAAAATACTTTCTTAAAAGCTTAAGCTTTTTGTTTCTTTATTTGTCCAGTACTTTGATTACATAATTCCTACTGATTTGAACAAAATGCAACCAAAATCTAGGTAACTAGTTTATAAGAAATTTCAGCATCATTGTAGGATACTTAGGTTGATTTACAAGTTAGTTCTGAAAAGGCTCTAGTATTTCTAAAATCTATGTGATAGGCAGCCCAAAAGGAAAGCTTATGCTGCCATGGGGAAGTGCTTGTGCTCAATAGCAATCTTGTCACAAAAATTTTATATATTACTCTTACTGTATAAATACAGATTTTTAGCCAAGTGTCAATTTGACAGCAGATTCTGTTTTGATTATTAGAATGTCACAGTTTGGGCATGGTTATAAATTGTGTACGCACCACTAATTGCGTGTATGTTCCTCTCAAAGACTCTAATAAGAACATTGTTTCTTACCTTAGCACTCTGCTCCACCAAAATGTGTTATCACTGTAAAAAATAATCTTATCTTCAGTGGTGAACTATTTATTTATTTATTTATTTATTTATTTATTTATTTATTTATTTATTTTTATGTGTTTTGAGACAGAGTCTTGCTGTGCCTCCCAGACTGGAGTGCAGGCTCACGGCAACCTCTCTCACTCCCAGGTTCAAGCAATTCTCGTACTCAGCCTCCCAAGTAGCTGGGATTAGAGGCGCATGCCACCATGCCCAGATAATTTTTGTAGAGACGGGGTTTAACCATGTTGTCAAGCTGGTCCCAAATTCTGGACCCCAGGTGATCCACCCACCTCAGCCTCCTCAAAGTGCTGGGATTACAGATGTGAGCCACTGCTGAACTTTTTAAAAACTGAATTTACAATAACACTTATGATAACAACAGATGTTTCACCTTTAAGAATGAATTTCCAGCCGGGCACAGTGGCTTGCAACTATAATCCCAGCACTTTGGGAGGCTGAAGCCGGAGGACCACTTGAAGCCAGGAGATGGAGACCAGTCTGGGCAACAAAGCGAGAGACCTTGTCTCTACAACAATGTTTTAAAAATTAGCCAGGCATGACACCTCATGCCTGTAGGCCCAGCTGCCCAGGATGCCGAGGCTGGAGGATTGCTTGAGCCCAGGAGTTTGAGGTTGCCGCCAGCTATGATTGCCCTACTGTACTCCAGCCTGGGTGAAAGAGCATGACCCTGACTCTTAAAAAAAAAATAAATATAAACAAATAGTCACCAATAGTTTTACTTTGACTCCATGAATTTGATAAAGAATTCAGCCTGTTCCTAGATTTAATTTAACTGGTTCTTCCATTTGAAGCATCTAGTATCACTGATACAAAGCTAACAGCATTCAACGTTTTGCAAAGTAGTTCTTTTGTTAACAGTCTAACAACTATTGCTTTACTTTTTATATGTGCATAAGATAACCTAGAATGAAAATGAGTGAAATTAAGTTAGATGATTAGTGATTTGATCTAAATGAAAAAATTGTGCTTCTCAGTGTAATATGTAAATACATGTTATCTGTAGCTATACCTGTTGTCTCCATGTACAGTAATTTAAAAAGTAGATTCTGATGCACAATCAGTAGATTTGTGTCTTTTTTTTTTTTTTTTTTTTTTTTTTTTTCTGAAACAGGGTCTCACTCTGTCTCCCAGGCTACTGTGCAGTAACATGATTTTGGCTCACTGCAGCCTTGACTTCCCAGGCCAAACTAATCCTCCCACCTGCGCCTCCTGAGTAGCTGGGACTACAGGCGTGTGCCATCGCACCTGGCTATTTTTTTTCTATTTTTTTGTAGAGACAGGGGTCTCACTATGTTACCCAGGCTTTGGTCTCAAACTCCTGGGCTCAAGCGATTCTTCCACTTTGTCCACCCAAAGTGCTGGGATTACAGGTGTGAGCCAACTGTGCCTGGCTGATTGGTGTCTTTTGATTTACATTTAGTCAGTGAGATTGCAGTAGTCTCCATGTTACATGTTTATTATCAACTGGTTTTGAGAAATGAAAATTTCAGTTTTTCACTCAAGATAACACTTTTTTTTAAAAGCTTACTGGTGCCAGAAGGGTTCGTTGCAAAATAAAAAGCATTGCCAAACAATAAATAGTTGCAGATTTGTACTATATACTAAATGGCAAAACCACTGTAGTAGAAGCAAACTGTACGTGTATACCTTGGAGATATTGTGGTAAAAAGCGAATATTGCAATAAAGTGAGTCGTGTGGATTTTTTGGTTTCCCAGTGCATATAAAAGTTAGTTTACACTGTTATCTTCTAAGTGTATCATAGCATTATGTGTTAAAATGCAATATACATGCCTTAATTTAAAAATATTGCTCAAAATGCTAATGATTGTCAGCAAGTCATAATATTTTTACTGATCAAGAATCTTGCCTCAGTGTTGATGGCTGCTGAATGATGAGGGGGTTGGTTGCTGAAGTTTAGGGGTAGCTGTGGCAATTTGTTAAAATAAGAGTACAATAAAGTATGCTGCATTAATCGACACTCTCAGGAAAGATTTATCTGTAGTATGCATTGCTGTTTGATGCCTTTTTATGCACAGTAGTCATTTTTTCAAAATTGAAGTCTGTCCCGTCAAGTCCTGTTGCTGCTTTATCAATTAAGTTTATGTAATATTCTAAATCCTCTGTTGTCATTTCAACACTGTTCATGGCATCCTTGCCAGGAGTAAATTCCATTTCAAGAAATCACTTTCTTTGCTCATCCATAAGAGAGAACTCATCCATTCAGCTTTCATAATGAGATTACAGCAAGTCAGTCACATCTTCAGGTTTCATTTCTGAACTAGAGTTCTCTTACTGTTTCCACCACATCTGCAGTTACTCCACTGAATTCTCAAGCTTTTCAGTCATCCGTGAGGGTTAGAATCAACTTCTTCCAAACTCCTGTTAATGTTAATATTTTGACTTGCTCCCGTGAATCACAAAAGCTGTTAATTGCATCTAGAATGGTGAATCCTTTCCAGGAGTTATTCAATTTACTTTGTCCAGATCCATCAGAGGAATCACTGTCTATGGCAGCTATAGTCTTTCCAAATTTTTTTTTTTTTTCCTGAGACAGAGTCTCGCTCTGACACCCAGGCTGGAGTGCAGTGGCGGGATCTCGGCTCACTGCAAGCTCCACCTTCCAGGTTCAGGCCATTCTCCTGCCTCAGCCTCTGAGTAGCTGGAACTACAGGAGGCCACCACCATGCCCGGCTAATTTTTTTTTTGTATTTTTAGTGGAGATGGGGTTTCACTGTGTTAGCCATGATGGTCTTAATCTCCTGACCTCGTGATCCACCCATCTCGGCCTCCCAAAGTGCTGGGATTACAGGCGTGAGCCACCATGCCCAGCCTCAAATTGTATTTTTATTTTATTTATTTTTTTTATTTTTTGTTTTTGTACAAGATTTTATTAAAAGTCTTTACAGAGCAACATCCAGATTCCAGAATACAGCTGCCAAGGAGGCCCTGTTATGCTGTGGGGACTGACTGGGGCATGGCAGGTGGCTCTGGCTTCCCACCATTCTATTCTGAGATGGGAGTGGTGGGCAGTATCTCATCTTTGGGTTCCAGGATGCTCCCTTGGTCAGGCAGGGTCTTCTTAGGGCTAGTCTTACCAGTTGGATCCCAGGGCAGCATGATCTTCACCTTGATGCCCAGCATACCCTGCCTGAGCAACACATGGCGCACAGCAGCATCAATGTAGTAGTTAACAGGGTCTCCCCTGTGGATCATCAGGCCATGCACAAACTTCATGGATTTAGCCCTCTGTCCTCGGAGTTTCCCAGACACCACGACCTCGCAGCCTTTGGCCCCGCTCTCCATGATGAACCGCAGCACACCATAGCAGGCCCTCCGCACAGCAAGCCCTCCTAGGAGTTTGTAACGCAGAGACTCTGCCTGGGCAATGGCACACAGACCTCTAGTGGCCACCTTTTCAGCATAAAGCTCTACACTGCCCTCTGGAAAGCCAAACCTTTTCTGAACCACAGCAGTCAGTTCCGGAATCCGTGGACCCTTCTCACCAAGAACATTCTGTGTTCTGGTGGCTAAGATAATGATATCTGTCCTGGTTGGTGTAACTCACACCTCAACTCCAGAGTAGCATTCTTCAGCCAGCTCCCAAGTAAGAAACTCATTCAGTTCAGCTTTGAAGATGCCATCAGTGACAAACTTCCACTTCTTGGAAATTTGCACAGCCATCTTGCCGCTGCGCACCGCCAAAAGGAAAGCCAAAATATATTTTTAAAATGAGACTTGAAAGTCAAAATTACTTCTTGATCCATGGGGCTACATAATGGATGTTGTGTTAGTAGGCATGAAAACATTATTAATCTCCTTGTATAGCTCCATCAGAGCTCTTGGGTGACCAGGTGCATTGTCAGTGAGCAGTAATATTTTGAAAGGAATCCTTTTTTCTTTTTTTTTTTTCCGAGAAGGAGTCTCGCTCTGTCCCCTAGGCTGGAGTGCAGTGGCGCGATCTCGGCTCACTGTAAGCTCTGCCTCCTGGGTTCACACCATTCTCCTGCCTCAGCCTCCCGAGTAACTGGGACTACAGGCACCTGCCACCACACCTGGCTAATTTTTTGTATTTTTAGTAGAGACGGGATTTCACCGTGTTAGCCAGGATGGTCTCGATATCCTGACCTCGTGATCTGCCCACTGTGGCCTCCCAAAGTGGTGGGATTACAGGTGTGAGCCACCACACCCAGCCTAGGAATCTTTTTTTCTGAGCAGTAGTCTGAATA
The DNA here is from genome assembly GCF_047675955.1 of Chlorocebus sabaeus. NCBI lineage: Eukaryota > Metazoa > Chordata > Mammalia > Primates > Cercopithecidae > Chlorocebus > Chlorocebus sabaeus. The sequence goes on along the minus strand of NC_132924.1, from coordinate 55,715,799 downwards.
GTGGGGTTAAAATATTCAGTAGCTGTAACTACAGGCATGCACCACTGAGCCTGGCTGTCCGTTGTTTGTTTAAGACTTAATATTTTAAGATTAGTTCATGGCAAAATTAAGAGGAAAGCACAGAGATTTTCCATACACCTTCTGCCCCAACATATGCATAGCCTCTCCCATTATTAGCATCCCCCACTGGAGTAGTACATTTGTTACAATAGATGAACAAACTGTAGGGGTGACGGAAACTTTTACTGCACCCTCTGAAGTTTCTGTAGTTGAATCTGTGATAAACTGAAAGCAGACAGATTAATAGGAGAAAGGCATACAGATTTATTATGTGCATATACACAAGAGTCTCACAAAATAAAAGACTCAGGCCAGATGATTGGAATTTTTATAGTATCTGTAGCTGCAGAAAGAAATAGGGGCTTGGGACTTCTAGGGAGTGGAGGTGAGGACAGACACCTTTGGGAGGATGAGAGGAAGAAATCTAGTGAACAAAGGTTGTCTTGTTTTGTAGATTAAAATATCTTGGGAGCAGCCCTCCAAAGAATGGGTAAAGCTTCTCTGGGTGAGGTTGTTAACCTTTAGTCTCTTTTTCCTGTGGTACGGTCTTTCCACATCCATCTTTAGGCAGATTAGGGGTCCTCAGAGAAAACCAGCTTGCATCCGCTGGTTCCCTGCTGTTCCCCAGTCAGGATACCAAAGAGCCTTAATTTGGGGTATCATTTTCTGAGCCCTCACACTACATTGACACATTAAGATCACCCAGAGTTCATCATTTACATGTAGGGTTTACTCTTGTTTTCTTACTTTCTATGAGTTTAGACAAATGTGTAATGACATGTATCCATCTTTATGGTAGTATACAGTATATTTTCACTGCCCTAAAAGTTCTCTCTGCCCTGCTGGTTCATCCCCCTCACCAATCTCTCATAACCCACAACTGTGATTCCCAATGGGTTCTACTTGCCTTCTGCCAGAGGAAGCCAATTTATCAAGACAGGGGAATTTTTTATGGAGAAACTGTTTAATACACGTAGAGCCAATTAAATGGGAGACTGGAGTTTTACTATTACATCAGCCTCGCTGAAAATTTGGAAGCTAGGATTTTTAAAAGATAGTTTTGCAGGCATGGACTAGGGAATGGGGAATGCTGATTGGTTAAGTTAGGGATGAAATCATAGGGAGTTGAATCTGTCCTCTTGCATGGAGTCAGTTCCTGGGTGGGAGGTCACAAGACCAGATGTCCCAGTTTATGGGTCTGGCCAGTGGATCTGTTAGAATGCAGGGTCTGAAAAATATGTCAAACATCAGTCTTACATTTTACAGTAGTAATGTTATCCATTGGAGCAATTGAGGAGGTTAGGAAGTTTATGGCCTCTGCGTGACTTCTGAGCCATTATTTTATTTGTTTGTTTGTTTATTTATTTATTTTGAGATGAAGTCTTGCTCTGTCGCCCAGGCTGCGATGCAATGGCACAGTATCAGGTCACTGCAACCCCTGTCTCCCAGGTTCAAGCAATCCTCGTGCCTCAGCCTCCTGAGTAGCTGGGACTACAGATGTGTGCCACAATGCCCAGCAAATTTTTGTAGGCATTGTGGTTTAGTAGAGACAGGGTTTTGCCATGTTGGGCAGTCTTGAACTCCTGTCCTCAAGCGATCTGCCCACGATGGCCTCCCAAAGTGCTGGGATTACAGGCATGAACCACTGCTTCTGGCCCTGAGCCATTATTGCTAATTTTGTGGCAAATTTGTTACTTTTACAAAGGTGGTCTAGTCTCCAAGCAAGGAGACTTTTGGGGAGGGACTGTTATTGTCTTTGTTTCAAAGTTAAAGTGTAAATTCCTCCCAAAGTTAGCTAGACCTACTACACCCAGGAACGAACAAGGGCAGTTTGGGGGTTAAAGGCAAGATGGAGTTGGTTAGGTCATATCTCTTTCACTGTCATAATTTGTTATAATTTTTGCAAAGGTGGTTTCTCCACTGATCTGTGTACTCTTGCCCTAGTTTTGCCTTTTCTGGCATGTTACATGTTGGAATCATGCAGAATGTAGCCTTTTCAAATTGGCTTCTTGGTTGCTTTTATTTGGTAATATGCATTTAAGTTTCCTACAAGTCTTTTCATGGCTTGATCATTTCTTTTTAGCTCTGATTAATATTTCATTGTCTGGATGTACTACAGTTTGTCCATCTACCTACTGGAGGATATCCTGGTTGCTTCCAAGTTTTGTCAATTATGAATGAAGCTTCAGTAAACATCTGTTTGCAGGTTTTTGAGTATACATAATTTTTCAACTTCTTTGGATAAATACCAAGGAAAGCAATTGCTGGATCATATGGTAAGAGTAGGTTTAGTTTTGTAAGAAGTTGTAAAGTGTCTTCCAAAGTGGCTGTACCATTTTACATTTCCACAGCAGTGAATGAGAGTTTCTATAGCATATCCTTGCCAGCGTTTTGGTGGTTTCAGTGTTTTGGATGTTGGCTGTTTTAGTTAAGGTGTATAGTGATATCTCATTGTGTTTTAATTCTCATTTTCCTAATTGCCACGTGTGTCTGTGTGAAGAGACCACCAAAAAGGCTTTGTGTGAGCAACATGGCTGTTTATTTCACCTGGGTGCAGGCAGGCTGAGTCTGAAAAGAGAGTCAGCAAAGGGTAGTGGGATTATCATTAGTTCTTACAGGTTTTGGGATAGGTGGTGGAGTTAGGAGCAATGTTTTGTGGGCAGAGGGTGGATCTCCCAAAGTACATTCTCAAGGGTGGGGAGAATTACAAAGAACCTTCTTAAGGGTGGGGAAGATTACAAAGTACATTGATCAGTTATGGTGGGGCAGAAACAAATCACAATGGTGGATTGTCATCAATTAAGTCTATTTTCACTTCTTTTGTGAATCTTCAGTTGCTTCAGGCCATCTGGATATATACGTGCAGGTCACAGGGGATATGATGGTTTAGCTTGGGCTCAGAGGCCTGACATTCCTGTCTTCTTAATAAGAAAAGCAGGTTGGGCGTGGTGTCTCACGCCTGTAATCCCAGCACTTTGGGAGGCTGAGGCAGGCAGATCACAAGGTCAGGAGATCAAGACCATCCTGGCTAACACGATGAAACCCCATCTCTACTAAAAATACAAAAAAATTAGCCAGGCGTGGTGGCGGGTGCCTGTAGTCCCAGCTACTCGGGAGGCTGAGGCAGGAGAATGGAGTGAACCTGGGAGGCGGAGCTTGCAGTGAGCTGAAATCGCGCCACTGCACTCCAGCCTGGGTGACACAGCGAGACTCTTGTTAAAAAAAAAAAAAAAAAAAAAAAAAACAAACGAAAAAGAAAAGCAAAACAAACTAGTGGTGAAGTGTTAGAGCAGCAAAAAATTTTGGGGGTGATATGGAGAGATAATGGGCAATGTTTCTCAGGGCTGCTTCCAGTGGGATTAGGGGCAGTGTGGTAACCTACAATGGGAGAGATTCAACTGAAGAAAGATTTCGGGGTAACAGGTGATATTGTGGGGTTGTTAGAAGGAGCATTTGTCATATAGAATTATTGGTGATGGCCTGGATATGGTTTTATATGAATTGAGAAACTAAGTGAAAGACACAAGGTCTGAATAAAAGAGGGAGAAAAATAGAGATTAAAGGACTAAGAATTAGGAGTACCCAGGACATCCAATTAGAGAGTGTCCAAGGGGGTTCAACGTTATTTTTTGCTTGGATGGCGAGTTTTTGGGTTCTATCCTTGAGTTTTTTTATGTTGTCTTATACCAGGCCAGATTGATTTAGGTAAAAACAACACTCTTCATTTAAAAATATACAGAGTCCTCCTTTTTCAGCAGTGAGTAAATTGAGGTCTCAGTGGTTCTGGAGGACAACTGCAGCTAAAGAGTCAACCTGGACTTGGAGAACAGATAAAGTTTGTGATATGTCTGTAATGCTAGCAGAGAAGTCATTAGGCTGCGGAATGTTGTGACAGAGGTTGAGATGCCTGCTATTCCAGTTCCAAGTGCAATAGTGGAGGCAGAAAGTCCTAGACCCACAAGTAGAGGGATTGGTGGGATGACGCTTTTTTTGTCATGTTGGTGTCATGAGGGGGACAGGCAGTTCGTTCCCATCTGCAAACTGGATTTAGGGGGTAAGGAAGACTAGAGTACATGTGCCCATCCAGTTGGCAGGTAGGCACATGTAGGTGGAAGAAACACATAAAAAGAAGAGACCTTGTATCAGGCAGAACTGGAAATGTAAAGTGAAAAGGTGAGAGGGTGTACTGAAAGAGGAATCCTGCACCCAAAATCCTAGAGATCCAGCAAGGGCAGCAGCCATTAGAGGTTGTGATGGGGATTGATGGTGCAAGTGCATAGTGGGAGGGATTTGTCTTTCATGGTGTATGAGAAAGCGCGTAGTGTCTACAAGTAACCTTGCACTGCTATTCATGGGGCTGGGTATAAGCAAGCAAGAGGAGGGGCTAGGAGGAGATTCAGATGAGCAGGAGGAGGGTAGCCAAGGATGGAGTGAGATGCAGGGTAGGTGTCTTCCTAAACAATAGTAACTGCCAGTGTTTTTTAGTTTGTCAGTAATGATAGAGGGCTTATCAGTAACGTGAAGTTGGAATGCTCTCATCCGTTTGGTCATGTGTGTGACTGGGTTCTGGAGATAAAGAGTAAAGGAACATTTGGACAGTGGAAGGTTGCCTAAAGGTTTACCTTGTGTGAGATTCCAGTAGGCTGTTGTCGGGGGATGCATAAAGGAGCGGCAACAGGGATAGCTGTTTGTGTGGTTAGGGGTCCAAATATGGGGGGTGGGGTGGAATTGACATAAGGAGAAAGGTGCCATAAATAGATGCGGAGAAGTGTGGCAGCTTGTTGGTGTGAAATGTCTGGGGAGTTCTCACCAAATTTGTCTAGAGAGTAACAGAGGTTCCTCAGGTGGGTAAAGATGAGGGCTATTAAAGGAGGTTCTGAGGTACAGGGAGATGGGAGAGGTAGCCCAGTTGGCCTGTAGAGCGGGGATGGCTGTGTAAGAGCAGGAAGAAAGGGAAACACATAGCCAACAGTTCTTTGCTAGAGAAGGATTGGAGGCAGTGAGGAGAGAGTGGGTGAGATTGATAGTATGCTGGAGGTAACTAGGGAGCGGTAGAGAGTGGCATAAGAATGGGAATGAGATTAAGAGTGAGTATAAAAGTAAACAATAGAACTTCATCAGGGTGGAAGTATTGGAGGGTGCCCTGTCAGCAAAGATCATCTATCCACTCCAAGAGGGAGTCAAGAGTGGCAGTTAGGGGATAACCAGGAGACATCAGCTGTGATGACTTGGAGAAACAATGTAAACCAGCAATGTAAACAAGAGCAGGTCATTTATGAGTAGTTGAGAGTGGTGAATAGGAGTATGACTAGACAGAATATGGTAGGGATGACAAGTTTTTGGGGCGCAGTCCAAGTAGTGGGGGTGACTGCATAAAGCCCTGTTGCAACGAATAGGGCAAGGATGGATAGACCTAATAGAATGAAAAGATATATTAGGCTCGTAAGGGTTATTATTGTTCTTCAGAAATGCGAGTGAGTTTAAGGGAAGTAGGAGAGAGTACTTGAGACTTCCAGGAGGAAGAGGAAATATCAGGCTGGCTGTTTGATGGACACAGCTTTTTTCTGGAACAGCGAAGCCAGTGGGGAGGGTCTTGCAGGCGGCTGGCGGTTGGGGTACTATAGATGGATTAAGTAGGGTCCATTCCATCTAGGCTGTAGAGTTTAAGGGGTCAAATTCTTTTTTTTTTTTTTGAGACGGAGTCTCGCTCTGTTGCCCAGGCTGGAGTGCAGTGGCACAATCTCGGCTCACTGCAAGCTCTGCCTCCTGGTTTCACGCCATTCTCCTGCCTCAGTCTCCCGAGTAGCTGGGACTAGAGGCGCCCGCCACCACGCCCGGCTAATTTTTTTTTTGTTTTTAGTAGAGACGGGGTTTCACTGTGTCAGCCAGGATGATCTCGATCTCCTGACTGCGTGATCTGCCCGCCTCAGCCTCCCAAAGTGCTGGGATTATAGGCGTGAGCCACCGCTCCCGGCCGAGGGGTCAGATTCTTAACAAGAACTGATCGTCTAGCCAGGGTGGCTTCATATGGCTGGGCATCTGGAGTGAGCAAGAGAAGATGAGCAGCCTTGGAGGGCTGGAAGATAGTTACCTAGAGGGCTGATGTCTGGGACGAGGCTGGGGCTGAGTAAGAAAGTGCATCCATATAAAAGTTCAAATGGACTGTAACCTGTAGCATCTTGAGGACAGGCTCTAATTCTGAGAAGGGCAAGAGGTAAAAATACTGTCCAGTCCTTTTAAAGTTGGAGGCTGAGCTTGGTGAGGTGTGTCTTTAAAAGACCATTAGTCCGTTCTACCTTCCCTGAAGATTAAGGATGGTAAGGGGTATGAAGGTTTCACTGAATGCCAAGAGCCTGAGAAGCTGCTTGGGTGATTTGACTAATAAAGGCCGGTCCGTTATCGGACTATATAGAGGTGGGAAGGCCAAACCAAGGAATTATGTCTAACAAAAGAGAAGAAATGACCACAGTGGCCTTCTCAGACCCTGTGGGAAAGGCCTCTACCCATCCAATGAAAGTGTCTACCCAGGCCAAGAGGTATTTTAGTTTCCTGACTCGGGGCATCTGAGTAAAGTCAATTTGCCAGTCCTGGGCAGGGACAAATTCCCGAGCTTGATGTGTAGGGAAGGGAGGGGGCCTGAACAATCCCTGAGGAGTAGTAGAATAGCAAATGGAACACTGAGAAGTGATTTCCTTGAGGATAGATTTCCACGATGGAAAGGAAATGAGAGGTTATGAAATGACGATAGAATAGAATTGGCCTGTGAGGCTGAAAGGAGATATTTTCCTTGTCCAAGAACCATTTGCCTTGTGTGGGAAGAGATTGATAGGTGGAAGTTTCAGTGGGAGAGTAGCTGGGAGTGACCAATGATAAGGAGAAAAACTGGCCACGAGGGACAGAAGTTGGAATGCTAGCATGCAGCATAAGCGTTGCCCTGAGCGATGGGATCTGATGCCTTTTGGTGACCCTTGCAGTGTATGACTCCAGCTTCCTTTGGAAGTAAAGCAGCCTTGAGAAGAGTTTTTATTAAAGAGGCATTAATGATGGAGGACCTTGCGTAGTGAGGAAAGCTCTTTCAGCCCGTATAACAGCATGGTGATACAGGATATGGAAGGCATATTTAGAGTCAGCATAAATATTGACGTGTAATTCCTTTGCAAGAGTGAGGGCTTGAGTTAAGGCAATGAGTTTGGCTTGCTGAAAGGTAGTGGGGGGGGCAGAGCGGTAGCCTCAGTGATAGATGCGGAAGATACTATAGCACAGCCTGCCTTTGCTGGTGTATGGCGATTAGGCCTGGTGGAACTGCCATCAGTAAACCAGGTGTGATCAGGGTGAGGAACAGGAAAGAAGGAAATATGGGGAAATGGAGTGAATGCCAGGTGTATCAGAGAGATACAGTCATGGGGGTCAGGTGTGGTATCAGGAATAATGTGGGAGGACGGATTGAAGTCTGGGCCAGGAACAATGGTAACTGTGGGAGACTCAATAAAGAGTGAGTACAGCTGAAGGAGCTGGGGAGCAGAAAGCATTTGTGTCAGGTGTGAGGAAGAAAATAGATTTTGGAAGTTTTGAGAACTGTAGAGAGTGAGTTGAGCATAGTTTGTGATTTTGAAGGCCTCTAAAAGTATCAAGGCGGCGGCAGCCGCCACGTGGAGACATGATGGCCAACCTAAAACAGTAAGGTCAAGTTGTTTGGACAAAAAGGCTACAGGGCACGGTCCCGGTCTTTGTGTAAGAATTCCTACTGCATGACCCTGCACTTAGGCTGTGTGTAATGAAAAGGGTTGGGATGACTTAGGGAGACCTAGTGTGGGAGCAGTCGCTAAAGCTGTCTTCAAGGAACGGAAAGAGGAGTGGGGAAAAGATTTAGGATCTAAAGGGTCAGCTAGATTTCCTTTTGTGAGTTTATATAATGGTTTTGTTAGGATGGCAAAACCAAGTATCCAAAGGCAAAAGTATCCAACCATGCCTAGGAAGGAGAGGAGTTGTTTTGTAGAAGGGGTTGGGGTTTGAGAGATCAGTCGGACACGATTGGCAGGGAGAGCACGTGTGTTTTTATGAAGAATTATGCTGAGGTAGGTAACGGATGGAGAAGAAATTTGAGCTTTGGAGGGGGATAACCAATATCCGTTGGAGAATAAATGTTGAAGGAGCAGGAGGGTGTCTTGTTGAGAAGATTCAAAGGAGGGGCTACAAAGTAGAAGGTCATCAATATATTGAATAAGGTGAGAAGCAGAGGGGTGGAAAGAAAGTAAATCATGAGAAAGAGCTTGGCTGAAGTAATGAGGGCTGTCCCTGAAACCTTGCAGCAGTACAGCCCGGGTAAGCTCCTGGGACTCATGGGTGTCAGGGTCAGTCCAGGTAAAAGCAAAGAGACACTGGGATGAGGGGTGTAGGGGAATAGTGAAAAAAGGCATCTTTAAGATCAAGAATAGAATAGTGAGTTGTGGAGGAAGGTATTGAGGACAAAAGAGTGTACGGGTTGGGCACCACAGGGTGGATAGGCAAAACAATTTGGTTGATAAGACGCAGATCCTGAACTAACCTGTAAGACTTGTCCAGTTTTTGAACAGGTAAAATGGGAGAATTGCAACAAGAATTTATAGGTTTTAGAAGCCCATGCTGTAGCAGGCGAGTGATAATAGGCTTTAATCCCTTTAAAGCCTTTTGTGGGATGGGATACTGGCGTTGAGCAGGGTAAGGGTGATTAGGTTTTAATGGGATGGTAATGGGCATGTGATTGGTTGTCAGGGAGGGAGTGGAGGTGTCCCATACTTGTGGGTTAAGGTAGGGGGATACGAGAGGAAGACGCAAAGGAGGCTTTGGGTTGGGAAGAAGGGTAGCAATGAGATGTGGCTGTAGTCCAGCAATAATCAGGGAAGCAGATAATTTGGTTAAAATGTCTCAGCCTAATAAGGGAACTGGGCAGGAGGGGATAACTAAAAAGAGTGCATAAAAGAATATTGTCCTCATTGGCACCTGCGTGGGGTAGTTTTAACGGGTTTTGAAGCTTGGCTATCAATACCCACAACAGTTATGGGGGCAAGGGAAACAGGCCCTTGAAAAGAAGGTCATGTGGAGTGGGTAGCCCCCATATTGATTGAACAGGGGACGGACTTACCCTCTACTATAAGAGTGACCCGAATCTCAGTGTCCGTGATGGTCCAGGGGGCTTCCAAGGCGATCGGGCAGCGTCAGTCTTCAGCTGCTAAGCCGAGGAGATCTGGGAAGGAGTTGGCCAAGGAATGTTGGATTGGGGATCCAGGGGCTTTAGGAGCAGTGGCAATGTGAGTTGGATAGTCCGACCTCCAGTAGGGGCCTGCACAGATGAGGCACGGCTTAGGAGGAATCCCGGGCTGCAGGCATTCTGAGGCCCAGTGGCCAGGCTTTTGGCATTTGAAGCAAGGTCCATGACGATATTTTGAAGGAGCCCCTGGGAGCTGTGGCTTGGATGTTCTGAAGTTCTTGTAAGCTGGAGACATGGTTGTGGGTTGTCTTACAGTGGAGGGGAGACATGGTTGTGGGTTGTCTTACAGCAGAGGCAAGTAGCCATAACTCAGAAATGCGATGGTGTCTGCCTACCTCCTCTATATTATTGTACACCTTGAAGGCGAGGTTGACTAATTCCTGTTGTGGGGTTTGAGGGCCGGATTCCAATTTTTGAAGCTTTTTTTCTAATATCAGGAGCTGACTGGCTGATAAAATGCATATTACGAATAAGGCGGCCTTCTGGCCCCTCTGGGTCTAGGGCGGTAAAGTGTCTTAAAGGTTGCTGCTAAGCGGGCCATGAACTGGGCTGGGTTTTCATCTTTACCTTGGGTAGTTTAAGTTTGTCATAATTAACAGCTTTGTAAGCTGCTTTTTTAAGCCCTTCAACTAGGCAGGAAACCATGTAATCTCACCTAGCTATACCTGTGGAATCTGCCTGATAGTTCCATTGGGGATCTTCTCGGGGAACTGCTCTAATGCTTTCCTGGAGGTCTAGCTTATGAAGCCCGCGGTTATCAGTGTGAGATTGGGCTAGAGAAGAAACTCTTTCCCGTTCATCTGGGAAGAGGATAGAAGTTAGCATGACCTTTAAGTCACTCCAGGTAAAATTGTAGAACAGAGTTAGATATCGGAATTCCTGTATATATTTAGTGGGGTCTGATGAGAAAGAGCCCAACGCTGGCTGATTTGGGAAAGATCTGTTAGAGAAAAAGGCATATGTACCCTGACTATGCCTTCACCTGCAGCCACCTCTCTGTAAGAGGAAATTGTTGGGCAGGTGGGAGAGAGCTAGTCACAGAACGAAACTGTAAACCAGACCAGGTGTGGGGAGGGGAGGTAATAGAAGGGTTACAGGGTGAGGGAGCAGAGGCTGAAGAAGAGTTGGAGCCTGATACAGCTTGGCGGGGAGCAACCTGAGGAGGAGCAGTCTGGGGAGGAGGTGAGAGGTTAGATGGGTCAGTAGAAAAGGAAGACTCACAAGACTCAGCGACACTTGGGGTTGGGACCGAAGGGACAGGCAGGAGGGAAAGAAGGAGGATGTGGGATGAGTCACCTTGGGAACAGATATTAGTGAGGGAATGAAGTGTGAAAAATGCCTGGACATAAGTCACCTCAGACCATTTGCCCATTTTCAACAAAAATTATCTAGGTCTCTTAGGATGGAGAAATCAAAAGTTCCATTTTCTGGCCATTTAGAACCATTGTGGAGTTTGTATTGGGGCCAAGCAGTGTTGCAGAAGAAAATCAGATGCTTAGATTTTAGGTCAGGCGAGAGTTGAGGTTTTAAGTTCTTGAGAACACAGGCTAAGGGAGAAGAAGGAGGAATGGAGGGTGGAAGGTTGCTCATAGTAAAGGAAGCAAGTTTAAAGAAAAGGGTAGAGACACGGAGAAGGGGGTGGGGAGCAGCCAAAGCAGGTGTCCCCACAATTGACTTGCCACCAAGGGAATGTGAGTGAATGACCAAGGCAGGCACCCTGTGGTGATCAGGCACTAGTGGAATGTGGGTGAATAATCAGGCAGGCATCCCTGCAGTGATTAAACACCGAGGAGGGAAGACTGTCTTCCCGAGTTCGTGACCGGCGCCGGAGTTTTGGGTCCACAGATAAACTGTGTCTCCTTTGTCTCTACTAGAGAGGAAAAAGAACAGGAATTGGAAGGACAGGGACATTGACAGGTAGCGAGAGAGGCTGGAGAAGAGAGTGAAAAGACCGCTTACACGATTTGAAATTGGTGCGATGTTCCTTGGGCTGGTGGGTCTGAGAACCTGAGGTCGTAGGTGGATCTCTTCACGGAATGAGGGTGAGGACAGCAGACTTGTCTCCCGAAGGAGTCCCTCTGACCCGGGTGTTCGGCACCAATTGTCACGCAAGTCCGTGTGAAGAGACCACCAAACAGGCTTTGTGTGAGCAACAAGGCTGTTTATTGCACCTGGGTGCTGCCGGACTGAGTCCGAAAAGAGTCAGCAAAGGGTGGTGGGATTATCATTAGTTCTTATAGGTTTTGGGATAGGGGGTGGAGTTAGGAACAAAGTTTTGCAGGCAGGGCGTGGATCTCACAAAGTACATTCTCAAGGGTGGGGAGAATTACAAAGAACCTTCCTAAGGGTGGGAGAGATTACAAAGTACATTGATGAGTTAAGGTGGGGCAGAAAAATCACAATGGTGGATTGTCATCAGTTAAGGCTATTTTCACTTCTTTTGTGAATCTTCAGTTGCTTCAGGCCATCCGGATGTATACATGCAGGTCACAGGGGATATGATGGCTTAGCTTGGGTAAAGAGGCCTGACACTAAAGACTACAGTTGATGATGAACATCTTGTGCTTATTTTTCACCTTTATATTGTCTTTGGTGAAATGTCTGCTCATTTTGCCCATTTTCCAATTGGATTTTTTCTTTTTCCTATTTTGAGAATTTTTGATACATTCTAAATACTAGCCCTTTGTCAGTTATGTGGTTTGCAAATATTTTCTCCTAGTCTGTAGCTTTTTTTTGTTTTTTTGTTTTTTTTTTTTTTTTCTATCCTTTTAAGTCTTTTTCAGAGCAGAAGTTTTAAATTTTGATGAAACCCAATTTATCATTTTTTCCTTTTTGGGGTTATTCTTTTGGTGTCAAGTGTAAGAACTCTTTACCTACTTCTAGGTCCTGAAGATTTGCTCCTGTTTTGTTTTTTGTTTTGTTTTTATTTTTGATAATTTTATGTTTTACATTTAAGCCCATGATCTATTTTGAATTAACTTTTCCATATGATTCGAAGTTTTAGGTCAAGGTTTATTTATTTAGTTAGTTTTGCTTAGGGATATCCAGTTGCTTCAGCATAATTTGTTAAAAGACTATTTCTCCTGCATTTAATTACTTGGGTACCTTAGTAAAAAATCAGTTAGGCATATTTGTCAGCCTAGTGTTTTCTTTCTATTTCCATGTCTATTAGCTGTCATACTGTCTTGTTTCCTGTGGCAATACATTAATCCTTAACATCAGAGTTACTCTTTTCACTTAATTCATCTATTTCAGAATTGTTTTGGCTATATTAGAACCTTTATTTTCCACTGTATATTTTATAATAAGCTTGTCTTTATCTACAAAAAACATATCTGGGATTTTGATTGGAATTGAATTAAACTATAGAGGTCAGTTTGGGGAGCATTAATATATTTTCTGTGCTGAATTGCTTCAGTTTTAAAATTTAAATTTAAATTAAAATGAAATCAAATCAAGAATTGAGTTCCTCGTTCAGTCTCAGTAATCATGTTTCAAGTGCTCAGTAGTCATCTTGATTTGTGGCTTCTCTATTGGACAGTGTAGCTCCGGACTCCTGTGCCTGCTGGTCCTTGTTTCTTGAACACCTTCCTTTGATATAGCTTGGCCAACTTCTTATCCTTTTAGATTCAGCTTAGATGGCACATTTTCCTGGAAACCTTTTCTGCCCCATGCCTCATTTCTCAGCCCAAGTGCTCCTATTGAACTCTGTTCATTTCTATTTGTGGCAGTTATTATGCACTTGCTGCTCTTCATTATATTGTGTGGTGATTAACTGCCTTATTACTTGTGTGTTTTTCCACTAAATTATAAGCTGCTTTAAATCAGAAATTGTGAAATCATCTTTATATCCCTAGCACTTGATATTTAGTGTATATACAATAAGTAACTGGGGATATATGGACACAGTAGTATCACATCTAGTTATTTATATGGTGACTACTTATTTTCTAGAATTGTAGTCTCTAAACTTTTGGAGCATATATTAATCATGTGTATATACATTGTAAATTCTGAACTGTCTTATCATTAGCTGATGTCTGAAGCATGATACATTACCTAGTGGGGAGTATTCATTAATAACAGTAGATGTCAATTTGCATTCCAAGTAGTCTTCTTGATATTTTTGAAAGTTTTAGGTTGTTTTTAGACTTAATTATATTGCCACTTTTTAAAAAAGTATGGTACATTTGTCATAACTAATGAACTAATATTGACACATTATTACTAATCAAAGTCCATTCTTGTTCACATTTAGTCTTTTATTTACATTAACTTAGGTCATTAGCCTAATGACCTTTTTCTGTTCCCAGATTCCACCCAGGAGACCACATTCTATTTAGTTGTTATGTCACCTTAGCCCTCTAGGCAGTGACAGTTTCTCAGTCTTTCCCTGACCTTGTCTTTTGATGACCTTGACAGTTTTGAAGGTACACATAATATTTTGTAGAATGTCCCTCAATTGGGATTTGTCTAATGTCTTTCTCATGAAAAAATTGGGGTTATGAGTTGTTGAGAGGAAAACCATAGAGGTAAAGTGCCATTCCCACCATATCAGGTGTACATTATTGCCATTGTTTTTACCTCATTAATGTGGCTGATGAGCTTGCACTAATAGTTGGAAAAGTATTCTCCACTGTTTTCTTCTTTTGCTTGTGCTTGCATTATTAATATTGTCTTAGAACATTTCTTATGGGCATCTTTTGAAGTTATCTGTGCATTTTAGGAGTCAGTTTAATTAAACTAGATAATATAAATTTAAATCCATTTAACTGACATATCAAACTGTAGCACATATAAATACCATACATCAAAAGCAAATACAGGGGTATAGGTGGAGTTTTCTTCAGTGCAGGGGAGTAGGAGAACTTCTGTTCTTCCCTCATATTATTTATTGCATGTATTCTACATGACCTAGACGGTATGTTACACAGTCATAAGGATGTTAAAGATAATCTATACATATTAATAAAAAGAAATTCCTCTTTTTAAATTTTTTTTATATATACATATATTTTGGAGTGAATTTTTTTAAAATTATACTTTAAGTTCTGGAGTACATGCGCACAACATGCAGGTTTGTTACATAGGTATACATGTGCCATGTTGATTTGTTGCACCCATCAACTCATCATTTACATTAGGTATTTCTCTTAATGCCATCCCTCCCCCAGCCCCCCACCCGCCGACAGGCCCCTCCCTGTGTCCATGTGTTCTCGTTATTCCCCTCCCACTTTTAAGTGAGAACATTCCGTGTTTGGTTTTCTAACCAGAAATTTTAAATAGGAATTCTATTATTTTTCCCCTTACCCTAGTGGATTGCCTTGCTGTGTGTAATCTCTATCCCTGGGATACTGACAATTGACTCTGGACACTAATTGTCTAGTAGAGAACTAACAGAATTTCAAAAGTCATCATTTTACTAGCTTCCTAAGTTGATTGTTTTTACATTCTCTAGACTTTTTCAAGTTAGACTTCTGTATGTGGTATCCTTGCTATGATAGTTCCCTTCTATTTCCTGACAAACAAGATGGGTTGTATATTGGGGTTCTGACCTTGTAGTTAGTCAGAACCCTGGGAATCCTTATAGAAATACAATCATTGCTAGGTTACTTGTCTTAAAATTTTCTTTTGGGGCTAGGTTAATTGAGAGAGCACTTTTAGCAGGCTAACAGTTTTATTTCCACGAATATAGAATATAAAAGCTTTTACCCATGAACCTTTTTTGTTGTTGTTTAATGTTTCCATTTCTTCTGATCCTATAAACATCTTAGTTTCCCCATGTTTTTTGTTTGTTTGTTTGTTTGTTGAGACAAAGTCTCACTCTGTTGCCCAGGCTGGAGCGCAGTGGCGCAATCTTGGCTCACTGCAATCTCTGTCTCCCGGGTTCAAGCGATTCTCAATTCTCGTGCCCCAGCCTCCTGAGTAGCTAGGATTACAGGCACCTGCCACCACGTCTGGCTAATTTTTGTATTTTTAATAGAGATGGGGTTTCACCATGTTGGCCAGGCTAGTCTCAGACTGACCTCAGGTGATCTACCTGCCTCAGCCTCTCAAAGTGCTGGGATTACAGATGTGAGCCACTGCACCCAGCGAGTTTCCCCATGTTTTTGAGTAATTTTTGAAATGGAAATACGCATGACCAATGTCATTGGAAAAAATGATTAAAAAATAATATAGACCATGATCACTGTAAGAAACCCAGTGTATAGAATATGATCTTAAACTGTGATAAAATAGGACTAATAGGAGATTTTTAACTTTAGCAGACTTCTTAGGAATAAACTATTTCATTCTGTAATTAATTTAAAATACGTCAACTTATAAAAATATGATTCGTGCAGCTTTAAAATTGTTACAGTGTAAGGCTCAAAGTAAATTATTGAAAAATATATACACATATGTAAACAACCTGCTTTTTTTGTTTTTTCTGTTTACTGTTGTTAGCAATTCAATGATATAAGGAAAGTATACTTGCTGAGCTCCTAATTGAACAGAACATAGTATAAAGTTACGCATTTTTCTTTAAGTTGTCTATTATTTTCCAGCAAAATGGCATACACGTCTTTTAGATTTCTTCAAGTCTGTATTATTCAAGTAATTAGTGGCAGCTTCTATAACAAATAATTCCAAAGTCTTAGTGGCTTAATATGATAAAAATGTGTGTCTTGTTCTTAAAACATAGTTTGTAGATGTTCCTGTTGAGGCAGTTCTCCTGGGGGGAATCTCCTCTAAGCAGTGATGCTAGAATCCAAACTTCCTTAACATTTTAGACATGTAGCCGTGTGTATGACTTTTTAGATTTCCAGAAATATGTGGGTGCTTTTCAAAGCCCTTATTTGCCAGAGCATCTTACTCACCAGCTTTCCTCCCAGATCTTTTGGTTAGTCTGTTGTTTTCCCCCAATATCCCTTGCCCCAGGCAGCACTGACTAATGTATTTGCCTTACATATTTTTGTTGAAGTTTCCCAAATAGCCCCCTCAGCCCTGGGAGAGTTCTGAGTCAAGCAGGAGAAAGGCAGTCCCTTTGAGCTGTTCCTCCAGGAAATCACCAAATAAGTAATAACAAACAACCCCAATTTTTTTTTTCTTTTTATTAAAGAATAAGGCCTAGTCAATTCCCTCTGGTACTGAGTGTGTCTACCAGGAGTATGGGCTGATGTCTTCAAGGCCACTGCCAGGCCCTTTGAGCTGTTCCTCCAGGAAATCATCAAATAAGTCATAACAATCCCATTTTTTAAAATTTTTATGAAGGAATAAGGCCTAGTCAGTTCCCTCTGGCACTGAGTATGTCTACCAGGAGTATGGGCTGATGTCTTCAAGGGCACTGCTCATCTGGGGAACATGGAAGTAGATAAGAGTGAGTTAAAAAGCCACAAAACTATCCTACTGAGATTTAGTTCTTTTCTTGGCTAAACATTTACCTGGTTGCTGTAAGCTTTCCATTAGTTTCTGGAGTTTTGAGAAAGTTGAATCTAACAATTTTTGCCAGTTTATTTGTTGCTTTTTGGAAGGTTAGACCGCTGGTGTTCTCTACTCTGTCATATTTGCTGCCATCTGATTTCTGTGATTTTTGTCTGAGGATGGTAGTATCCCGATGACATTAGGAAAGGAAAGATAATGACAAGGATTTGTTAAGAATAGACCAATGGAAAAGTGTCCAAATGGAGATGCGCTGTAGGCAGTTGTAAATATGTGACTGTGGTGAAAGGCAGAGGTGGTCAGACTTGAGATTAGGTTTTGAATTTGGCAATGCTGAAGCTCTGGAACATAGAGTATTTGTGGAAGGAATAACAAATGGCTGCTGAAGTCTGAGCTTTGGAGAATAGTCAGTGTAGGTGCAATAAGACTTCTCTTTTTCTTTCTTTTTTAAGTAGGAAAATTATTTTTGGAAATTAGTATAAACAAACATTAATTTCTGCTTGTTTCAGTTTCTTTGTCATCTCTTTTAAAAAAAAGGACAGATGGTCCCCCACTTAACGATGGTTGGACTTAAGATATTATTACTTTTACAGGGGTGTAAAAGTGAAACACATTTAGTAGAAACTGTGCTTTGCATTGTGATGCTTTCCTAGGCTAGTGATACACAGTGCGATAGCCTCTTGTGATGCTGGGCAGTGGCTGGGTCCCAGTCAACCACTCAGTCACAGTATTCTACTGTACCACACAGTACTCTACAACACAGTATACTGTGTTGCCGGTGTTATTTTGCCTGTCTGTAGGCTAATGTGAGTGTTTTGAGTATGTTTAAGGTAGGATAGGCTAAGCTATGATCTTGGGTAGGTGAAGTGTATTAAATTATTTTCCACTAATGGTATTTTTACCTTACAATGGATTTGTCAGGACACTACCCCATCATAAGTCAGCGAGCATCTATAGTCTATGGGACTTGACTTCACAATTAGCTGCTGTTTGGTTGGGATTACATGAAGAATGATTATAACAGTAAGTTTCTCTGCTAGCTTCTTATTTACTTATTTATTTAATTATACTTTAAGTTCTGGGGTACATGTGCAGAATGTGCAGTTTTGTTACATAGGTATACACGTGCCATGGTGGTTTACTGTACCCATCAGCCCGTCATCTACATTAGGTATTTCTCCTAATGCTATCCCTCCCCTAAACCCCCACCCCGCAACAGGTCCCAGTGTGTGATGTTCCCCTCCCTGTGTCCGTGTGTTTTCCTTGTTCAGTTCCCACTTATGAGTGAGAATATGCGGTGTTTGGTTTTCTGTTCTTGTGATAGTTTGCTGAGAATGACAGTTTCCAGCTTCATCCATGCCCCTGCAAAGGACATAAACTTACCCTTTTTTATGGCTGCATAGTATTCCATGGTATGTATGTGCCACATTTTCTTTATCCAGTGTATCATCGATAGACATTTGGGTTGGTTCCAAGTCTTTGCTATTGTGAATAGTGCTGCAGTAAACATACATGTGCATGTGCCCTTATAGTAGCATGATTTATAATCCTTCGGGTATATATCCAGTAATGGGATTGCTGAGTCAAATGGTATTTCTAGTTCTAGATCCTTGAGGAGTTGCCACACTGTCTTCCAGAATGGTTGAACTAATTTACACTCCCACCAACAGTGTAAAACTGTTCCTATTTCTCCACATCCTCTCCAGCATCTGTTGTTTCCTGACTTTTTAATGATTGTCATTCTAACTGGCATGAGATGGTGTCTCATTGTGGTTTTGATTTGCATTTCTCTAATGACCAGTGATGATGAGCATTTTTTCATAGTCTGTTGGCTGCGTCAATGTCTTCTTTTGAGAAGTATGTGTTCATATCCTTTGCCCACTTTTTGATGGGGTTGTTTTTTTCTTGTAAATGTGTTTAAGTTCTTTGTAGATTCTGGATATTAGCCCTTTGTCAGATGGATAGATTGCAAAAGTTTTCTCCTATTCTGTAGGTTGCCTGTTCACTCTGATGGTGGTATCTTTTGCTGTCCTGAAGCTCTTTAGTTTAATTAGATCCCATTTGTCAATCCTGGCTTTTGTTGCCATTGCTTTTGGTGTTTTAAACATGAAGTCCTTGCTTATGCCTATGTCCTGAATGGTATTGCCCAGGTTTTCTTCTAGGATTCTTTATGGTTTTAGGTCTTAGTTTAAGTCTTTAATCCATCTTGAATTGATTTTTGTATAAGGTGTAAGGAAAGGGTACAGTTTCACTTTTCTGTATATGGCTAGCCAGTTTTTCCAACACCATTTATTAAATAGGGAATCTTTTCCCCATTGCTTGTTTGTGTCAAGTTTGTCAAAGATCAGATGGTTGTAGATGTGTAGTGTTATTTCTGAGGCCTCTGTTCTGTTCCATTGGTCTATATATCTGTATTGGTACCAGTACCATGCTGTTTTGGTTGCTGTAGCCTTGTAGTATAGTTTGAAGTGAGGTAGTTTGATGTCTCCAGCTTTGTTCTTTTTGCTTAAGATGGTCTTTGCTATACCGGCTCTTTTTTGGTTCCATATGAAGCTTAAAGTAGTTTTTTCGAATTATGTGAAGAAAGTCAGTGGTAGCTTGATGGGGATAGCATTGAATCTATAAATTACTTTGGGCAGTATGGCCATTTTCATGGTATTGATTCTTCCTATCTATGAGCATGGAATGCTTTTCCATTTGTTTGCGTCCTCTCTTATTTCCTTGAGCAGTGGTTGGTAGTTCTCCTTAAAGAGGTCCTTCACGTCCCTTGTAAGTTGGATTCCTAGGTATTTTATTCTCTTTGTAGCAGTTGTGAATGGGAGTTCATTCATGATTTGACTCTCTGTTTGTTATTGGTGTATAGGAATGCTTATGATTTTTGCACACTGGTTCTGTGTCATGAGACTTTGCTGAAGTTGCTTATCAGCTTAAGGAGATTTTGGGCTGAGATGATGGGGTTTTCTCAATGTGCAATCATCTCATCTGCAAACAGGGACAATTTTACTTTCTCTTTTCCTATTTGAATACCCTTTATTTCTTCCTCTTGCCTGATTGCCCTGGCCAGAACTTCCAATACTGTGTTGAACGGGAGTGGTGAGAGAGGGCATCCTTGTCTTGTGCCGGTTTTCAAAGGAATGCTTCCAGCTTTTGCCCATTCAGTATGATATTGGCTGTGGGTTTGTCATAAATAGCTCTTATTATTTTGAGATACATTCCATCGATACCTAGTTTATTGAGAGTTTTTAGCATGAAGAGGTGTTGAATTTTGTTGAAGGCCTTTTTTGCATCTATTGAGATAATCATGTGGTTTTTGTCATTGTTTCTGTTTATGTGATGGATTCCATTTATTGATTTGCATATGTTGAACCAGCCCTGCATTCCAGGTATAAAGCCGACTTGATCTTGGTGAATAAGCTTTTTGATGTGCTGCTGGATTCGGTTTCCCAGTATTTTATTGAGGTGTTTTGCATCAATGTTCGTCAGGGATATTGGCCTAAAATTTTCTTTTTGTGTTGTGTCTCTGCCAGGTTTTGGTGTCAGGATGATGCTGGCCTCATAAAATGAGTTAGGGAGGATTCCCACTTCTTCTGTTGTTTGGAATAGTTTCAGAAGCATTGGTACCAGCTCGTTTTTGTACCTCTGGTAGAATTCGGCTGTGAACCCCTCTGGTCCTGGGCATTTTTTGGTTGGCAGGCTGTTAATAACTGCCTCAATTTCAGAACTTGTTATTGGTCTATTCAGGAATTTGACTGCTTCCTGGTTTAGACTTGGGAGGGTGGATGTGTCCAGGAATGTATCCATTTCTTCTAGATTTTCTAGTTTGTGTAGCGGTGTTTATAGTATTCACTGATGGTAGTTGGTATTTCTGTGGTATTAGTGGTGATATCCCATTTATCATTTTTTTCTTTTGCACCCATTTGACTCTTTTATCCTTTCTTCTTTAGTAGTCTGGCTAGTGGTCTGTTTTGTTGATCTTTTCCAAAAACCAGCTCCTAGCTTCATTGATTTTTTTGAAGGGTTTTTTGTGTCTCTATCTCCTTCAGTTCTGCTTTGATCTTAGTTATTTCTTGTCTTCTGCTAGCTTTCGAATTTGTTTGCTGTTGCTTCCCTAGTTCTTTTAATTTCGATAATAGGGTGTCAATTTTAGATCTTTCCTGCTTTCTTTTCTGGGCATTTAATGCCATAAATTTCCCTCTACACACTGCTTTAAATGTGCTCCAGTGATTCTGGGACATTGTGTCTTCATTCTCATTGGTTTCAAAGAACATATTTATTTCTGCCTTCATTTTGTTATTTACCCAGTAGTCATTCCAGGAGCAAGTTGTTTAGTTTCCGTGTAGTTGTGCAGTTTTGAGCGAGTTTCTTAATCCTGAGTTCTAATTTGATTGCACTGTGGTCTGAGAGACTGTTATGATTTCCATTCTTTTGCATTTACTGAGGAGTGTTTTACTTCCAATTATGTGGTCAATTTTAGAATAATTGCGATGAGGTGCTCTGAAAAATGTATATTCTGTTGATTTGGGGGTGGAGAGTTCTGTAGATGTTTATTAGATCCTCTTGGTGCAGAGCTGAGTTCAAGTCCTGAATATCCTTGTTAATTTTCTGTTCATTGATCTGTCCAATATTGACAGTGGGGAGTTAAGGTCTCCCACTATTATTGTGTGGGAGTCTCAGTCTCTTTGTAGGTCTCTGAGAACTTGCTTTATGAATTTGGGTGCTCCTGTATTGAGTGCATTTATATTTAAGATAGTTAGCTCTTCTTGCTGCATTGATCCCTTTACCATTATGTAATGCCCTTCTTCGTCTCTTTTGACCTTTGTTGGTTTAAAGTCTTTTTTTTTTTTTTTTTTAATTTTTAGTGCAGTGCAATCTCGGCTCACTGCAGCCTCAGCCTTCTGGTTTCAAGCGATTCTCCTGCCTCAGCCTCCCGAGTAGCTGGGATTACAGGCGCCTGCTACCATGCCCAGCTAATTTTCGTGTTTTTAGTAGAGACAGGGTTTCACCATATTGGCCATGCTAGTCTCAAACTCCTGACCTCGTGATCCGCCTGCCTCGGCCTCCCAATGTGCTAGGATAACAGGCGTGAGCCATAGCATCTGGCCTAAAGTCTGTTTTATAAGAGATTAAGATTGCAATTCCTGCTTTTTTTTTTTGCTTTCCATTTCCTTGGTAAATATTCCTCAATCCCTTTATTTTAAGCTTATGTGTGTCTTTGCATGTGAGATGGATTTCCTGAATACAACACACTGATGAGTCTTGACTCTTTGTCCAATTTGCCAGTCTGTGTCTTTTAACTGGGCCATTTAGCCCATTAACATTTGAGGCTAATATATTTATGTGTTAATTTGATCCCGTCATTATTACGCTAGCTGGTTATTTTGCCCGTTAGTTGATGCAGTTTCTTCATAGTGTTGATGTTCTTTACAATTTGGTATGTTTTTTCAGTGGCTGGTACCAATTGTTCCTTTCCATGTTTAGTGCTTCCTTCGGGAGCTCTTGTAAAGCAGGCCTGGTGGTGACAAAATCTCTCAGCATTTGGTTGTCTGTAAGGATTTTATTTCTCCTCTGCTTACAAAGCTTAGTTTGGCTGTATATGAAATTCAGGGTTGAAAATTCTTTTTTTTTGAGACACAGTCTTGTTCTGTTGCTAGGCTGGAATGCAGTGGCATGATCTCAGGTCACTGCAACCTTCGCCTCCCGAGTTCAAGTGATTGCCCTGCCTCAGCCTCTCAAGTAGCTGGGATTATAGTCACGTGCCACCATGCCGGGCCGTTTTTTTTTTTTTTTTTTAATTAGTGGAGACGAGGTTTCACCATGTTGGCCAAGATGGTCTCAATCTCCTCACCCGCCTCAGCCTCTCAAAGTGCTGGGATTACAGGCATAAGCCACTGTGCAAGGCAAGGCCTCTTTTTTTTTTTTCTGTTTTTTTGGAGACAGAGTCTTGCTCTGTCAGCCAGGCTGGAGTGCGGTGGCACCATCTCGGCTCACTGCAACCTCCACCTCCCAAGTTCAAGGAATTCTCCTGCCTCAGCCTTCCAAGTAGGTGAGATTACAAGCAAGCGTCACCACACCCAGCTGATTTTTTTGTATTTTTAGTGGAGACGGGGTTTGACCGTGTTAGCCAGGATGATCTCGGTCTCCTGACCTCGTGATCCGCCTGCCTTAGCCTCCCAAAGTGCTGGGATTACAGGCGTGAGCCACCGCGCCGGGCCAGCCTCTTTTCTTTAAGAATATTGAATATTGTCCCCTACTCTCTTCTGGCTTATAGGGTTTCTGCAGAGAGATTTGCTCTTCGTCTCATAGGCTTCCTTTTGTGGGTAACCTTACCTTTGTCTCTGACTGCCCTGAACATTTTTTCCTTCATTTCAACCTTGGTGAATCTGACAATTTTGTGTCTTGGGGTTGTTCTTCTTGACGAATATCTTTGTGGTGTTCTCTGTATTTCCTGAATTTGAATGTTGACCTGTCTTGCTAGGTTGGTGAAGTTCTCCTGAATAATATCGTGAAGAGTGTTTTCCAATTTGGGTTCCATTCTCGCCTTCACTTTCAAGTACACTAAACGTAGGTTTGGTATTTTCACATAGTCCTGTATGTATTGGAGGCTTCGTTTGTTCCTTTTTATTCTTTGTTTTCTAATCTTGTCTTACTTTATTTCATTAAGTTGATCTTCAATCTCTGATATCCCTTCTTCCGCTTGATCAATTCAGCTATTGATACCTGTGTATGCTTCATGAAGTTCTCATGCTGTTTTTCAATTCCATCAGGCCATTTATTTTCTTCTCTAAACTGGTTATTCTAGTTAGCAATTCATCCAACCTTTTTTCAAGGTTCTTAGCTTCCTTACATTGGGTTAGAACATGCTCCTTTAGCTCAGAGGAGTTTGTTATTATGCACCTCTGAAGCCTATTTCTGATTCATCAAACTCATTCTCTGCCCAGTTTTGTTCCCTTGCTGGCGAGGAGTTGCGATTCTTTGGAGGAAAAGAGGCTCTCTGGTTTTTGCAATTTTCAGCCTTTTTGCTCTGGTTTCTCCCCATCTTCCCGGGCTATTGTAAATCTGATTTTAAAAGTTTTGATTTAAAATATATTTGATTTTAAAAAACAATTTAAAAATGATTCTTAGAAGCTTTGTTTTGATTTATTAGTGTTTATGGACATGTGCCACAGAAAGCCTTCTGTGGTTTTATTTGATTGTAAGAATTAAGAGAGCATGAGTCAAAGCGGTCAAAAGTGAGTGGTATTGTAAGTACACCCATCTTTTTAGTATTAAGATAGATGTCTTTGTTTTACCTTGCGGGTAAGAAAGAGAGTGATTCTTACTTGTTGAAAAGGACTCAGGGACATCCCTTCCATGCTATTTCTTTTCATTAACCACTTAAAACATTTCAGATTTATTATTAAACATCTAGAAATTCATGGCATTGGAGAGCAGAATAGTGTTTATGATAATTGCCCCCTTTCCCCAGGTATTTATGGTATTTCTTTTACACAGACTGTATCTTCTGCATGGGCTGTGTACTTTCATAGGTGTTTGTGTGGAAATTGAGAGGATGTAGGCTTTGTGGAAGAAGTCAGAAAAAGAAGAATGTTAAACCATTATAGCAGTAGTTCTCAAATTTTAAGTTTGAGAAAAATCTGGAGAGCTTCTTATAACACAGATTCCTGGCCCCCCAATCCTATTGTCTCATTCAGTAGATCTCAAGACGAAATCTGAGAATGTACATTTCTTGCAAATTCCAGGTAATGATGATACTGACTGACTTCTCTCTCAGAAATTTAAACAGCGGATATAAGGTGGAACCAAGAAAACCAGAAGAAAGACTTCACTTCAGGAGGCGAAGGCAGGTTAGAAATGTATGAAACAGGGAATAGGACCCTGGCAAAATGGGGCCTAGTTCAGGAATTCCTATCCTACCTCCCAAAAAATATAATCAT
Source organism: Chlorocebus sabaeus (assembly GCF_047675955.1). Taxonomy (NCBI): domain Eukaryota; kingdom Metazoa; phylum Chordata; class Mammalia; order Primates; family Cercopithecidae; genus Chlorocebus; species Chlorocebus sabaeus. The sequence continues at coordinate 55,691,136 of NC_132924.1, read as the reverse complement.
AAAGCATTCTAATTTTTTTTAAGTTTTATGTTTACATAGTCTCAAAAATCAGGTCGTATCAAAGCATTAAAAGCATCATTGCCTTGTCTCATCCCTTCTCATTTTTGTGTGTGTGCTTCCCAGAGGCAGTCATTTTATAAAACTAAGTCTTAAATCCCATGTTCAGATATTCAGGTGGGTACATCAGATACAGGAAGTATTTGGGCATGGTGGCATGTTAGCTGCTTGTGATTGGTTAAAGCTTGACTGTGATTGGTTGAAACTGGCTATTTGTTACAAAATTAGCTTGCAGTTTGTTACTTAGGACAGCCTCAGGCTAATGGCCTCCTGCTTGTTTAACAGACTGTATGGTGGCAAGGTAATTATTATCTCTGAACTAAAGGTGTATTGGTTCATAGTTCTTAAAGGTGTATTGGTTCTTTTTTTTTAGGTATAATAGTTCTTTTTTTTTTTTTTTTGGAGATGGAGTTTCACTCTTTTTGGCCAAGCTGGAGTGCTGTGGCGCAATGTCAGCTCACCACAACCTCCACCTCCCGGATTTAAGCGATTCTCCTGCCTCTGCCTCCTGAGTAGCTGAGATTATAGGTGTGCACCACCACGCCCGGCTAATTTTGTATTTTTAGTAGAGACGGGGGTTTCTCCATGTTGATCAGGCTGGTCTCGAACTCCTGACCCCAGGTGAACCATCCCTCTCGGCCTCCCAAAGTGCTGGGATTACAGGCGTGAGCCACTGCGCCTGGCCGGTTCATAGTTCTTTTACATAGCTATGACATTCATGCCCCAAGTCATCTTGAGGAGTTGTGTGAACCGCGCACACATCACACACACACAGTGAATAACTAGCGATAGAGATTTGAAGTGAAACTGATCTACCAATGTGGGGATGGAGGGATGATAGACTAACGTAATTTCTCATAATTTGCGACATAATGAAGCAATATATTATTATACAAACAAAATTACATAGTGAACTGAAACTATAGGAAAGATGGCTAGATAAACCTATTAGGGAACATAGTTTGAAATGATGTGTCATGGCTGTGATGAAACTGTAATGGAAAACAGTAGCTTGGAGTTCTTTGAATATAACTCGCTCTTTGAAAGATTAAACCCCCAACACTTTGGGAGGCCAGGGCGGGCAGATCATGAAGTCAGGAGATCGAGACCATCCTGGTTAACATGGTGAAACCCCATCTCTACTAAAATAATACAAAAAAAATTAGCCAGGCCTGGTGGCGGGCGCCTCTAGTCCCAGCTACTCGGGAGGCTGAGGAAGGGGAATGGTGTGAACCCGGGAGGCAGAGCTTGCAGTGAGCCGAGATCACGCCACTGCATTCCAGCCTGGGAAACAGAGCAAGACTCCCCCCCACAAAAAAAAAAATTAAACCATAGCTGGTTGAAAAGCAAAGAGACAGTGTCGCCATGAGAATCATCTTCCAAAAACAACAGTTTTTGTTAACAGTTTTGTTAGATTTATCATCTTTTGAGAAAGTGTACACATATATGATAGCTGCATTTTATTCTTTCAATAAAAATAAAAGTTAAAAAGTTGACGTAATTTTAATGGTGCAGTTTTTACGTATGTACAGGGAAAGGAATAGAAGAAGGTATAGACAGCCTCAGAACTCCTTTTAGGTTAAATTTTTTAAGAGACCAGATTACACTTGTGTTTATACTGACAAATTTATTGACTTCAGATCAATTAGGGTATCTCAAAGGATTTTCCTTTTTTTTTTTTTTTGGCTTGTTTTCATTTTGATTACCAGTTAGCATTCCCTTAGCATGTTTTTTAGAGGTATTTACTTGAAAACATTTGACTTTCAAATGTGGAATTAATGGGACTTTGCTGCCTTTTTAATAATACTTTTTTTGGGATTGAAAAATGAGTAGGTGAGATTTTGTAAAATGGTATAAAGGAGAAATAAACACCTCCAAATAATCATGTTTATACTAATGCTCACTGAGTATCCTCATTTTCTTGGGATAAACCCAGGTCTGAATTCTGATATTTAAATTTGCAAGCTCATCCATTCAAACTTGTTGAAGTTGTATGTGTTTTTGTGAAATTGAAGAGGTTAGTATGCAGACTCCAAGGCTAAATTGGCAGTTTGCCTTGTAAAACAAAAATTGTCAGATGAATTGTGAATACAGGTTTTAGCTGGTCAGCACAGTTTACACATTTTATTCTCTTCCTTTTTTCTTTAATAAGTAGATATCAATGCCTGGTATTGTTAGACAGTGAAGGCATGTGGGTGTCTTGGCATGATCCTATGTCTTTAGGACTTTGCTGTCAGTATCAACAGTAAGAACTCTGCTATAAAAAACTGCATAGAGTGCCAAGGGAGCATAGAGGCAAAGCTGGGGCAAGGGTACAGGTGTCCTCAAGAAAATGACATTTGAACTGAGTCTTGAAATCTTATTCCATGAAGTAAATAAGGAGATTCCAAATAGAGGGAGTATATGGCTGCTGATGCATGGATGGGTATAGAATATTTGGCAATGTAAACCAGAAACTATCTGAGACAAGTCTCAACCAATCAATTTAGCAGTTTTTTGTCAAAGTTAAGAACATGCTCGTGAAACAAGCCTCAGGAGGTCCCGACATCATATGCCCTAGATGGTTGGGCAACAGCTTGGCCTTATACATTTTAGGGGACATAAGACATCCGTAAATGCATGTAAGATGTACACTGGTTCAGTCTGGAAAACTGGGAGAACTCAAATTGGGGAGGGTGGGAGTTCCACGTCTTAGGGGGATTCAAAGATTTTCTGATGGGCAGTTGGTTGAAAGAGTTGAAATGAATAAAAGGGAGTGTCTGGGTTAAGATAAGAGGTTGTGGAGAGGAAGGGTTCTTGTTATGCAGATGAAGTCTCCTGATAGCAGCTTTTGGAGAGAATAGATTGTAAGACAGAGTCTGTTCTGTTAGTTTTAAGGTTTCTGTTTTAATGTTAATGTTGGTCAGTTGTGCCTGAATTCCAAAGGGAAGAAGGTATGATGAGGCATGTCTGACCACCCTTTCCCATCAGGGCCTGAACTAATATTTCAGGTTTACTTTAGAATGCCCTTGGCCAAGAGAAGGGGCCAATTAGTTGGCAGGGAGCTTAGAATTTTATTTTGGGTTTACAGGAATTATAGGTAGTTTGTAATGATACTGGTGAAATAAGGAGCCAGATGAAGGACCTTATAGAATAGTAGAAATAATAATCGCCGTCTAAAAGTTATTCATTCAGCATAGAACAATGCATAATGGATTTTATGACTAAACTTAAAATGGATTTTATGTACTTTTTCCACTATAGTGTCTTGCTCAGGGCATCAAAATACTGATTTGACTGATCTAGGCACTTTCTTTCTTGACAATGCTTGATAAAATTTTATAACTTTCAGTGATTTTTTTTCTTTTCATGCCAAGGCAGTTAAAGAGGAGTTAGAGTGGATTTATGTGTAACCACCTGATACGGTTTGGATTTGTGTCCCCACCCAAATCTCATATCGAATTGGAGGAGGGGCCTGGTGGGAGGTGACTGGATTATAGGGGCAGATTTCCCCCTTGCTGTTGTCATGATAGTGAGTTCTCACAAGATCTGATGGTTTAAAAGTGTGTAGCACTTCACCCCTTGGCTTGCTCTCTTCACCTGCCGCTATGTGAAAAAGGTGCTTGCTTTTCGTTCATCTTCTGCTATGATTGTACATTTCCTGTAGCCTCCCAGTCATGTTTCCTGTTAAGGCTACCAAACTGTGAGTCAATTAAACCTCTTTTCTCCGAAAATTACCCAGTCTCAGGTAGTTTTTTTAATAGAAGTGTGAGAACAGACTAATACACTACCCAGTGTCACCAGGCCTGCTGCCTAGACAGAGCCAATTTATCAAGACAGGGGAATTGCAATAAAGAGTAATTTACACATAGTCAGCTGTACAAGAGATGAGTTTATTATTATTCAAATCAATCTCTCCAAGCATTTGGGATCAGGGTTTTTAAGAAAAATTTATTGGGTTGGGAACAGTGAGTCTGGAGTGCCGATTGATTGGGTCAGAGATAAAATCATACAGAGTTGAAGCTATCCTCTTGCACTGGTTTGGGGGCCCACAGATCAGATGAGCCAGTTTATCTATCTGGGTGGTGCCAGCTGATTCAAGTGCAGGGTCTGCAAAACAAGCACTGATCTTGATAGAGGCAGGAGGCAGACAAATGCCGAGGTAGATAAGGAAGGGTCCCTAGAGAATCTTTGATCCACCCACAAGTGTTTACATTGGACTTTTTTGTGCAGATAAGGGAATATACCTGCACAGGGTCTTCCCTGGGCATGCCCACAGTGAACTAGAGGCCCACATGCACTGGGGGCAATGGGGTGGAGCTACCAGGAATTCGTGCTTTATGCAGGGGAGGAGCGTGGTCTCTTCAGCTCATGTGTGAGAGCCCTGGTATTCAGTCTGTGAGGTGGGAGCTTGCTGGTGGGACCCCCTCTTTTTACCTAATGAATTCTGCCCTCGTCACCCTTCAGCGTGTTCACCTGCCTAATTTTTCCTGGTCATGATACAAGAACCTGGATTTAGCTGAACTAGGCCTAGAGCAAAAAATCCTGCGTCAATCTTAAATTTCACAGTAGTGATATTATCCTCAGGAGCAATTTGGGGAAGGTCAGAATCTGTAGCCTCCAGCTGCATGAGTCTTAAATCATAATCTTTTGGCTGATTTGTTAGTCCTACAACAACAGTCTAGTCCCCAGGCAAGAAGGGTGTTTGTTTTGGGAAAGATCTGTTATCTTTGTTTCAAACTGTAAACTAAATTCTCCCCAAGTTAATTCAATCCTGTGCCCAGGAAAGAATAAGGACAGCTTGGATGTGAGAAGCAAGGTGGAGTTGGTTAGGTCAGATCTCTTTCACTGTCCCAGTTATAATTTTGCAATGATGGTTTCAGTCCCTTCCTTTGGGTTTTATAACACCTTAATCTTAAGATGTGGGCCAATGAAGATGGAAAAAGTGTGACAACTGCTCTAACTTCTTCCTGCTAACTGGGGGTGTGATTGGGATAGGGGTTGACTCAAAGGTGAGAGGTTTCATACACTTGGCTTTTATGTTTTCTTCATGCCTTTTACATTTTTTATGATGTTATTTTGTTAACTATTTTTGTTCCCTCTTCTTTAGCCTATAAATAAATATCCTGTTCATTTCTTATATACTTATATTCTCCTTTAGTGAGTGAGCTGTCTTATTTGTTTGATATTTTAGTTTGATTACAGATGTGTAGATTCTGGGTAACGTGAAATGTGATTGTGATAATGCTACACTCTTTCATTTGGTTAATTAGAATAACAATGCAGAAGATAACTTGTAAGACATTAGAATATATTTAAATTTTCTGTTAAAATTTGCCTTTCAGGGCTGGGCGCAGTGGTTCACGCCTGTAATCCCAGCACTTTGGGAGGCTGAGGCAGAAGGATCACATGAGGTCAGGAGTTCAAGACCAGCCTGGCCAACATGGTGAAACCCTGCCTCTACTAAAAATACAAAAATTAGCTGGGCATGGTGGTGGGTGCCTATAATCCCAGGTACTTGGGAGAATGAGGCGGGAGGATTGCTTGAACCTAGTGAGCTGGGATCACGGCACTGCACTCCAGCCTGGGCAACAAGAGCGAAACTGTCTCAAAAAAAAAAAAAAAAAGGTATTAATATCATGATTGTCTGCTTTGGATCAGTATTACTCCAAATTGAACTGTGAAAGTACTGTCAATTTAATATATAACATTAAAAATACTTGATTTGATGTAACTCACTTGATGTTAGATTCCCTTGGAGATATAAGAATTATGCAGATTGCTATACATTTTTTTGATGCCAGCTATAATATAAATAATTTGTTATAAAACATACTGATTTTATTTTCTCAATAAATTGGGAATTTTCTAAACAGATTACATCAAAATAGAATTTGAATGCATCATGTCCTTTAGTTTATATAATTGTTTTTTTAAAAAAAATATAGAATTAACCTGCATCACAGATGAGCAGGTAGTTAAAAATCTATTGCTAAATGCAGTTTTTCTGTAGAGTGAAAAGAAAAAGCCTGATTATAAAAAATGTAAAAAAAAAAAAAATTACAGTTTTGAACTCTTTATGTTTTTAATGTCTAGGAGTGAACTTTTTTGTTCTATTCTTAACTATTAAAATTTAGTTGTTTTTGATGACTGATAGTAAGATATTTGGAAGAATTTTTTCAAAAGCTTTTTTTGAGTTTTGTATATTAGCTTTATAAGCTGTTTTTTGTTCCCCATCAATTTTTAAATCAGTAGTGTATATACATTCTTATCTAACTGGATCGTCGTCACCCTTAGGTGTTATATTTAAGCTTATTTTCTTGCTACTTTCCTAGAACCCATCCTCACCTCCATTGAGGTATAAGTAAGGTAAAGAGTTGGCTAGTTCCCTTTTTTTTTTTTTTTTTTTTTGAATGTAACAGCTTTACTGTGGCGTCATTGATGCACAGTGAACCACACATGTGTACACATGTGTACACTTGGGTGAGTTTTGAAATATGTATACACCCATGAAACTGTCACCACAGTCAAGGTAACAAAAATCTATTACTCCAGAAAGTTTCCTTGTGCCTCACTGTATTCTAATATTACTAAAGAATAAATTAAAGGTTATATATAAAACATAAAATGTACAAATAGTCCATTCACCTAAATGATCAGGAGAATGTATTTTTAAAATTAGTTTCATGAATACATCTTTAGATGAAGTAAAATAAGTTATGTAATTTTACCTTAAGTACAATGCTATTATTGTTTCTGGGAACTTTTGGATGAATTTCATAAACAAGAATGTGCTTATTTTCTGTGCTGACTTCTCATTTCTGACATTATGACATTTGATTTGTAAGTGTCCAGTATCACGGACATACAGAGTTTATAGTAGACAAATGTAAAGAATATTTCTGAACTAGGTTTTCTGTAACATTTCCTTACTGCTTCCTTAGGCAAAAACTTTCTATGTTCTTGCTTTTTTTTTTTTTTTTTCTTTGCTGTGCTGTGTCACAACTAACACCTTTTTGGCTTATCTCTGGGAGTCAGAGGTGAATCTTGAGTTTGGTTTACAGAGGAACCTGGGGAATTTGACTTCACAGAGGCTAAGCTTCATGGCCCCCTGAGAAATTCACTTGTTAGTGACACTAGTGTTACTTTCTATTCTGTGCACTCTGTGAATCAAAGTGTTATATATTACGAGTGTTTGTGGGCTAAGAAATAGCATGTATAATCTATCATCTTTGACTCGAAAATCATAAAACCTCATCAGAATGAGCCCAAGAAACCAAATTTATTGTCATTGCCAACATAGGTTCTTTTTTTTTTTCTTTCTTTCTATAATATATTGTGTATTAATGACTTGGGCAGATGTGCTTCAAATCCCCAAAGTGTCTTTGAATTTAGCTATTGTAATTCAGGTAACTTTCAGGCTTCTTGTGGAGAGGGGTGTTTTGGTTTTTGCTCCTCTAGGAGGCATGATATTTTTAATAAGTTCTCTAGGGAAAGCTTGACCAAATGCTCCTAACTTAGGTTTGTTGGTTCAGTGTTGCTACATAGAATCTTACAATAATTGAATGAATTTTGGGGGAAAGTTACCTTTTTCTTTCCTAGATAATAGTTGGATTTCTCTTTGGTTGTTTACATTGAAGAATACAAATAATTGTTCAAAACTATAAAAAATTACTGTCATTTTAGCTGTCCAGGAAGTTGTGAGAACAGTAGCACAATTTATGCCTATTTTAAAAGGAATTTATAATTCTTGTAATTCAAAAGAAAGGCATCAGACTAATTCTGATTGTGACAGCATTTTTATGATTTAACCTAAAATCTTTTTTTATGCTATTAAGGAAATTCGTTGTATATAAAGTATTTAACAAGTCAAGTTTTTAATGGGACAGATGTTATATAGTTTGGTATTTTCTTGAACTCTATACAGTCGATGTGTATCTTAAAAATGCTATTTTCATAAAATGTTTTAAACCATTTGGTTTTAGTATTAAAGGAGGCCTATGATACATGCTTTCCTAAATAAGAATAGCCTTTTGTGAGGCAACTAATTGTCTTTATTTACAGAACTTGACAGTTTCGATTTTCATATATCATTATAACTTTTGGGCCATTTAGTTTGAATTTTGTTTTAAAAAACACAGATAAGCAAATACTAGATACGTGATTAAAGCTTTGTGTTCAAAGTACATTAATTACAGTCTGCAAAATCGCTTTGATCTCTGCTGGTAAGGACAAATGAAACACTGGAGCTGTCATTTCCTTATCCCCCAATTTTTCCTATAGCTATTCTTTAATTTCTTTCCCTTTCATTTAGTTAGTTAAATAATATTTATTATAAAATATCAAAAGGTGTTCAGAACAAAATTTGAAAAACTATTCAGAAGTTTCTGGTCATCCTTTCAGCCTCTGTTTAAATTTGTACATGTTTTGAAGCATATACAAATAGTATCTATACATATTTTGCAAGTTGATTATTTTATGTGGGATGCTTTTCGTGTCAGTACATGTTTGACCTTGTTCTTTTTAACTATCGCATGCTTTTTTGTAGTCTAGATGAACTATATCGTTAATGTGAGCAATCCTTATACCTCTTTCTATATGCATGTATTTTTTCAGGGATGAATGGGTCCAGTAGCTTTTCTGCCTTCATAGTCCTGTTACTCAGAGTCCTCAACTCTCCGAAATCCATTGTTTTCTTGGTTCTTGTCTTTCTGTGACTCTATCACCATTCCATATTCAAATCCCATTCTCTTCCAACACTGTTCATTGTTGGAATCTTAAACTGTGGCCCAGATTTGTTTGTTGAACCAGTCTCAATTTTTGTATGTCAGTTATATAAGGAATTTCATGCCACTTTGGTTCTAGCCTGTGGGGAAATTATTTACATTATAAATAAAAATATTAATGGTACACAAAGTGAATTATTAAATAAAGGTTCACCAGCTATGTGCTAAAGTGACAGTTCTGAAATCCCATTGTTTTGGTGAGGAAATTGCTGTGAATCTATTTAAAAATGATTTTGCTATGTCTTGGATTTTAAAAATGTATATTGTAAAAAATTATTATAATAAGATATTTAAGAAATATCTTTAGAAACAGAAGAAAAACTACTGGTAAATCAAGGCTTTATCCAAGAACTTTAAGTGGTCCCCTTTTGGGGATTAGTTTTATGGAAGACAATTTTTCTGCAGGTTGTGGGGGATGGTTTTGGAATGAAATGGCTCCACCTCAGATCATCAAGCATTATATTCTCATGAGGTGCACATAACCTAGATCCTTTGCATAAGCAGTTCACAGTAGGCTTCATGCTTCTGTAAGAATCTAATGCCACTGCTGACCTGACACGAGGCAGAGCTCAGGTGATCATGCTTGCCTGCTTCCTAACAGGCTGTGGACTGCACCAGTACCTGGGAAGCTTTGTTGGAAAGAAATATCAAACCCATAGTTGAAAGTGAGAAGTTACTGAAATAGTTTTAGTTGAATGTTTTTAATTTTAAGTTATATATGAATGTGTGTATGCATGTGTATATATGCATTTTTTAAATTAGAGAAATCTCAACCATATACAAATGTGGAGAAAATATAATGAACCACTTTGTACCTGTCACTTGACTTCAACAGTTATCAACTCATGGCCAATCAGGTTTCATCTGTACCTCCACTTACTTCTCTTTCTCCCAGATTATTTTTAAATCACAAACATAAAATTTGTCTTCAGTATTTTAATGTAGACTCTTTAAAGTCATGACCATACTATTATGTCACCTCCAAAATTAGAAATAATTTTTTTTTTTTTTTTTTGAGATGGAGTCTCGCTCTGTCACCTTGCTGCAAGCTCCGCGTCCTGGGTTCACGCCATTCTCCTGCCTCAGCCTCCCAAGTAGCTGGGAGGACTACAGGCGCCTGCCACCACACCAGGCTAATTTTTTGTGTTTTTAGTAGAGACGGGGTTTCACCATGTTAGCCAGGATGATCTCGATCTCCTCCTGACCTCGTGATCCGCCTGCCTGAGCCTCCCAAAGTGCTGGGATTACAGGTGTGAGCCACCGTGCCTGGCCGAAATAATTCTTAATACCAAACATCCAGTCAGTTTTTAAAGTTTCCTGATTCTTTTTGTTAGCAGCATTTTTTTTTTTTTTAGATGGGGTCTTGCTCTTTTGCCAGGCTGGAGTGCAGTGGCACAATCTCGGCTCACTGCAACCTCCAACTCCTGGTTTCAAGCAATTCTCCTGCCTCAGCCCTCTGAGTAGCTGGGATTATAGGCACATGCCACCACACCGGCTAAGTTTTGTATTTTTAGTAGAGACAGGGTTTCACCATGTTGGCCAGGCTGAACTCCTGACTTCAAGTGATCCACCCAACTCAGCCTCCCAAAATGCTGGGATTACAGTCATGAGCCACTGTGAGCATTTTTGTTCAAATAAGAAATAAATAAATGTATTATAATTAGTTGATACACCAGTTAAATCTAAAATTTTTTTTTTTTTTTTAAGCTGAGTTAATTTTAGACTTACTGAAGACAGTTGCAAAGAGAGTACAGGTTCCCTATACCTTTCTGCAGCTACTTCCCCTGTTAATAGCCTGTGTAACCATAGTACTGTTATAAAAACTAAGAAGCTAACATGGATGCAATATTATTAACTAAACTACAGAGTATATTCAGTTTCATCAGCTTTTATAGGAATTTTTTCTTTCTGTTCCAGGGCCTAATGCAAGATCCTGCATCACATTTAGTCATCAGAGCTCCTTAGTTTCCTCTAATCTGTAATAGTTCCTTCCTTTTTCCTTGTCATTGATGGCCTTAAAACTTTTGAAGGGTACTGATCAGTTATTTTATAGAGTGTCCCTTAATTGAGGTTTATCTGATGTTTTCTTATGATTAGATTGAGGTTGTGCATTATTGGGAAGAATACCACTGAGGTGATACATCCTCTCAGTGCCTAATTATCGGGAGGTACATGAGGGCAGTGTGACTTATTACTCGTGATGTTTACCTTGATCATTTCATTGAGGTGGTATCTTTCAGCTTTCATCACTGTAAAGTTGCTATTTTTCCTTTATTACTTCTGAGACTGGGGTTGTTATGTAGTTTTTCATAGTCTGAATCATGCTGATTGCATTCCCATGGTGATGTTTAACACTTAGGTCTCTTGTGTTTCCTGTAAATTGATAACAGATGTAGAGGCTTATTAGGTGTATGTTTTGTTTTTGGTTTTTTGGTTTTTTGGTTTTTTTTTTTTTTTTTTTGGTAATATGTACTTCTATCAGGAGGCACATAATATCTGGTTGTTTCTCTTTTTATGTTATTTATGTTTTTTAAGGGATGAATGGGTCCAGTAGCTTTTCTGCCTTCATAGTCCTGTTACTCAGAAATGGTTACTTGAAATGGTTTATTTAGTTTGATTCTAAATGCTGTTAAGAAGCAATCTAATATAGTTCATTTCTATTCTTTAAAAACATCTGTATAATAGATAAATGATTTTTAAAATTTAATTATAATTTGTTTTCTTAATGTTATTAAACTGAAAAGTTTTTTTATATTTTAATTTTAGGTTTGGGGGTACATGTGAAGATTTGTTGCATAGGTAAACTTGTGTCACGGGGGTTTGTTGTACAGATTGGTTCATCACCCAGTCATTAAGCCCAGTATCCAATAGTTATCTTTTCTGTTCCTTCTCCCACTCTTATGCAGGTGTCTGTTGTTCCCTTCTTTGTGTTCATGAGTTCTCATCATTTAGCTCCCACTTAGAAGTGAGAATGTGTGATGTTTGGTTTACTAAAAACTAAGCAGTCCTCTTGCCTCGGCCTCCCAAAGCTCTGGGATTACAGGTGTGAGCCAGTGTGCTCGGCCATACTAGTAATTTAATAGTATCAATTTGATTCAGACTATAAACAAGTTTAATATACAGGTAGAGAATTAGAGTACAGTGAAGGCACAGCTGAGCCTCAAAATATTGATTGTTCTATCCCTGACAAACTGGTACTATAGCTTCTCTGCCTTTTTAAAAACTAGTGGGAAACAGTTTAGCATGAAGGTTAGTTTTTTTCTACTAGGAGACTTTAAGACTGTTTCTGTAGTTCACTGCTGTATTAATTTCCGGTGTCTGCTATAATGAACTACCACAGTCTGACTTAAAACAATGGTAGCATATTCTGGAGAGGCCTAATTAAAGAGTGAGAGGCTCTAGGGAAGAAATCCACATCTTTTAGCTTCTGGTGGATCCAGGATTCCCTTGAATTATGGCCATATCACTCCAAACTGATTTTTTCTTCATATCAAGTTCTCCTCTGTATGCCTAATTTATCATCCCCTCTAAGAATACTTTTCGGGACCATCAGTATAATCTCATCTCAGAATCCTTAATCACACTTGCAAAAGGTAATACAGTTCCAAAGATTAGGACTTGACATCTTTTGAGGACACCATTCAGCCCACTGCACCTGCTCTCACCACACTCAAAGTGTTTCTCTTCGATGGCTTTGTGCTACTTAAAGCAGCTGCTTAACTTATCCTGAGGAAGCACTGCACATTCTCTTTGGTTCAAGAGAGCAATCATAGGAATCTTCTAACTTTCAGGATGGCTTTATTCCTAGAAGCCAGCATGTTAACAGTTTGAAACCAAAGGATGCTGCTAATGTGTAGTGTGGTATTTTTCTGTTCTGAGTCTCTTCCCTCCAGGTAGATATGCTTGGCAGGGTGACCTAGTCATAAATTCACGTTTTATTGCTGCTTCTTACCTATGTCTGGACCACCTCCAAATTATGGTCCTGAAGTTATTTTTATTTTGGCCATTCTTCTGTCTTGCCAGGAAAGGAATACTGTTGCAAGTACATGGAGTCAAAGACTAGTAGGTAAATGGGTAGTGTACAAGGGGACAGTGGGATTTTTTTCTGTTTCCTTTTCATGACAGTCTTTCTAGAACCCAAGATGTTCATTCATTGATCATTTCTCACACATGAAATGTATTTCTACTTTCCATAAGAAACATTATTCCCATAATTATTATAAATTATACCCTAAGTGAAATGTTCTCTGAAATTATATACAAAGTTATAAAAATTTTCAAAAATGGTAAAGTTATGTACTCACCACTCAGATTTAACAAATATTAATATTTTGAGATATTTAGATCACTTTTTGAAAGTAATATTAAAAGGTACAGCTAAAATTGCATTCCCCCTTTTTACTCCTCAGAGGTAATCAAGATCCTGATGTTGGTTGTTTCCATGCTTGTTTTTATGTTTTGTACATTTGCGTATATTTGTAAATGATATATATGTTTTTTAACTTTTAAAAAAATTTTTGCTTTATTTTTCAACAATTTAATTATCATATGCTTAGGTATAGTATTTTGTATTCTCCTTGGAACTTGCTAAGCTTCTTGAATTTATGTTTCCTTAAAATACTCATTAAAATTCATAAAAATTTATAAAAATAAGATACCCGGCTGGGCACAGTGGCTCATGCCTGTAATCCCAGCACTTTGGGAGGCCGAGGCAGGTGGATCATGAGGTCAGGAGATCGAGACCATCCTAGCTAACACGGTGAAACCCCGTCTGTACTAAAAATACAAAAAAAATTAGCCGGGCGTGATGGCGGGCGCCTGTATTCCCAGCTACTTGGGGGGCTGAGGCAGGAGAATGGCCTGAACCCAGGAGGCGGAGCTTGCAGTGAGCGGAGATCGCACCTCTGCGCTCCAACCTGGGTAACAGAGCAAGACTCCATCTCAAAAAAAAAAAAAAAAAAAAAAAAAAGATACCCATTAAAATTTATTTTTCTTCTAAGGTAGTTACCTCTTTTCTTGGATTCCACTTAAACTTATGATAAATCTTTTGGCATTGTTTAAAACTGAATAATTTCTGTTGCTGTATTTTCAAGTTCATGAATCTTCCCTTCATCTCCAGTCTACTATTAAGTGACACTTAAAAAATTCCAGTTATTGTATTTTTGAGTTCTCGAATTTATTTGGTTCTTACTTATAATTCCTCATTCTCTGCTGAGATTTATCTGCCCATTTATGATTACCATATTGTCTTTTACATACATTTATAGTACCTGCTTTAAAATCTGTTTCTGCTAATTCTAATGTCTGAATAATCTCAGGCACTGGTCTGCATTGATTGCCCTTTGTCTTGACTGTTTGTAATAATTTTGAATTTTTTTCCTGGACACTGTAAATGATATATTATAGAGACATTATTCTAGATTTTTCCTCACCCAAACGGAAACTTGGTGGCCATTAAATAACACCCTCTCCTACCTCCTCCCAGCCCTTAGTATTCTCCATTCTTTCTATGAATTTGCCTATTGTAGATATTTCATGTAAGTGGAGTCATACAATGTCTTTTTATGTTTGGCTTCTTAGCATAATGTTTTCAAGGTTTACCCATGTTGTATGGATCAAAACTTCATTCTAAGAGTGATAAATATTCTACTGTATGTCTATGCCACATTTTGTTTATCTACTTGCTGGTGGACATCTAGGTTATTTTCTGAATGTCATCTATTTGTGAATATTGCTGCTGTGAACATGGGTATACAAGTATGTGTTTGAGTTCCTGCTCTCAGTTATTTTGGTATATACCTATGAGTGCATTTGCTGGATCATACGGTAATTCTGTGTTTAACTTTCTGAGGAACTGCCAATCTTTTCTGCAGTGACTATGCCATTTTATATTCTCATTATCAATGTATGAGGATTCCAGTTTATTCATAGCCTTGCCAACAACTGTTATTTTTCTGGGGTTTAAAAAATTATTATAGTAGACATCTTGGTGTGAAGTGGCATCTCATTGTGGTTTTGATTTACACTTCTCTAATGACGAATGATTTTGAGCATCTTTTCATGTACTTGGCCATCTATATCTTCTTTGGAGAAATGTCTATTCATATGCTTTACCCATTTTTACATTGGGCTATTTGTCTTTTAGTTGTGGTTCTTTATATATTCTAGATAATAAACCCTTTTCAGATATGATTTGCAATTTTTTTCTCATTCTGTAGTTTGTCTTTTCACTCAAGTGGCCTTTGATGCACAGAAGTATTTAATTTTGATACTATCCAATTTATCTATTGTTATTGTTGCTTGGGCTTTTGGTGTCATATCTAAGAACCTATTGCCAAGTCAAAGGTCATAAAGATTTACCTATATGTTTTCTTCTAGGATTCTCATGATTTTAACTCTTGTGGTTAGGTCTTTGATTCACTTTGAGTTAATTTTTGTGTATGGTAGAAGATGGGGGTCCAACTTAACTCTTTTGCATGTGGAAATTTAGTTTTCCCAGCACCAGTTGTTGACCAGACTATTCTTTCCTCCATTGAATGGATTTGCCATCTTTGTCAAAAACCAGTTGGCTATACATGTAAGGATTTAATTCTGGACTCTCCGTTCTATTGGTGTTACATATGTGTTCTAATGCCAGTACCACACTGTTTTGTTTAATGTAGCTTTCTAGTTAAGTTTTGAAATTGGGAGTTGTGAGTCCTCTAATTTTGTTCTTGTTCAATATTGTTTTTGCTATTTAGAGTTCCTTACTTTATCAACTTTTCCATTTTTGCAAATGAATACTTTCTTAAAGCCTGCTTTTTAGATTTTATTTTTTGGAGATTCATCCATGTTGATACATAGACTTATAGCTTATTTGTTGTGACTTTATTAATCATCTTAGTCAATTTCAGTGTATTTGACTTTTCTCCTATTGAAGTACAATTGTTTCCATTTTTTTATTTTGTTTTGTTTTGCTTTTAACAATGAACATTCTTGTGCATGATACTTGTTCACGTGTTTGGAGACATTTTAGATATCAAGACTGGAAGGGGGCGTTACTGCCATCTGGTGGTCAGAGACAAGAGATGCTACTGAACATCCTACTATGCAGACTCCCACCCATCCCCATCCCTACCCCCCAACACACACACAAAATAGTGCCAAGGTTGAAAAATCCTGCTTGCTCTGAAGCATATAGAAGTGGAATTGATAAAACTTGAGGTGTTTTTGTCTTAATAAGTGGATTTCTGTAAATCATGGAAAAATATTTTCTCCATAGGTTTGGAATGTTTGGAATTAAAGTTGCTCTATGCTGCCGTTCCAGCAATTACAAGCAATTTAGATATCTCAAGCCAGATTAAGTAGCAGCATTATCCAGAGTTAGCCAGTTCATTCACTTTAACTTCTTGAACTAAAATACACTGGTACTTTATCTAATTAAAAGATTAATTTTAGAGTGAGTCTGTTTCAAAACAGTGGCACTTGTGCAGATGGGGATAGTTGGAATATTAGGCTGAATGTACTTAGTTTTTCTTGACACAGATGGTTGTTAAATATTGAAGGCTTAAAGGTTTAAGAAGTTTCTAGTATGTTTTGAATTAAAGTGGTAATTGAAGACATAGGAATGAATTTAGACTCACTTGAAGATGTATTACATGTCACAGTAGAATACTGTGCTGACATAAATAGGATGAAAGCATGTCCTTTGCAGCAGCATAGATGCCATAATCCTAAGCAAATTGACACAGGAACAGAAAAATAAAATTTTAAGTGGGAGCTAAACATTGAGCACACATGGATGTAAATAGGGAACAATTGACAGCATGGACTACTGGAGGGAGGTATGGGTTGAAAAACTACCTGTTGGGTACTGGACTTACTCTCTGGGTGACAGGATCTGTACCCAAAACTTCAGCATCATGCAGTTATTCCCATGTAAGAAACCTGCACATGTACCCCTTGTATCTAGGGGGTACATGTGCAGGTTTAAAATAAAAGTTGGGGGGAAAAAGACCCATGGTTCCTGTTTGAGAATCTACTGAAAGCTGTGGCCCCAGAAATCATGTCCATACTTGTGTAAATACAATTTTGCATATGGTTTGAGGTTTATGCATGCTCCTGAAGCCCATCCGTGGACTCACCACTCTTTACTTATGTCCAGGTTAAATATTTTGCTAAAAGTTGATTAAAACGTTTAAAGTGCTAAAAATAGATATATATGAAATTATCAATGAATTGTATCTTCACAACTGTATTTATATTTTCCTAACCAAATGCTCCTACATTTAGTGATGAGGAAAAATAGGTGACTAAGAATTAGACTTCAGGTCCTCTAATGTTAAATATTATTTAAACTTTACATCTATAACATTCATTCCTTATCTTTTTAGGTGTATGCAACAGTGTTATCACAACAAGCTAACGAAAACAGACAAAATTCAACTGGAAAAGCATGTTTTGGCACCTTCCTCCCAGAAGAAAAACTTAATGACTTTCGTGATGAACAGATTGGACAGTTGCAGGAGCTGATGCAAGAAGCCACAAAACCCAATAGGCAATTTAGTATTTCTGAGTCTACAAAACCAAAATTTTAGTTCATACAACAAAGCTTAACAAGACGTGCAAAAATTTAGAACCCTTACTTTAACTGTCATTGGTTTTTGAAATGTATTATTTAAGCTTTGAAAATGCCTGTTGTTAATGAAATATTATTCTCTTATTTTGGATATTATGAATGCAACAATAGATGAATCAAGATCACTAGTGACAATTGAAAAAATTATTGGAATAATAGCACTTGCTGTATGAAATTCGATTTTGGAACTAAACAGGAAATAATGGATCTAAAATGGACAAATTTCTAGAATTTTGCTAAAAACATTTTAAAATGCTATTCTCATCCAACCATTTTAGCCTTCGGTCTTTTCTTTAGCTTCATCAAGTAAGTATGTTGTGATAATGATAGATATAGAATTCCAGCAAGGTTACTTTTTTAAATACATTGTCATTTTGAACATTTCTCATCACTTCTACTTTAATAATACCTACATGATTTTTCTTCTGAATGTCTCTTCTCCCTGCATCACTGTTCATTCACAATGAAAGGTTAGGGAGAAGCTTTAAAATTCACTGTTTTACTATCATTTGTATAATAGACTATACAAAGTCTAATACATTTCCTCCAGTGTTTGTTTGTTAATAACAACCCCTGAAATAATGTGTAGCTGAGACTCTGATTTATCAGCTAATAGTTGAGGACATTACAAATCAACTTAACTATAAGAAACTTCCGTAAGATCTTACATTTAAAAATGGTAACCCCATTTACAACATGAAATGTGTATTTTAAAAAATATTATGCTAAATGACTTATATCTTTAGTTATTGAAACCTGATTCCCAGTGTGATACTGTTAGGTGGTAGAGTCCTTATGAATGGGATTGTTGGCCTATAAAACAAAGCTCCAGAGAGATCTCTTGCCCCTTCTACCATATGAGGATACAGTGAGAAGATGTTAAAGCAAACATTGCCCCTCATCAGACACTGAATCTGCTGGTGCCCTGATCTTGTACTTTGCGGTCTCCAAAACATGAGAAACAGATTTCTATCTATAAGCCACCCAGTTTATGGTAATTTGTTATAGCAGCCCAAGGAGACTAAGACCGTTATGGAGGCTTACTCCAAGATTCTGAAATGGTCATTTTTTTAGATGCACTTGCAATTTATGTCATCTCTTTAGAAACTGATACTTGTTTTCTCTGGTTTGGTGTCTCATGTGTTCTTTGTATATAGCTGCTTTTTTTTGAGTCAGTCTGATCTGTTGGTCTTTCTCATTGAGAAAGATAATCAATTATTCTACTGTCTGTGTTATAACAGGCTTCAGGGATAAGACAAAGCTCCTGCCCTCAAGAAGGTTAAAATCTAGTTGTGCATTCAGGAGCTCTCTTTCATAATGAACAAATACATCTGCAAACTCTTTACAGCATTATCCTTTTCATCTTGCCTAATATAAACCTAATAATTATGAAGACACTGCTTCACTGTAGTCTTGTAAAGTGGGCCACAACTCCCACTTTACAAGAGACCCATCCTATTGTCCCTTTCAACCCATCACTCTGCCACACTCGCTTAAGAACTCTTCCCTCTGTGGCTTTCTTTTAGGGTGTACTTCCCTTCTGTTCATTGGCACTTGACTTACCTCAAATCTTGCCATTATTTTGGTGACTTAGTATTTATGTCGTTTACTTATCCAGTAGACTGAGAGTTATCTGGCATTGTTCACTTTCACTCATTCAACCACTCACTCATGCCATGGCTACACTTAAACCTTCACTCTGTTCAGAACTGTTCTGCATCTGAAATTACGAATTTAAATATCCTGTGCTTTTGCCACTGTCTGTTAACAATATAATCAGTTTCTTACTCCCACCACACAATTCATTCCACAGATACTTATTAAAAGCCTGCATTTTCCAGATGTCATTCTAGGGACTAGGGATACAGCACTTATCAAAGACAAAAAGTCTACTACCACCATGGAACTCAAGATTCTAAAGGAGAGAAATAAAATATGTAGGGTGATAAGTACTATTGAGAAAAATAAAAGCAAGGATAGGGAATAGGGCTATGGTTCCCAAATTATAAACTGAGATTCCCTGGGCATCACAGAGAACTCAGGGGTACTGCAGGATATTTTAACTTTGAGGAAATCACAGCCACGTTTGTGTTTGCTGGACACCACACACATTACTATGCAAGGTTTTTCACTTTTACAGTTATGTTGCCATTCTTTTTAATGGCAGATCTTTGTGAAGCTGGGCTTTTAGTGGTTACCGTGATAAAAATGCAAATATCACAGAAGATGAGTAACAGAAAATGTAGGTAGTGTCGGTCAGTATGATCACAGTGTAAGTTGCATAGTGTCCAACAGGTGCTAAATTGTTATGGCATAAATAAGTTGTTTGGACTACTTAATAAACAAAACTAAGTTTTGTTTGCTGTTTTGCCTAGATGCACTGTGCAAATACTGGGACACCAAGTTCGAAAACTAAAAGTTTGGGAAATAGGGAGTGTCTTTAACAGTAAACTGATACATAAACTTATCAGTCTTTTGACTACTTGGTGCCTTCAGTGTCATTCTACTAGTGCTTTTATTTCCATTACAGACTGCCTGGTTTCTGTGATCCTTTGCTTCAGCCAGCCACTGAGTAGTACCTTCCATGTCTCCTTTTTCTTTTACTTCATCTGCTGCTCTAGCCAGGGTTAACCACTCACTTGCCAAAATCAATGGGATATTAATCACTGTAAGATTGATATGTTGAAGATTTGATAGTGTTACCCTCTTCTGCTTTTAAATCATTTCTGCTTTTTATACTGCCTAATTCTCCTTTAGATTATAAATTTTCTCCCTGCCCCCACTTTAAAAATATGATGTTCTCAGGGATTTCATCATCAGGACTCTCATGTTACATATCTGTTGCTTCAAATATTAGCTGTACTCTTAAATCACTAACACCAACCTAAATCTCATTTTTAAATTTTTAATTTTTGTGGGTACATAGATGTATATATTTATGGGGTACATGAGATAATTTTAATACAGGCATGCAAGGTGTAATAATCACCTCATGGAAAAGGGGCTATCCATCCCCTCATTTATCTTTTGTGTTACAAACAATCCAGTTATACTTAGTTACTTTAAAATGTACAATCACAGCCTATAGTCACCTTGTGCTATGAAATACAAAGTATTGTTCATTCCTTATTTCACTTAACATACTTCCAGTTCTATTCCTGTTGTTGCAAATGACAGGATCTCATTCTTTTTTATATCTAAATAGTAGTTTATTGTATACCACATTTTCTTTATCCATTCATCTGTTGATGGACACTTAGGCTGATTCCATAACTTTGCTATTGTGACTTGCTGCGGGAAGTCGGGGATCCCGAATGGAGGGACTGACTGAAGCCATAGCTGAAGAACATAAATTGTGAAGATTTCATGAACATCTATCCTTTCCCCAATCAATACTCTCGTGATTTCCTATGCCTGTCTTTAATCTCTTAATCCCATCATCTTCGTAAGCTGAGAATGAATGTCACCTCAGGATCCTGTGATGATTGCGTTAACTGCACAAGTTGTTTGTAGAGCATGTGTATTTGAACAATATGAAATCTGAGCACCTTAAGAACAGGATAACAGTGATTTTCAGGGAACAAGGGAGATTAAAGTCTGACTGTCTGTGGGCCGGGCAGAACAGAGCCATATTTCTCTTATTACCAAAAAATGGGTAAGATAAACATATCACTGAATTCTTTCCCCAGTAAGGAATATTAACAGCCCTGGGAAAAGAATGCATTCCCACAGGAGGTCTCTGAATGGCTGCTTTGGGGGTGTCTGCCTTATGCAGATGTAAATAGGGATGAAACACACCCTAGTCTCCTGCAGCACCTCCAGGCTTGCTATTGATTAGGAAATTCCAGCCTGGCAAATTCTAGTCAGACCAGTTCTCTGCTCTTGAACCTTGTTTATCAGTGACAATGTGTGCACAGCTGGAAGTTCTTTAGTGATTCTAGTTTCGCCCTGACCTTATGATCTTTTGTTGCCCTTAAAGCATGTGGTCTCTGTGACCCACACCCTATTCGTGTGCTCCCCTCCCCTTTGAAAATTGCTAATAAAAACTTGCTGGTTTTACAACTCAGGGAGCATCATGGAACCTGCTGACATGTGATGTCTCCCCCGGACACCCAACTTTAAAATTTCTCCCTTTTGTACTCTTTCCCTTTATTTCTCAGACCAGGTGACACTTACGGAAATAGAAAAGAACCTATGTGAATTATTGGGGGCGAATTTTCCCCAACACTGAAGAGTGCTGCAACTTGAGCATGCAGATGTCTCTGTAGTATACTTCTCAGGCCTCTGAGCCCAAGCCAAGCCATTGCATCCCCTGTGACTTGCACATATATATGCCCAGATGTCCTGAAGTAACTGAAGAATCACAAAAGAAGTGAAAATACCCTGCCCTGCCTTAACTGATGACATTCCACCACAAAAGAAGTAAAAATGGCTAGTCCTTGCCTTAACTGATGACAACATTCCACCACAAAAAGTGCAAATGGCTGGTCCTGGCCTTAAGTGATGACATTATCCTGTGAAATTCCTTTTCCTGGCTCTTCCTGGCTCAAAAACTCCCCCACTGAGCACCTGGCGACCCCCCACTCCTGCCCACCAGAGAACAAATGCCCTTTGACAGTAATTTTCATTTATCTACCCAAATCCTATAAAATGGCCCCACCCTTATCTCCCTTCGCTGACTCTCTTTTCGGACTCAGCCTGCCTGCACCCAGGTGATTAAAAAGCTTTATTGCTCACACAAAGCCTGCTTGGTGGGCTCTTCACACGGATGCACATGACAATATTGACTTCTCTTATTTTTGGTCTGTATCCATCAGTGGGATTGCTAGATCATACATTAGCTCTATATTTTTAGTTTTTTGAAGAACCTCCAAACTGTTCTCCATAGTGGTTGTACTAATTTACATTCCCACCTAAACTGCACAAGGGTTCCCTTTTCTCCACATTCTCATCAGCATTTGTTATTGCCTGTCTTTTGGATAAAACCCATTTTAACTGGGGTGACATGATACCTCATTGTAGTTTTGATTTGCAGTTCACTGATGATCATTGATTTTGAGCACTTTTTTATATGCCTGTTTGCCATTTAAATGCCTTCTTTAGAGAAATGTGTACCAGATCTTTTGCCCATTTTTAAATCTGATTAGATTGTTTCCTATAGAGTTGTTTGAACTCCTTGTATATTCTGGTTATGACTCCCTTGTCATAGTTTGCAGATATTTTCTCCCATCCTCTGGGTTGTCTCTTCACTTTGTTGATTATTTCCTTTGCTGTGCAGGCGGCTTTTTAATGTACTATAATCCCATTTTTCCATTTTTGCTTTGGTTGCCTGTGCTTGTGAGGTATTACTCACATTTCTGTCCAGACTAGTGCCCTGGATATTTTCTTCAGTGTTTTCTTATAGTTGTTCTATAATTTGAGTTACTGGATTTAAGTCTTTAATCCATTTTGATTTTATTTTTGTATATGGTGAGAAACGGGTCAAGTTTCATTCTTCTGCATATAAATATCCAGTTTTCCTCACTATCATTTGTTGAAAAGAGTTTCTTTTCTCCAATATATGTTCCTGGCACCTTTGTCAACAATAAGTTTACTGTAGATATGTCCTGGCATCTTTGTCAACTAGAAGTTCACTGTAGATGTGTGGGTTTTTTGTTTTGTTTTGTTTTTGTTTTTTGTTTTTTTAACAGAGTCTTGCTCTGTCACCCAGGCTGGAATGCAGTGGCATGATCTCGGCTCACTGCAGTCTCCCCCTCCCAGGTTCAAGTAATTCTTGTACTTCGGCCTCCTGAGTAGCTGGGAACTACAGGCATGTGCTAGCATGCCTGGCTAGTTTTACATTTTTGGTAGAGATGACGTTTTACCATGTTGATCAGGCTGGTCTCAAACTCCTGACCTCGAGTGATCCGCCTGCCTCGGCCTCCCAAAATGCTGGCGTTGTAGGCATGAGCCACTTTGCCCGGCCAGTAGATGTGTGGATTTATTACTAGATTCTCTTTTTCTTTCCATTGTTCTATGTGTCTGTTTTTATGCCAATACCATGCTGTTTTTGTTACTATAGCTCTGTAGTAGAATGTGAAGTCAGGTAATGTGATTTCTCCAGTTTTCTTCTTTATGCTCACGATAATTTTTGCTATTCTGGGTCTTTTGTGGTTCTACATAAATTTTAGAATTTTTCCTATTTCTGTGAAGAATGTCATTGTTAGGGATTGCATCAAATCTGTTAATATGGACATTTTAATGATATTGAGTCTTCCGATCCATGAACATGGAATATCTCCATAGTTTGTGTCCTCTTCAGTTTTTTTCATGGTTTTATAGTTTTCATTGTAGAGATCATTTACTTCTTGGTTAAAGGGTTAATTCCTAGATATTTAATTTTATTTGTAAATATTGTAAATGGGATTTAAAAAATTTTTCAGATTGTTCACTTTTGGCATATAGAGATGTTACTAATTTTTATATGTTGATTTTGTATCTTGCAATTTCACTGATTTTATCAGTTCTTGTGGTTTTTGATGGAGCCTGTTAATCTCATTTCTGAACTTCAGATCTGTGTTTGAAATGGACATTTCCAACTCATGTTTAAAATCAAATATACTTCTCTTCCCTTTTCAGTGAATAATAACATATACATAGAGTACCAGTTCAGATTTTTGTAATTTTGCTTCGACTTCACCATTTCCCTAGAGGCCTCTTCCTCATTATTCAGCAATTCTGACAACACTATATGGTGGATCACAAAATGCTCATAGTTCTCTACCACTCCTTGAACCCATGCCCTTTGCAAGGTAACTTTGCAGTGCCTCCTATTAATCTGTTTTCCAGTTATTCAAATCTGTAGGCTTTGTGACTTGATTTGCTCAAAAGAATGAGGTAGCAATATTATGCAGACTTAGGTTCTAGGCCCTCAGAGCTTTGCATGCTTCTGCCGGCACTATTGGACATCTGTCCATCTGCCATGTGAGCAAACTAGGGCTGGCCTACCAGAGGATTGGATCAGATGTGGAGCAAAGGTGAGTCATCGTAGACCAGCCAGCTCTCAGCCAACCACATTTATATGAGTGAGCTCAGCCATGACAGCTAATCCCAGTCCAAATTGCCAATTACAAGCCAAATTAATGGCAGTTCTTTTAAATCAGTACGTTATGGGATGGCTTATTATATAGTTAGAACTGATACACTCTACTGCTTTATTGTCTGAAAATCTCTCATTCCCCCTTTTCCGACTATTAGTCTGCTACTTCAGACTTAGAATTTTTTTCTGTAGCAATCTATATGTGGCTTTCTTGTCTCCAGCGTGTTTTTTAGTATGTTATTTGCAGCCAGTCACCTTAGTGATAGGCATATCCTATCGTATTTTCCTGCTTAACATTTGGAGTGGAGGAGGGTGTTTGGATTGTACTTAATGGTAGTGATACATGGCACAATTGGCTTCTTACCATTGGTCTTGGTGGTTGGGAGGATTCTGATACAGCTTATTGAAAATAAATTGGAAATATGTATTAAGAACTTTAAGAACAATGGTACTTTTGGAACCTGTAAATCTTATTTCTAAGATTCTATACTAAAGAAAAGATACGCAGGAATGTGCACAAAGTTTTTCACATAATCATGTTATTAAAATGATTTTGAGTGAATTTGGGAATAGCAGAACTCCCCCAAATACTTAAAAGGTTAAGTGAGTTGTGATGATATATATAACGAAGTAGTTTAAATGTAGTTTTATGAAGAATTTCTAATGACATGGAAAATTTCCTGACATTGATAAGTGAGAAAATGATGCTATGAAATACATGGGATTTTAAATAAAATGTTATATTTTCTTTTCAGTAATGTGGCAGACAATGCTAACCTGAGCAGTTCTCCTGCTGAAAATG
Organism: Chlorocebus sabaeus; assembly: GCF_047675955.1. NCBI lineage: Eukaryota > Metazoa > Chordata > Mammalia > Primates > Cercopithecidae > Chlorocebus > Chlorocebus sabaeus. The sequence goes on along the minus strand of NC_132924.1, from coordinate 55,665,817 downwards.
AAAACTTTTAGGTAGAGTAGAAAAAGTATTTTTGAGAAGCTTCTAGGAGCTGGCAATATCCTAAGAGATTAATTATAAGGCCAATATTGGTAAGTGAAACTGGTAAAGCCTCTTTTACCCTAACATGAATTTCTACTTTGGTTTTGATGGTCCTTTGGGACACAATGGGCAGAAGACAAAGCACAGAACCCACATAAGAGTCATAAGAAACACTTTTTCCAGAAAGACAGGACCCTAAGGACTATACCCTCAGTGTTAGAGTGAGCCAGAAGAAAACCTCCTCCAGTACTTGTGCAGAATTGCAGGATATCCTGGATTCAAGTCATCTGTGTGCTAAAACAAAACTTAAGCTATAAATTTAATATATGGCCCCAGAATGAATACCTGACAAATGTAAACAAGTTTTTGAGGACACTCAGGTCACAAATAATTTCAAGGAAAGTGAATCCTCAAGTTTCAGTAAACAAGCAGACTCCACATGGAAAGGTAGCACCATGACTAAGAGGCAGCAGAGACAGACCACCAGAAAACTCAGATATTGGAATTAATACATGTATAATATAAAACATGTTCATGTGTTTAAACTTAAAAGTTATTTGGAAATATCTGCAAGAAGCAAGGCATTATAAAAAGTAACCTAGCATATATGAAAACCAAGTAGAACTTGTAGAAGTAGAAAATAGAATAACTGAAATTAAAAAATAAACCCTAATGGACAAGTTTAAAAGACTAGATGGATTTGAAATGATGAGAATTAGTGACTGTTATATAGAACCAAAAGAAATTACTCAGAATTCAGCATAAAAAGCAAACTTGAGAATATGAGAGGTGGTTAAAACACAAGAGTCTAATGTATATCTAATAGTTTCAGATAGATACTGCAGCAGAACCAATATTTGAAGCTATAATTCCTGAGACTTTTTCAAATCAATGAAACACATTAGTCTACAGATTTATCCTAAGCAGGATAGATATAAAATCCTGACTCTTAGACATACTGTACTGAAGCAGCAGAATGCCAAAAGCTTGTAAAAGCAGCCAAAACAAAAGTCACAAAGGAACCTCAGCTAGTACAGGAAAGTCCCTGGATAGGTTTGGTGACCCAGCTGTTCTCCACTTTCTCACTTGTTGTTTTTGTAAAAATGTGCCAGGAATACAACATCCTAAGATAGTAAAGAATTGTCCAGAACAGCCCATGCTCTGTTCTTGTCCCTCCTGGAACAGGGTGTCCTTCACCACTTTAATCCAGCAGACCATGTCACCTCCTAGGGGGTATGGCTTTCAAAACCCAGGGGCCCTTAGCAACAGTGCAAGTGGGGTATGCACAGATGAGTCCAAATCTGCCCTAGGTAGCTTTCCTCAGCCTTTGGAGACTTACTTGTCATGAATCCTGGGCTACTATTGTTCCTTACTGCTTAGCTATAATTAATAAGACGACTTCATGAAACGTGTGTATGAATGTCCTGTCTCACCAGACTCTTGGAAGTAGTAGAGATTACAGTGCAAGATGCAGTGGGCTAAAGTGGTAAGCAGTGGACAGTGAATCTTCCTCACAACTAAATCTTAAGCTGACTTCTCAAGAACAATAATGGAAATCAGAAACCAGTTGAATGATTATCTCTAATGTGTTGAGAGAAATAAATTCCATTTAAAAATTCTGTACCTAGCAAGTGTATTTCAGGAATGATGGTAGAAAAAAGATAGTGTCAGACAACAAAATATGAGCAAGGTTGCCACCTGCAGATTCTCACTAAAGGAAATTATAAAGGATGTGCTTTGAAAAGGCTTTCGATAAAATTAAACACCTCATCATGTTAAAAACTCTCAATAAAGTAGGTATTGAAGGAACATACCTCAAAATTTTAAGAGCCGTCTATGACAAGCCTACAGCCAACATCATACTGAATGGGCAAAAGCATATCCTCTCTCTCACTACTCCTGTTCAACGTAGTATTGGAGTCCTGGCCAGAGCAACCAGGCAAGAGAAAGAAAGGGCATCTAGATAGGAAGGAGGAAGTCTGTTTCTGTTTGTAGACGACGTGATTCTGTATCTAGAAAACACCATAATCTCAGCCCAAAAGCTTCTTAAGCTGAAGCAACTTCAGCAAAATCTCAGGACACATAACATGCAAAAGTCAGTAGCATTCCTATACACCAACTACAGTCAAGTCAAGAGTGAAATCAGGAATGCAATCCTATTGACAGTTGCTACAAAAAGAATAAAATACCTAGGAATACAGTTAACCATTGAGGTGAAAGATCTCTACATGGAGAACTGCAAAACACTGCTGAGAGAAATCAGAGATGATACAAACAAATGGAAAAACATTCCATGCTCATGGATAGGAAGAATCAATTTTATTAAAATGACCTTGTAGCAGCCCAAAGCAATTTATAGATTCAATGCTACTCGTACTACATTACCAATGACATCCTCAAAGAACTAGGAAAAACTACTTTAAAGTTCACACGGAACCAAAAAAGAGCCCAAATAGCGAAGGCACTCCTTTGCAAAAAGAACAAAGCTGGAGGCATTAACACTACCCGACTTCAAACTACACTACAGGGCTACAGTAACCAAAATGTGTAATACTAGTGCAAAAACAAACACATAAACCAGTGGAACAGAATAGAGAGCCTGGAAATTAAACTAAACAGGTACAACCATCTGATCTTTCACGAAGGTGACAGAAACAAGCAATGGAGAAAGGACTTCCTATAAATAAATGGTGCTGGGATAACTGGCTAGCCATATGCGGAAGATTGAAACTGGATTCCTTCCTTATACCATATACAAAAAACTCAAGATGGATTAAAGACTTAAATGGAAAGCCCAAAACTATAAAAGCCCTAGAAAGCAACCTAGGCAATATTCAGGACATAGGCACGGACAAAGATTTCATGACGAAGATGCCAAAAACAGTTGCAACAAAAGCAAAAATTTACAAATGGGATTTAATTCCAACTAAGAGCTGCACAAACAGGGAGCCTTCAGAATGGGAGAAAGTATTTGCAAACTGTGTATTTGACAAAGTTCTAATATCCACCATCTGGAAGGAATTTAAATCTACAAGAAAAATACAACGCCATTAAGATGTGGGCAAAAGACAGGAGCAGACACTCTTCCAAAGAAGATATACTTGTGGCCAACAAGCATGTAAGAAAAGCTTAATATCATGGATCATTAGAGAAATGCAAATCAAAACCACAGTGAGAAACCATCTCACACCAGTAAGAAGGGCTACTATTAAAAAGTCAAAAACTAACATGCTGGTGAGATTATGGAGAAAAAGGAATGCTTATACACTGTTGGTGGAAGTGTAAAAAGAAAATCTGGTACATATACACGGTGGAATACTATTCAGCCATAAAAGACTGAGATCATGCCCTTTGCAGGAATGCTGATGGAGCTGGAGGTCATTATCCTTAGCAAACTAATACAGAAACAGAAAACCATATGCTACATACTCTCATTTATAAGTGGGAGCTAAGTGATAAGAACATATGGATACATCGAGGGGAACAACAGACATTGAGGCCTGTTGGAGGGTGGGGAGTGGGAGGAGGGAGAGGATCAGGAAAAACAACTAATGGGTACTAGGCCTAATACCTGACAAAATAATCTGTATGACAAACCCCTATGACATGAGTTTACCTATGTAACCAGCACATATACCTCTGAACTTAAAATAAGTTTCTTTTTAGTAAAAAAGGATGTGCTTTGTGTAATGAGAAGAACTAAAAGACCAATTAGATTGTAAAAATGGATGACTCTGAAGGAGCTTTTATTGAATAATGATGTTTCATGGGGTTAAAAATGAGAGATTTAAAAACATACAAGAATAATACGTAAATTGGTATGGTAATGATTGAAGGAAGTGCTCTAAGTTTAGACGGTGTGAGAAGTGAATAAAATGTACTGATTAACTTAATTGTAAATACAGATGTGATTTCTAGTGTAACCACTACAAATGACTGTTAAATAGAAATGAATGTATAACTTTCAAGCTAGTAGAGTGGAAAAATGAAATAGGAAAAATTATAAAATAAGAAATAGAAAAAACATATAAGGAACAGAGTAAGTAGAAAAAGATATTAACAGATGTAATAAGTATAGATGTAATTTCTAGTGTAACCACTACAAATGATTGTTACATAGAAATGAATATATAACTTCAAAACTACTTAGTAGAGTGGAAATAGAAAAAATATTATAAAATAAGAGGAAGAAACATAGAAGGAACAGAATAAGTAGAAAAAAATACATTATTAATAGACATAACCGAAATATGTCAGTAATTACATTAAATGTAAATGGACCGAGTTATCCAGTTAAAGGCAGATTGTTAACTGATTTAAAAATGAAACCAATTGTATACTGTTATAAAAGACAACACCTAAACCATAAAATACAAACAATTGGAAAGTAAGGTGATGGGTAAAGTTACACCAACCAAAAGGAAGCTGATGTAGATATATTAGTATTGGAAAAAAATTGCTATGGAAAGAGTCATATAATGAAACTTTCAGTCCACTAGGAGGCAATTCAAAATTGACATTACCAGCCAGGTGCAGCTCACGCCTGTAATCCCAACACTTTGGGAAGCCGAGTTGGGTGGATTGCTTGAGGTCAGGAGTTTGAGACAAGCCTGACCAACATGGTGAAACCCCGTCTCTGCTAAAAATACAAAAATTAGTTGGGTGTGGTGGTACATGCCTGTAATCCCAGCTACTTGGGATGCTGACTGAAGCAGGAGAGTTGCTTGAACCCAGGAGGCGGAGGTTGCAGTGAGCTGAGATCGTGCCACTGCACTCCAGCCTGGGTGACAGAGCAAGACTTGTCTCAAATAAATAAATAAATAGTTTGTCATTACCTGGTAAGTAAATGATTAAGCAGCCCCATATTTGAGGATGTTAACACAATTCAAGGTAACCCATACTACAAGGCTACAGTAACCAAAACAGCATGGTACTGGTACCAACGCAGATACATAGACCAATGGAACAGAACAGAGGCCTCAGAAATAACACCACACATCTACAACCATCTGATCTTTGACAAAAACCAGCAATGGGGAAAGGATTCCCTATTTAATAAATGGTGTTGAGAAAACTGGCTAGCCATATGCAGAAAACTGAAACTAGACCCCTTCCTTACACCTTATACAAAAATTAACTCAAGATGGATTAAAGACTTAAATGTAAGACCTAAAACCATAAAAACCCTAGAAGAAATCCTAGGCAATACCATTCATGACATAGGCATGGGTGTCGTGACTAAAACACCAAAAACAATGGCAAGAAAAGCCAAAATTGACAATTGGGATCTAATTAAACTAAAAATTTCTTTTGCTGTGCTGAAGCTCATCATCAATGTGAACAGACAACCTACAGAATGGGGAAAAATTTTTGTAATCTATCCATCTGAAAAGGGCTAATATCCAGAACCTACAAAGAACTTAAACAAATTTATGAGAAAAAAAAAAAAAAAACATCAAAAAAATGGGCAAAGGATATGAACACACACTTCTCAAAAGATGACATTTATGTGGACAACATATGAACGCTTACATCACTGGTCATTAGGGAAATGCAAATCAAAACCACAATGAGATACCATCTCACTCCAGTTAGAATGGAGATCATTAAAAAGTCAGGAAACAACAGATGCTGGAGAGGATGTGGAGAAATAGGAATACTGTTACACTGTTGGTGGGAGTATAAGCTAGTTCAACCATTGTGGAAGACAGTGGCAATTGCTCAAGGATCTAGAACCAGAAATACCATTTGACCCAGCAATCCCATTACTAGGTATATACCCAAAGGATTATAAATCATTCTACTATAAAGACACATGAACACGTATGTTTACTGTGGCACTGTTCACAATAGCAAAGACTTGGAAACAACCCAGATGCCCATCAATGATACACTGGATAAATAAAATGTGGCACATATATACCATGGAATACTATGCAGCAATAAAATAGGATGATTTTATGGCCTTTGCAGGGACATGGATGAAGCTGGAAACCATCATTCTCACCAAACTAACACAAGAACAGAAAACCAAACACTGCATGTTCTCATAAGTGGGAGTTGAACAATGAGAACACATGGACACAGGGAGGGGAATATCACACACCGGGGCCATGTCGGATGGTGTGAGGCTATGGGAGGGATAGCATTAGGAGAAATACCTAATGTAGATCACAGGTTGATGGGGCAGCACACCACCATGGCACGGGTATACCTATATAACAAACCACGTTCTGCACATGTACCCCAGAACTTAAAGTATAATTTAAAAAAAAAATAATTGGAATTTACTAAAAAAATGTTTCTGGAGGAAATTGTGAACTTTCTACTTAAAGACACTAAAGAACTCTTAAAGGAAGTGGCACTCCACAGTCAAGGATTAGAATATTTAATATTGTAAATACTTTGTTTCCAAATGGTCTGTAGTTTCAATGCAGTCTTCATCTAATTTCTAAATGTTTTTATTTTTAATTGGCAAACTTATTTTAAAATTGATACGGAATTGTAAAAGGCCAAGGATAACCAAGTTGCCCTTAAGAACAATATAATCAGACTTACCCTACCAGATGTCAAAATATAGCTTTAGTTATTAAGATAGTATAGCCTTTTATTATAGGGTGCCTTGACTTATGGCAATGATGTACTGCAGTATAATGGAGAAATGATTACTTTTCAATAAACTGTTGTGGAAAGTGGTATTTTTCTACGGAAAAAAAAAAAAACACTTTGGTGTCTCAAATTGGTTATAGGTTTCTTAAAAATCAAAATATGAGGCCGGGCGCGGTGGCTCAAGCCTGTAATCCCAGCACTTTGGGAGGCCGAGACGGGTGGATCACGAGGTCAGGAGATCGAGACCATCCTGGCTAACACGGTGAAACCCCGTCTCTACTAAAAAATACAAAAAAAAAAAAAAAAAAAAACTAGCCGGGCGAGGTGGCGGGCGCCTGTAGTCCCAGCTACTTGGGAGGCTGAGGCAGGAGAAAGGCGTGAACCTGGGAGGCGGAGCTTGCAGTGAGCTGAGATCCGGCCACTGCACTCCAGCCTGGGTGGCAGAGTGAGACTCTGTCTCAAAAAAAAAAAAAAATCAAAATATGAAAGGCAGTATTACAACACTGCAAGAAAATAATACAGAGAATATCTTCAAAGTATTGGAGGAGAGAACTTTTAAAATAAGACAAGTTCTAAAGAACAAAATGAATACATCTGATTAACATACAGCTTATTATTAAATGTAGGAAAGAATGCAGACACAAGCCTCAGTATAAAAAGATCATTGCTACACATATTAATGACCAACAGAACATCTGAAGAACTCCTATAAATCAATGAAAAAGGGGTATATTCCAATAGAATAAGGGCAAAAATATTGAACAGTAAATTCACAAATAAAAGAAATTTACATGGTTAACAGAAAAAAATCCTTGGCTTCTGCCAAGCGCAGTGGCTCACGTCTGTAATCCCAGCACTTTGAGAGGCCAAGGTGGGTGGATCACGAGGTCAGGAGATGGAGACCATCTTGACAAACATGGTGAAACTCCATCTCTACTAAAAATACAAAAATAACTAGCCCGGCGAGGTGGCGGGCGCCTGTAGTCCCAGCTACTCGGGAGGCGGAGGCAGGAGAATGGCATGAACCCAGGGGGCAGAGCTTGCAGTGAGCTGAGATCAGGCCACTGCACTCCAGCCTGGGCCACAGAGCGAGACCCCGTCTCAAAAAAAAAATAAATAAATAAAAAAAAAAAAAAATCCTTGGCCTCATTTGTAATAGGGAAATTTAAATATAAATTACAATGAGATTACATTATACAACTTCCAGGTTTAATAAAATAAAGTCTGACAATAACAAGTGTTGAAAAAGATAAGGAAATATTAAAAACTCTTATCCTGCTCTTGGGAGTGTAGATTAGTATAGTGTCTTTGGAATACATTTTGATATTCTCTAGTAAATTTGAAGATTATTATGCATAATACTATTGCATTTTCATGTTACTGCATTAATGGTATTGCACTGTAGTATTATGGTTGAGTACAGACACTTCTGCCAAATACATGGATTTGAATCCCATTTTCCTAGCTTTTTGACCTTGAACATGTGACTTGATTCATAAAAGTAAGGTTTGTCTCCCCACCCCAAAACCAATTTTTGCTTTCATAGTGTTCTGAGCATTAAACGAGTTAGTCTGTGTGAAATGTTCAGAACAGTACCTGGAATGTAATAAACACTGCAAAGCATTTATTATTGTTACTGCTGTTACTGTTATTACTTTGCAACCCACAAAACCAGTTCTAGACAATTTTGTGCATGTGTGAATTAGGATACTATACAAGAATGTTCATATAAGAATTATTTTAGCAGCTTCAGTTTTCTAAGGTTTTTATGGTTTTAGGTCTTATGTTTAAGTCTTTAATCCATCTTGAGTTAATTTTTGTATGCATTATAAGGAAGGGGTCCAGTTTCAGTTTTCTGCTTAGGGCTAGCCAGTTTTCCCAACACCGTTTATTAAATAGGGAATCCTTTTCCCATTGCTTTTGTGAAGCCAGAAACAATGCTAATGTCCCTCAATAGTAGAATGGAAAAAAGTCATGATATAGTCATATAGCAGCAAACCTGAATGAACTATTATTTTCATATACACTGATTGAAGAAACAAGTCAAATAAATATGGTGTGAATGCATTAGTACAAAATTGAAAAACAGGCAAAACAAAACAATATTGTGAGGGATGCAAGTATTCATAGTAAAATGTTAAAGAAAAGCAAGCAAATTACAATCACAAAAATTAAATAGTGGTTAACTCCACTAACAAGGTTGTGATTGGAAATGGGCACATGGGGTCTTCTCGGATCCTGGGGGGCTATGTTTCATATTTTAAGTTGTATTATGTTTATGTGAGTGTTCATAATTATTCTTCAAATTGTATGTGTACGTCATTGACTTCCATTTTTAAGCTAGTAAAAACTTCTGGAATGGGAAAGATAATTGTTCAAAGTGTGCGCATATGAAAGAGAAAGTGTAATCTCTAAATGGACAGTCCAAAGACATTTGGAAACAGTTGAAGAGTGGACATGATATGGAACCCCATCCTTCTCCCAAGGCATATTGAGCCTTATAAATGAGAGTGTTTCACCATTGAGTACAATGGTGGATTTTTTAAAAATACAAATTACTGGGTGCCCGCCGTGAAGAAACTGTGTAGGATAGAGCCTGGGCATTTGTAGTTTTAAAAAAAGCTCTCTAGGAAATTCTAATGAGTTTCTGGGCTTGACTTTCAGTGCTATATTAAAAACAAACTAAACCAACAACATACCTTGAGTAAAACTAAAAAAATAGTAAAATAATTATTTCAATTAAGGATCAACCGCAGGTTCTTTCATTTAGTGATTAGCTCCCTTTCAATGTAATCCAACTCCCCCCAATTTTGAATTATTTATAACACTTCAAGAATTTGGTTAATATGTAATGTAGGAATATATCTGCTTAAGAGGGAAAATTGACCTAATGGTTACTTTTGTGTTTGTATTTGTTGCTTTCATTTTTTATAAAGCTCCTTATTTTCTAGCTCTTGGTATTTTATGTTGATGTGTTTCAAAAAATGGGTTTTACAATGAGTAATACTTGAGGGTTGTTTGCATTTTCCTTTTGGTAAGATACCTGATAGAGGAAAGACTACAGGACCTTTGTTATATTAATTTAATTCCTATAAAATTATGGAATTTCAAGAGGCTGATAAATGTATCTAGTTTAACCACATTTTTTACCCTTTTATTTTCAGACCTTATTTGATCAAGGAATGCATTTTGACTCTGGAGATTAATGAATTTGAAAGATAAATTCACTTATTCCACCTAGTTGAGTATTTTAGACATCTTTAAGTCTGACTTACAGAAACTTGCAGAAATGCTGGGGTCAGTTGGCAGTTATGGGCTTTAGGAAATGTATTATTTTTGTACAAATTGTAAGATTAGCTTATAATGTTTTAGCAAAGAAACAATAGAGTTCAATGCTAGATACCTGAAATAGTACACCCTTTTCAGGATTTCAAAATGTATCAGTGCAAAAGCTGAAAGGAGCTGAATGTTGAATAATTGTTGCTAAGCAACATTAAAAGAATAACTATCTGCATAGTAATGGCATATCTAATGAATGCTGCCACTCACATTAGATGACTGAAAGGAGAACAAAGCACCAGGGTACAAGAATAGTAAAATTTTACATTTGAAATGTATATCATAATGAACTTGTAAGACAAGCTTACTCAATAGCAATTTTATTTTAAAATATTACTAAACAAAAAGATTATGGTAAAAACATTTGAATGAATGGGAGTTGGAATAGATAATATTTTAAACCAACTAATCTCAAGTAGGGAGAAAGGCAACATTGTAACAATTCAATAAAATAGTACAGTGAATATCTTCAAAATATTGGATTTGTTCTCAAAGCTTACCTTTATGAAACATGTGAGGGTACCTTTGTGTCTTCTAGACCTAAAGACACATCTCACATTGTTTAACTCTGTTGCCACAATCTGTCTTTTTTTAAAAGGATAATTTGTATTATTTTATTTTTATGTACAGAATACTCAACAGTGTACACTTAACCATTTGGTGGCAAGTTCTTTAGCCTTTGGCTTTTCCAGCTTGGCAGTGCGAGCCAGACTTGGGACTCAGGATGTTGCCTCCCCAGTGATAGGGAATCTCATTATATCTGTCGTCGTAATTGGTCCTGATAGCTTCCAACAGTTTAGCCAGAGCTCCTTTGTTGTCCAAGTTAAGCTGTGTGAAGGCTACAGTGGTGCAGGTCTTCCTGTGGACTAGATGCCCCAGTCTTACCTTTCCCTTGATAATGCAGTAAGGGGCCCCCATATTATGACACAGGGCAGGCAGGAAGACACCAGCTCATGGGATCCGTGTCCTTTGCAGTCTTCTTGTTCTCCACCAAGGTGGTGATGGTGTTAATTCCTGCTTAAAGGACAGGTGATCTCTTAGTGGAGATTTACCCTTTGCCAGCAGCTTCGGCTTCTTCTCTGGTCAGTGTGCCAGCTTAAGAAGCTGAGTAGCTGTTTGGCGGTCCAAGGCCTGGGTGAACTGGTTAATTGCTGGAGGCGCTTTCAGCCACTTATAGAGGATGGCTCTCTGGTGCTGCAATCTGATACAATGGGGCCATTTCATAAAGTAGGTGAGCTCCCTTTTGGGCTGGATGTCCTGTCCAGTGCCAAAATTCTTAATTCTTTTCTCAAACAGGGGATTCACCACTTTCTTGGCCACCTGCTTCTTCCCATTGCCCTTTCTTTTTGGCATCTTGGGTGGTGGGAGGAGAGAGCCCAATCTCAGTCTTTCTATAGAGAATGCAAGTTCCATAAGGCAGAAATTTTGTTTTGTTCTCTGATGTTTGACCAATAGTTATAAAGTGCCAGCCACACTGTAGGGACTCAATAAACATTAGTTGAATAAGATAATATCTAAAAATAGTATAGCAGTCAGTGTTCATTCTGGAAACAAACAATCAATTTGAATATGGAAAGTTTAATATAAAAAGTATTAAGTAGGGTAGCAACTGTAAAGCTATTATAAAGCTGTAAAGAGAACTCAAAGGAATACCCTAGGGATAAGGCAGAGTGCCCACAGAAGAACAAACTTGGAAAGAGAGGCCCTTCCCAAGGTTAGAACTCAGAGCCTAGTAAATAGCAGAGGCATTTGCTGTGTTGCCCAGGCTTCAGCTAGTGTATACCTGCTAAGCAAGCAGGAAACTACCCTCTGGCAGGTGTGATGGTGATGGCAGACAGGAAGGCTTACAGAGGAATTGGGAGTTTGTGGATTCTGCTCATTTATAAGGCCGTGTACAGACGGATATGCAGTGTGGATATCTGGGCATCTTAAGAAACAACCTTATGCAATGCAGACAGGTTGAGGATGGTAACAGGCACACAGAGGGTATGAGGCCTAAGGAAATGTGTGGTTTAGAGTGCACAGTGTGTGTGTGTGTCTAGAGTTACATAATAAGCAACTCAGGTACGGATGGGCAGAGCTGATAACCAGGTAGGCACAAAGAGGGAGTCAGGGCATCTGTAGTTTACTTGTGAGCAGGGTGCCCCATAGCATGAAATGTTCATTGATCATGTCCTGAGTGCCAGGTGAGGTGATCACCAGTCCAGGCCAGGCTACAAGCTTGGCAAGAGACTTTACATCCTGGACATGCACATAGGCAGAGTATGCCAGTGTCCCAACATACATGCTGCTGGCATCTGTGCAGTAGGAGCAAAGGAGAAGCAAAAATGGCAGCACACTAGATAAATCCCTGCTTTTGCAATGATCCTCCAGCACTCTCCACAGATGAAGCTAGATATTTTCTCACTACAAAGGAAAAATACTTAAATCTCCATCATCACAGAGCTGCTAAGGCAGAATCACTTTGGAGTAGAGAGACAATAAACTGACATCAAGCATAGGTAGTTAACATAGAATGTATGCCAGATACTTAGATTTACATTGATTATTAGATTACATATAGTATACAGCATTCATCTATTATATAGATCATGTTACAAAAATTATTTAAACCTCAACTTCCCTATGATTTGCTATTTGTTTTATAGATGAATAATCTGAAGCTTAGAGGAATGAAATAACTTGCTAGATGTCAAATAGCTGATAAGAGCAAGAAGTGGGATTACAACCTTTTTAGTTTTCCTAGTACCTATGCCTTTAACCACTATACCATTACACTTCCTCCCAGAGGGAAATGTAATTGAATTTTTAAAGGTGACCTGTTGGGTCAGCACTTACTGGTCATGTCCCCATCAAGTGACCCTTTAGACACTTGCTTTTCAGCAGTCTTACCCACTCAAAGGTTCTCATGTTGCTCGTAGGGTGCTAAGCATTCCTTTAGGTACCTCTGCATCAGTTCCTCACAGACAAGCACCCCATACTGGTCATCGAATAGTGATGCCAATAGGGTAGTCCCACTAGAGTCCCCTGTGCAGGGAGACAGTGCAGGCGTGACAGTCAACACTAGATGATAGTAACTCTTCCAAATAGAGGCTGCGAGGCAAATTTCCTGAAATCATGTAAATGGGCCCTAACTCTGGACACAGTTAATAGTACCTTTCAAATTCAGGAATGGAAAGAAACACCTGCTTACTCAAAGTACCACACCAAACATCCTCACAGTTTGTTCTTAGGATTTTGGTCTTAGATCTCTTCTTACTCCATTCCCTCCCTGGGTACTCTATCAACTCCTTTGGCTCTCTGAACCATGTATTTGATGATATCCAGATCTCTTCCCAGGCTACATCTCTCTCAGGAGCTCCATACCTCTGAATCCAAGCATTCCTTAGATATCTACCCCTAGCTATCCTAAGATCCAAGACGACAGTTCAAAACTCCATTCATTCAATTGCCCTAAACCTGGTCACCCTGTCTGGGCTTCTTTTTATGAACAATCACCCAGCTGTCATTACCCAAAACTGAGTGTCATCTTTGATGTGTTTCTCTTCCTTACCTCTGCGTGAAATACATTCCTTTTTTTCCCTCCCCACCTTTATCCAACCTATCACCAAGTCTTGTTTATTCTATTTAATAACTCTCACATTCACTCAGTTTTTTCTATCCACACTTTCACTCTAGTTCAACCCATTATCTCATCTGGATTTCTACAATATCTTCCCAACTTCCTCTAGTATTGGCCTCTCCAATCTGTTCTCTAGAGTGCCATGAGGGTAATTTTTCTCAAATTCAAATCTGATTATGTCATTTCCTTGCTTTAAAAACCCTTTAATGCTATCTTGTTCAAGGTAAGTCCAAACTCCTCAATGTGTATTGTTAGATGCTTTACAATCTAGCCTGTGTTTACCTCTTGAATCACTTAGAGTTGCTAAAAGAAACAACCATAGACAAATTAAACAGTTTAATAGAACTAAGAAAGACTGGCAAATCAGGCAGCCCCCAAACCAAAATAGGTTCAGAGAGACTTCAACACAGCTCTCTGGTAGAAGATGATTTATGAACAGGAAAAGGAAAGTGACATACAGAAAAAGGAAGTTGAGGTACAGAAACAGCTAGATTGATTACATCTTTGTGTTTGCTTTATTTGAACATGGTTTGAACAGCTGGCTGCTTTCAATTGGCCAAAACTACTTGACTGAAACAAGATTAGGTTATAATTTGTTTACAGCTCTGGTTTACAGTATTTCTCTGTATAGAGAAACCTTTAAGGTGAACTTAAAATAAGTGAGAAGGCAGTTTTAGGCTAAACTTGGGTCCAGTCAGAAGACCGAAACTACTCTCAGAGACAGAAACTACACCAGTCATTTTCATTGAATTTAACATGCAAAGTTGTTTATTACTTATTAAGAACTGGTAAAGCAAAAGAGAACAATAAGATGTCATAGAGGTGGCAATTGCAGGAAGAAGCTATCAATTCTAGGGCTGAGGGAATAATGGGAAGAGGTTAAAATTATTAAACTTTAAAAGAAGTGTGCCCCAAGCAGCTGAAACTCAGGCCTCTGAGGAGAGGGGCAGTGGACAGCTGGTGTCTCTTAGGTGGAGTATGATGCAGCTAGTTTTGCAGATGTTAGAAAGTGTAAATTTGCTTCAACTGCTGCTACTAGAATGGGCTGCAGCTTCTAGAGTGAAAGAGGCTGAAGGACACTGGTAGGAATAGGAATAAGAAGCAAACAGGAAGTAACGAGGCTTTTCCTTCTCTCCAATCCAGTAGTTTTCCTCTAGTATCCCCTTTTGGCAGAGCCTAAGGAAACCATCTGGCAAAGCAGAAATGTAGTTTGTAGAGTCCTAACACCAGCATCACAAAGCTGAGTTAGAAGAGTAGGTTTGAAGCTAAAGGACAATAACTCAGAAACTGGCAAAATCCATCCCTTTAGCTACTCAGCATGCTCACATCCTTATATGTGTATTTGTCTTACAAACAAGAACAACTGTATGTTTTCACTTAGAAATGCAACTATCCTTTGTACAATGAAGATGTCCTCATCCTTTTCTCAAAACGAGTAGCCTAAAGTCACAACAATAAAAGCATCCACATGTCCATAAATGATTTATCTCTGGTCTATGATAACTTCTCCCCAAATTCAGTGACAGTTCCATGTAAATATTTGGTCACCTAAAGACCAAATTGTAAACTTACCTGCCAACAAAATTTGTGAAAATTAATAAGGGGAAGCATATGAAAGAAAAATTTGTATTTACATGTACAGAGATGAACACCCACTTATGCAATAAACAGAAAATACATTATTTAGTCATTACTTCTATAACTAGTCCCAAGGTAATAGTTTATAACTTTCTTCTTTCACTACAAATCCTGTCTTTTTTGTTCTCTGCCATAACTTCACCAGATCAAAGTTGTCTTTACTGTTCTTTTTAACCTGGTGAGAGGTCTCAAACCCTCATTCTGAAGGACCTGAATCTTCAGTGGACCTGCCCTTTTGAGGTAGAAAAATTTCTGGGTTCCAAACATAGTCCTCCTGGCTCCAGTTTAGGCAGCAACCCTATTTCTTCTTAGTAATCAGAGTCAATCATCCCAGTTTATTAACTGCATCTTTGCCTGCATGAAGAACCCCAAATGGCCAGGTGGTAGCCCTAACTTCTAATTCAATAGAACCATCATTGTGTCCCCCGGTAGAAACATTTTTCCCTTGGAACCATGTCTTCTAAATTGGCAAAGGTCAAAGCAAAAATTCTGCAAGTATATTACTAATAGTGAAGGGAATGATACTCAGTTCTGTATGTTAATTTCTGGGTCCATCATCCTGACTTTGGGAGAGACAGCACCAAATATTGGTCACTAATTCGAACTATAAACTTCATCCTGTAAAATAGAACCCCATACTTTCAGGGCATTGTCTCCAAACTGGCATCATAACTGAATCTTCACTAGGTTATTCTAGCATTCTACTAGATCAACTGCTTCTAGGTAATTGGTGCTGGGAGATTAACGAACTCCATGGGCATGAGCCCATCGTGCACTTCTTTTGCTCTGAAATGAGTTCCCCGGTTACCAGCAACATTTGTATTATCACATAATGATGAGTGAGGCAATCCACAGGTTCACAAATTGTGACGCTGGCAGTGTATTATCAACAGGGAAGCCCAATTCATATCCAGAATACATACCTATTCCAATGAGGGTAAATCCCTGCCTATTCCTCATGAAGAAGAGACTGATGTAATTAATTTGCTACCAGATATCTAGCTAGTCCCCTAGGGGGTACTGGCACATCAAAGTGCTCAGCATTGATCTCTGATGTTGATAGATTAGGCTCAACAACAGTGGTATCCATGTCAGCCTTGCTGAGGGCAAGTCCATGTTGTTTAGCCCATGCATAGCATCCTGCCACCATATCCCTGCTGCCATGGCCACTTTGTACATAGGCGCATCAAGCACTAGGATGGTTGGAGAAAGAAGCTGAAAGATATTCACAAATCATGTCAATTTATTCACCTGATTACTGGGAATCTCCTCTGCCATACATGTTTGTTTTTTGAGACGGAGTCTCTCTCTGTCGCCCAGGCTGGAGTGCAGTGGTACCATCTCGGCTCACTGCCACCTCTGTTTCCCGGTTCAAGTGATTCTCCTGCCTCAGCCTCCCGAGTAGCTGGGACTACAGGTGCGTGCCACCACGCCTGGCTAATTTTTTTGTATTTTTAGTAGAGATGGGATTTCACTATATTAGCCAAGATGGTCTATATCTCCCTGACCCCATGATCCACCCACCTCGGCCTCTCAAAGTGATGGGATTACAGGCGTGAGCCACCATGCCCAGCCCATAGATGTTTTTATTAGCTATTATTTTTATAGTACAGATGAGGTCTCACTGTTGCCCAGGCTGGTCTCAAACTCCTGAGCTCAAGCAATCCTCTCGTCTCAGTCCCCAAAATGCTGAGATAGGCATGAGCCACCATGCCTGGCCTATTAAAAAACTTTAAATTATAAATTGACAAGTTATAATTGCATGCAATTATGGGGCTCAAAGTGATTTTTTTTTTTTTTTTTTTTTTTTTTTTTTTTTGAGAGATGGAGTCTTACTCTGTAGCCCAGGCTGGAATGCATTGGTGTGATCTTGGCTCACTGCAACCTCTGCCTCCTGGGTTCAAGCCATTCTCCTGCCTCAGCCTCCTCAGTAGCTGGGATTACAGGAGTGTGCCACCACACCCGGCTAATTTTTTTTGTATTTTTAGTAGAGATGGGGTTTCACCATGTTAGGCTGGTCTCGAACTCCTGACCTGGTGATCCAGCTGCCTCAGCCTTCCAAAGTGCTGGGATTACAGGTGTGAGCCACCATGCCAGGCCCAAAGTCATATTTATGAATATAATATGGAATAATTAAATCAAGCTAATTAATATGTTCATTACCTTTAATACTTTTTTTTTTTTTTTTTACGGTGAGAACATTTGAAATTAACTCTCAGTGATTTTGAAATGTATAATAGGTTATTTTGCTATATTCACTCTGCAATGCAATATATCTAAAGAAAAAAGAAATATTTCTTTTAATTGAGGCTTTGTTTTCCTTGACCATCATCTCCTTATTCCTCTTGCACCACCCCCCAACCTTCACACCCTGGTAACTACCATTCTATTCTGTGCTTCTTTGCATTTGAGTGTTTTATATTCTACATATAGTGAGAACATGCAATCTTCATCTGTGTCTGGCTTATTTAGTTTAGCATAATGTTTTTTACTTCCATCCCTATTGCCACAAATGACAACTTTTTTTAAATGAATAGTATTCCATCATGTGTAATATCATATTTTATCTATTCCTCTGATGGACACTTAGACTGACTCCATAATTTTCCCACTGTGAACAGTGCTGCAGTGAACATGGGAATGCAGACATCTCTTCAATGTATTGATTTCAAGTATTTTGAGTAAATATTCAGAAGTGGGAATGATGAATCATATGTAATTCTATGTTAATTTTTTGAGAAATCTCTATACAGTTTTCCATAATGGCTGTACTAATTTATATTTCCACCAACAGTGTACAAGGGTTCCCTTTTCTATACATTCTCATTAATACTCATTATCTTTCATCTTTTGAAGAGCCATTCTGACACGTGTATGGGGATATTTCATTGTGGTTTTAATTTGCATTTCTCTAGTATTAGAAATATTGAGCATTTTTGCATATATCTGTTGGCCATTTGTAGATCTTCTTTGGATAAATGTCTGTTCAGTTCCCTTACCTATTTTTAAATCTGATTTGTTTTCTTTCTATAGAGTTGACTCTAATACATTTTACATAGTGACCCCTAATCAGATGCATGGCTTGCAGGTATTTTTTCCTGATCTTTAGGTTGTCTCTTCACTCTGTTTCCTTTGTTGTCTGGAGGATTTTTATTTTTGGGTAATCCTGTTTGTCTCCTTTTGCTTTTATTGAGTGTGCTTTTGGGGTCAAATCTAAAAAATCATTGCCCAGACTGGTGTCTTGTAGTTTTTCCAGAATGTTTTCCCCTAGTAGTTTTATAGTGTCAGGTCTTATGTTTAAGTCTTTAATCCATTTTGAGATAATTTTTACATATGGTGCGAGATAAGGGTCTAATCTCATTCTTCTGCATATGGATACCCATTTTTTTTTTCAACAGAATTCATTAAAGACTGTCCTTTTCCTGTATTCATGGCACCTTTCTAGAAAATCAGTTGTCCATATGTGCATGGATTTATTTTCAGGCTATTTTTCCCCATTAGTCAATGAGTCTATTTTTAGGCCAGTACTATGCTGCTTTATGATTGCTGTATGATTGCTTCAGGTGGTATGATGCCTCCAGTTTTTTTTCCCTCATGATTCCCTTGGCTATTTGGGGTTTTTGTGGTTCTGTATGAATTTTAGGATTTATTTTTCTTTTCCATGAAAAATGACATTGAAATTTTGATAGGGATTGCATTGAATCTGTAGATCACTTCAGATATTATGGATATTTAAACAATATCAATTCTTCCAATCCATAAACATGGGATATTTTTCCATTTATTTGTGTCTTTTTCAATTTATTTTATTAACATTTTATAGTTTTTAGTGTGCAGGTCTCTTTATCTCCTTGATTAAATTTATTTCTAAATTATTTGTATGGCTATTATAAATAGGATTGTTCTCTTTTGGGATGTTCATTGTTAGTGTACATAAAGACCTCCAATTTTTGTGTGTTGATTTTGTATTCTACAACTTTACTATTTTCTTAAATTAACTCTAACAGTTTTTGGTGAAATCTTTATAGTTTTTCTATATATAAGCTCTTGTCATCAAACAGTAATATCACTACTTCCTTTCCTATTTCAATGCCTTTTATTTCTTTCTCTTGTCTAATTGCTTTGGCAAGGACTTCCCACACTACATTGAATAGAAATAATGAGAGTAGGCATTCTTGTCTTTTTGACATCTTAGAGAAAAGGGTTTCAGTTTTTCACTGTTGAGTATGTTTACTGTGGGCTTATCATATATGGCCTTTATTGTGTTGAGGTATATTCCTTCTATATCTAATGTATTGAGAGTGTTTAATCACAAAAGATGTTGACTTTTTTTGAAAGTCACTGGTTTTATTGATTCTATTTTTTAAATTATATTTTAAGTTGTAGGGTACATGTGCACAACATGCAGGTTTGATACATAGGCATACATGGGCCATGTTGATTTGCTGTGCCCATCAACTCATCATTTACATTAGGTATTTCTCCTAATGCTATTGCTCCCTCAGGCCCCTGCCCCATAACAGGCCCCAGTGTGTGATGTTCCCCACCCTGTGTCCAAGTGATCTCATTGTTCAATTCCCACCTATGAGTGAGAACATGCGGTGTTTGGTTTTCTGTCCTTCTGATAGTTTGCTGAGAATGAAGGTTTCCAGCTTCATCCATGCCCCTGCAAAGGACATGAACTCATCCTTTTTATGGCTGCATAGTATTCCATGGTGTATTTGTGCCACATTTTCTTAATCCACTCTATCATTGATGGACATTTGGGTTGGTTCCAAGTCTTTGCTATTGTGAATAGTGCCTCAGTAAACATACGTGTGCATATGTCTTTATAGTAGCATGATTTATAATCCTTTGAGAATATACCCAGTAATGGGATGGCTGGGTCAAATGGTAATTCTAGTTGTAGATACTTGAGGAAACGCCACACTGTCTTCCACCATGGTTGAACTAGTTTACACTCCCACCAACAGTGTAAAAGTGTTCCTATTTCTCCACATCCTCTCCATCATCTGTTGTTTCCTGACTTTTTAATGATTGTCATTCTAACTGGTGTGAGATGGTATCTCATTGTGATTTTGATTTGCATTTCTCTGATGACCGGTGATGAGCATTTTTTGATATGTCTGTTGGCTGCATAGATGTCTTCTTTTGAGAAGTGTCTGTTCATATCCTTTGCCCACTTTTTGATGGGGTTGTTTTCTTGTAAATTTGTTTGAGTTCTTTCTAGATTCTAGATATTAGCCCTTTGTCAGATGAGTAGATTGCAAAAGTTTTCTCCCATTCTGTAGGTTTCCTGTTCACTCTGATGGTAGTTTCTTTTGCTGTGCAGAAGTTCTTTAGTTTAATTAGATCGCATTTGTCTATTTTGGCTTTTGTTGCTATTGCTTTTGGTGGTTGAGTCATGAAGTCCTTGCCCGTGCCTATGTCCTGAATGGTATTGCCTAGGTTTTCTTCTAGGGTTTTTATGGTTTTAGATCTAACATTTTAGTCTTTAATCCATCTTGAATTAATTTTTGTATAAGGTGTAAGGAAAGGATCCAGTTTCAGCTTTCTACATATGGCTAGCCAGTTTTCCCAGCACCATTTATTAAATAGGGGATCCTTTCCCCATTGCTTGTTTTTGTCAGATTGGTCAAAGGTCAGATGATTGTAGATGTGTGGTGTTATTTCTGAGGCCTCTGTTCTGTTCCCTTGGTCTGTATCTCTGTTTTGGTACCAGTATCATGCTGTTTTGGTTACTGTAGCCTTGTCGTATAATTTGAAGTCAGGTAGTGTGATGCCTCCAGCTTTGTTCTTGTGGCTTAGGATTGTCTTGGCAATGCAGGCACTTTTTTGGTTCCATAAAGTAATTTTTTCCAATTCTGTGAAGAAAGTCATTGGTATCTTGATGGGGATGGCATTGAATCTATAAATAACTTTGGGCAGTATGGCCATTTTCACAATATTGATTCTTGCTATCCATGAGCATGGACTGTTCTTCCATTTGTTTGTGTCCTCTTTTATTTCGTTGAGCAGTGGTTTCTAGTTCTCCTTGAAGAGGTCCTTCACATCCCTTGTAAGTTGGATTCCTAGGTATTTTATTCTCTTTGTAGCAATTGTGAATGGGAGTTCACTCATGATTTGGCTCTCTGTCTATTATTGGCATACAGGAATGGGTGTGATTTTTGAACATTGATTTTGTATGCTGAGATTTTGTTGAAGTTGCTTATCAGTTTAAGGAGATTTGGAGCTGAGACCATGGAGTTTACTAAATATACAATCATGTCACCTGCAAACAGGGACAATTTGACTTCCTCATTTCCTAATTGAATACCCTTTATTTCTTTCTCTTGCCTAATTGCCCTGGCCAGAAATTCCAATAATATGTTGAATAAGAGTGGTAAGAGGGCATCCCTGTCTTTTGCTGGTTTTCTTTATTATTATTATTATTAAACCTTAAGTTCTAGGGTAAATGTGCACAACGTGCAGGTTTGTTACATATGTATACTTGTGCCATGTTGGTGTGCTGCACCCCTCAACTCATCAGCACCCATCAACTCATCATTTACATCAGGTATAACTCCCAATGCCATCCTTCCCCCCCACCCCCTCCCCATAATAGGCCCCCGTGTGTGATGTTCCCCTTCCCGAGTCCAAGTGATCTCATTGTTCAGTTCCCACCTCTGAGAACATGCGGTGTTTGGTTTTCTGTTCTTGCGATAGTTTGCTGAGAATGATGGTTTCCAGCTGCATCCATGTCCCTACAAAGGACACAATCTCATTCTTTTTCATGGCTGCATAGTATTCCCTGGTGTTTATGTGCCACATTTTCTTAATCCAGTCTGTCACTGATGGACATTTGGGTTGATTCCAAGTCTTTGCTATTGTGAATAGTGCCGCAAATCATGCTGCTATAAAGACACCTGCACACGTATCTTTATGCTGGTTTTCAAAGGGAATGCTTCCAGTTTTTGCCCATTTGATATGGTATTGGCTATGGGTTTGTCATAAATAGCTCTTGTTACTTTGAGATACATTCCATCCATACCTAGTTTATTGAGTTTAGCATGAAGGGCTGTTGAATTTTGTTGAAGGCCTTTTCTGCATCTATTGAGATAATCATGTGGTTTTTGTCCTTGGTTCTGTTTATGTGATGGATTACGTTTATTGATTTGTGTATGTTGAACCAGCCTTGCATCCCAGGGATGAAGCTGACTAGATCGAGGTGGATAAGCTTTTTGACATGCTGCTGGATTCAGTTTGCCAGTATTGAGGATTTTCCCATCAATGTTCATCAGGTATATTGGTCTAAAATTCTCGTTTTTGGTTGTGTCTCTGCCAGGCTTTGGTATCAGGATGATGCTGGCCTCATAAAATGAGTTAGGGAGGATTCCCTCTTTTTCTATTTATTGGAATAGTTTCAGAAGGAATGTTACCAGCTCCTCTTCGTACCTCTGGTGGAATTCAGCTGTGACTCCATCTGGTCCTGGACTTTTGTTTGGTAGGCTGTTAATTATTGCCTCAATTTCAGAGCCTGTTATTGGTCTATTCAGAGATTCAACTTCTTCCTGCTTTAGGCTTGGGAGGGTGTATGTGTCCAGGAATTTATCCATTTCTTCTAGATTTTCTAGTTTATTTGCATAGAGGTATTTATATATTCTGTGATGGTAGTTTCTATTTCTGTGGTATCAGTGGTGATATCCTCTATCATTTTTTATTGAGTCTATTTGATTCCTCTCTCTTTTCTTCTTTGTTAATCTTGTTAGTGGCCTATCCATTTTGTTGATCTTTTCAAAAAGCAGCTCCTGGATTCATTGATTTTTTGAAGGGTTTTTGTCTCTATCTCCTTCAGTTCTGCTTTGATAATAGTTATTTCTTACCTTCTGCTAGCTTTTGAATTTGTTTGCTCTTGCTTCTCTAGTTCTTTTAATTGTGATGCTAGGGTGTCACTTTTAGATCTTTCCTGCTTTCTCTTGGGGGCATTTAGTGCTGTAAATTTCTCTTTACACACTGCTTTAAATGTGTCCCAAAGATTCCAGTATGTTGTGTATTTGTTCTCCTTGGTTTCAAAGAACATCTTTATTTCTGCCTTCATTTCATTATTTACCCAGTTGTCATTCAGGAGCAAGTTGTTCAGTTTCCATGTAGTCGTGTGGTTTTGAGTGAGTTTCTTAATCCTGAGTTCCAATTAGATTGCACTGTGTTGTGAGAGACAGTTTGTTGTGACTTCTGTTCTTTTACATTTGCTGAGGAGTGCTTTACTTCCAATTATGTGGTCAATTTTAGAATAAGTGCTATGTGGTGCTGAGAAGAATGTATATTCTGTTGATTTGGGGTGGAGAGTTCTGTAGATGTCTGTTAGGTCTGCTTGATGCAGATCTGAGTTCAGGTCCTGGCTATCCTTGTTAACCTTCTGTCTTGTTGATCTGTCTAATATTGACAGTGGGGTGTTAAAGTCTCGCTTTATTATTGTGTGGGAGTCTAAGTCTCTTTGTAGGTCTTTAAGGACTTTGCTTTATGATTCTGGGTGCTCCTGTATTGAGTGGATATATATTTAGGATGGTTATCTCTTCTTGTTGAATTGATCCCTTTACCATTATGTAATGGCCTTGTCTCTTTTGATCTTTGTTGGCTTAAAGTCTGTTACATCAGAGACTAGGATTGCAACCCCTGCCTTTTTTTTTTTTTTTTTTTTTTTTTGCCTTCCATTTGCTTGGTAGATCTTCCTCCATCCCTGTATTTTGAGCCTATGTGCATCTTTGCACATGAGATGGGTCTCCTGAATACAGCACACTGATGGGTCTTGACTCTTTATCCAATTTGCCAGTCTGTCTTTTAATTGGGGCATATAGCCCATTTACATTTAAGGTTAATATTGTTATGTGAATTTGATCCAGTCATTATGATGGTTGCTGGTTATTTTGCCCATTAATTGATGCAGTTTCTTCATAACATCAATGGTCTTTACAATTTGGCATGTTTTTGCAGTGGCTGGTACTGGTTGTTTCTTTCCATGTTTAGTGCTTCCTTCAGGAGCTCTTGTATGGCAGGCCTGGTGGTGACAAAATCTCTCAGCATTTGCTTGTCTGTAAAGGATTTTATTTCCCTTCACTTATGAAACTTAGTTTGGCTGGACATGAAATTATGGGTTGAATATTCTTTTCTCTAAGATGGTTGAATATTGGCTCCCACTCTTTTCTGGATTGTTGGGTTTCTGCTCAGAGATCCACTGTTAGTCAGATGGGCTTCCCTTTGTGGGTTAACTCGACCTTTCTCTCTAGGTGTGCTTAACACTTCTTCCTTCATTTCAACCTTGGTGAATCTGGCAATTATGTGTCTTGGGGTTGCTCTTCTTAAGGAGTATCCTTGTGGTGTTCTCTGTATTTCCTGAATTTGAATGTTGGCCTGCCTTGGTAGGTTTGGTGAGTTCTTGTGGATAATATCCTGCAGAGTGCTCTCCAACTTGGTTCCATTCTCCCCATCACTTTCATGTACATCAATCAAATGTAGATTTGATGTTTTCACATAGTCCCATATTTCTTGGAGGCTTTGTTTATTTTTACTTTTTTTCCCTAAACTTCTCTTCTCACTTCATTTCATTAATTTGATCTCCAATCACTGATACCCTTTCTTCCACTTGATCAAATCAGCTATTGAAGCTTGTGCACGTGTCACGAAGTTCTTGTGCCATAGTTTTCAGCTCCATCAGGTCAATAAGGTTTTCTCTACACTGTTTATTCTAATTGGCCATTCATCTAATCTTTTTTCAAGGTTTTTAGCTTCCTTGGGATAGGTTTCAACATCCTCCTTTAGCTCAGAGAAGTTTGTTATTACCGACCTTCTGAAGCCTACTTCTGTCAGGTCGTTAAAGTCATTCTCTGTCCAGCTCTGTTCCATTGCTGGTGAGGAGATGTGACCCTTTGGAGGAGAAGAGGTGCTCTGATTTTTAGAATTTTCAGCTTTTTTGCTCTGGTTTCTCCCCATCTTTGTTGTTTTATCTACCTTTGGTCTTTGATGTTGGTGACCTACAGATGGAGTTTTGGTGTAGATGGCCTTTTTGTTGATGCTATTCCTATCTGTTTGTTAGTTTTCCTTCTAACAGGTCCCTCAGCTGGAGGTCTGTTGGAATTTGCTGGAGTTCCACTCCAGACCTTATTTGCCTGGGTATCACCAGCAGAGGCTGCAGAACAGCAAAGATTGCAGAATAGCAAATATTGCTGCTTGGTCCTTCCTCTGGAAGCTTTGTCCAATCCATTTTTATCCCTTTTCTGGTCCTTGTGTGCTTTTTGACATTAGATACTGCCTGCTAAGCAGCCTTTCCTGTCTTCCTAAGCCTGGGTTAGGTGTCCCTTCCTTGTGCTCCCACAGCCCACCTGACTTATTCTTATGACAGCATTTAGCACATTATGTTGAAATTCCTTGGTGGATTGTTTATATCAGTGTTTCTCAGCCCTTTTTATTATCACCCATCTAAAGAGTCTTTTTAGACATTTTGTTCCTAATCACCATTCCCCTCCTCTTTGAAAATTTAATGACCTGTATATGCTATATATTTCGTACTACATGTAAAAAACATGTACTTATATGTTTTTAAAAAATATTTTCTTCCGGCCGGGCACGGTGGCTCACGCCTGTAATCCCAGCACTTTGGGAGGCCGAGGCAGGCAGATCACGAGGTCAGGAGATGGAGACCATCCTGGCTAACACGGTGAAACCCCGTCTCTACTGAAAAATACAAAAAATTAGCCGGGCATGGCGGCGGGCACCTGTAGTCCCAGCTGCTCAGGAGGCTGAGGCAGGAGAATGGTGTGAACCTGGGAGGTGGAGCTTGCAGTGAGCTGAGATCATGCCACTGCACTCCAGCTTGGGCGACAGAGCAAGACTCCTGTCTCAAAAAAAAAAAAAAAAAAAAAAAAAAAAAAAAAAGATTTTCTTCCACCTCCACCAAGAGCCAACTTTCATCCGCTCTGTGGGTGGTATTACTTTCCCCCTCTCCTACGCCCCTTCTCGGGAATGCCTGGTCTCTAAGCACTCCTGAGGCATACGTTGTGTCTTGTTCTTTGTTGACTTACCAGAGCTTAGCATGGTACTTATCTAGTAAAGACTCAATAAAAATTTTAACAAATGAGTTAGTAAATGAATGAATCAACTTTTAAAGGAGACCTAAGATCACAGATGAAAGCAGATTGGTATTCCTACCTTTTACCTTTGATTCCCCTTACAGAATTTGCTAGGCTATGATTTTTATGCCTTTAATTTTTTATACTTCTAAACTTTTTGAAGGCTAGAACCATTCCTCATCCATTTGTCAACCCCTTGGAGAAACATAAATCACAGTGCTTTGCACACAGAAGGTATTCAATGAATATTCATTGAAATATTCAAGTGAATAAGTTATGACTTTCCAGAAAATCATTAGTTTTCAATTAAACCCTAAGGACGGAGTCAAAAAAGAAAGGTGAGTTAATGGGTGCAGCACACCAACATGGTACATGTATACATATGTAACAAACCTGCACGTTGTGCACATGTACCCTAGAACTTAAAGTATAATAATAATAATAATAATAATAATAATAATAAAGAAAGGTGATTTCACTGGGACTTCGCTTCAAGGGCTGTAAGAGATTTTTTTTTTTTCTGAGACGGAGTCTTGCTCTGTCACCCAGGCTGCAGTGCAGTGTGTGATCTCGGCTCACTGCAAGTTCTGCCCCCCAGGTTCACGTCATTCTCCTGCCTCAGCCTCCCGAGTAGCTGGGACTACAGGCGCCCGCCACCACGCCCTGCTTATTTTTTGTATTTTTAGTAGAGATGGGGTTTCACTGTGTTAACCTGACCTCGTGATTCACCTGCCTCAGCCTCCCAAAGTGCTGGGATTATAGGCGTGTGCCACCATGCCCGGCCTGTAAGAGACTTTTCTATAAACCATTGCCTATTTGTTTGTTTCTTCCTCTATGCTCTCTTAGTATTATTTATTTGTATTTACTGTATATCAAGCTACCAGACAGACTGAGAAATCCCCTAAGGCAAGAACCACTTTTTACCCAGTCTTGTATCTCCGGTGCCACACATGGTTTCAGACATCAAAGGAAATAGTAGAGTAGTAGTGGCATATCCATATCCATATTTGAGTTCTCCTTTTGCCTTTGACCACTTGTGATCTTTGGCAAATTACTTAAATTATTGGTCTCTTTTATCATATGATAAATGGAAATAATATAACTATCTCAAAGGAGTAGATATCCCACTGCTAAAGTGGAGTGTACATCCATACTCCTGGGTCTCTGGTCTATGCCAGACTAGGATAATAAAAGGGGACCTTTGGTAATACAGAGAAGAGTACACATTCTGTTAGCTGGGAAATGCGATTGATTATACTAAGAGGGGACAATCTTAGAATTAAAATGTTTGTTATAAATGCTTTATCATCAAACTGACCCATAAAGGACTGATTTCCTCCCGAGTCTGATTCTCCTACATTTAGACTCTCAGGATTCGGCTCAAGCTTTTTTCCTTTTTCATTATGCCCTCTGTTTGTCCATATCGATCCTCTCTCACTAAGCAAACAGGGGGGTCACTCACAGTTCCCTCCCCATTCCTATTTTTTCTGTACTTTGTTTATCCCATTTTTTTCCTGCTTAGAGGGCTCTTCACCTGATCCCATTTCCCCCTCAGTCCCTGAGCCCCAACCTCTTCTCCCTACTCTAACCCCATTCCGCTTGGCCAAAGTGCAAAGCAGAGAACTCAGAATGACCTGCTCTGGGGGAACAGAGTCAGACAAGAAGTGGAACCCTAGGGGAAGAGATAAGAGATTAGAAGATGAATTGACAATACTTGAATGAAGAAAAGAAAAAGGTGGGATTTATGTTTGCTCGTATAAGAAGTGAGTATGGACTGACAGGTGACTAAGAGACAAACTTTCTTCTTCTTTCTTGGATTCTGTGAATGAACTTAACTCTCAGATACTAAGGTTTGTTGTTTGTTTGTCATGGATTCTTCCTGCTCTTACATATGTTAAGGGCATAGGGTGATGAATACTAAATGAGATAACATCAGTTAGGAATTGTGGTCAGTTTAAAAAAGATAAGTAGGCATTCATTTTTATCTTGTACAATAAGAAAAGGAGGGCTGGGCGCAGTGGCTCACGCCTGTAATCCCAGCACTTTGGGAGGCCAAGGCTGGCGGATCACAAGGTCAGGAGATCGAGACCATCCTGGCTAATACGGTGAAACCCCGTCTCTACTAAAAAAAAAAAAGAAACACAAAAAAGTTAGCCAGGCATGGTGGCGGGCACCTGTAGTCCCAGCTACTTTGGAGGCTGAGGCAGGAGAATGGCATGAACCTGGGAGGTGGAGCTTGCAGTAAGCCGAGATCGTGCCAATGCACTCCAGCCTGGGTGACAGAGCAAGACTCTGTCTCAAAAAACAAAAAACAAAAAAAAGGAGAAGTGGGCGGTAAAGACCTAGTATGGCTGCTTCATGTTGTCATTAGAGTCCCAGACTGACTGTGGCTTCCTTATGCTACCATGATGCAGCAGGAGAAGGTCCATCAACATAGTCATGTTTCAGGCAACAGAAAGGAGGGCGGATCAAGGACTGAGTCTACATCCCTTCTAAGGAGTTTTTCCAGAAGCCCTGTATCCAACTCCTCCTAGCCCCATCTGAGCCACACAGCCACATCCACAAAGGAGGCTGAGGAATACAGTCTTTTAGCTGAATTCACTGTCATTTCTAATATAAAAAGCGTTAAGTCCTGAGTTCTGTTAAATGAGAAGCAGTTGTCTGTCTCTGCTATTAATGCATTGAGCCAGACACAGGTAAGTGCTCAGTTGTAATTAATACTTAATTATTGGGTACTTAATGCTTATTGAATAAATAAGCAAATGGATGGAAACATTTCCCTACACACATCAGAATTAGAGATAGCCGGTAGTTCCTTATTTCATTTGAAAGCTTATAGGCTTTGCTTACATATTTGTAGCCACTCAATTTGAATCCTAAGTTCAGAAGACATAAAGGAGGCAGCTGCACACTGAAAAGAGCCTTGCTACTTGCTGCAGTATTGCATTTCTCTATCTGCAGGCAGGCAGAGCAATAGAATGAAAGTCTTAGGACTCTATTCTAGCCACTGTCCTTCATTTCATTGTTTTTCCTGCTTCACCCATGTAATCATCTCTCTGTAAGCAAATAAGTCCACGGAGTTTCAGTTCTGTCTCTGTTTCTGTTTCCTCTGGTACTTTGTTCAAACCATTTTCCCCCTGTATAGAAAGCCTTCTGCCTTCCTCCTCTCCTTTCCATCAATGCCTCTTCATTTTTAGAGACCTACAGCTTCAGCGTCCTTACCATGGGCCAACCCATTCTGCTTTCTCTGTCTCCATCTGTCTCCATGCTGATCTCTGTCTCCTTCACTGGAATTTTTCTAACACTGCCAAACATACTGAAAGAGACTTTAATTCTTATACATAAGCTTCTTGTGTGTCTTTCTTTTTGTAGCTTTCACAATGTCTCAATACCTATCAGGTGGTCCATAAACATATTTTGGCCAATTATTCCACTGACTATTAAAGCCTAAGCCTTGTTGATGTGATAAGTGGTGGCCAATGAGAGTCAGGGTGAAGCATTTTTACTTTGGCGAGATGCACAGGGACTGCTCCATTGCACTGGTTTTCTTGGCTCCTCTGTCGTGTAAGGCAGGCTCTTGTGAAACATTTTTTCCCCCAAAGCTTCCTTGTTTTTCACTGTTTTAATGTTCACAAGGCCAGAGAGGTCTCTCAAATTATCCAAACATCTCACAGCAGTCGGGTCCCAAGAAAGAGCTAGCCATGGGCCTCAGTTTCCTTTCCTCTTCCCGTGGTTGTCTGACTGCCTGATTGAAAACCTCAGTAGATGATCAAAGAATCATAAACAAGTCATAGGCAGCTTTGTGGGAGTTTCAATTTCAGGCAGAAGCCTTTAGAAACAAGTCTTGAACCTTACAGTGTGTAGGTGAACAGCTTTTATTCAGACCTGGGTTTTACATAGGAGTTAAAGCCAAACTGAAGTAAAATGTTCAGAACAATCCCTTCAATGTGATAGACAAAAGGTTCTAATTTTACTGACCAGGGTTCTTTTTTTTTCTTTGAGACAGAGTCTCGCTCTGTCGTCCAGGCTGGAGTGCAGTGGTGCGATCTTGGCTCACTGCAAGTTCCGTCTCCCGGGTTCACGCCATTCTCCTGCCTCAGCCTCCCGAGTAGCTGGGACTACAGGCGCCCGCCACCTTGCCTGGCTAATTTTTGGTATTTTTAGTAAAGATGGGGTTTCACCATATTAGCCAGGATGGTCTCGATCTCCTGACCTCGTGATCTGCCTGCCTTGGCCTCCCAAAGAGCTGGGATTACAGGCATGAGCCACCGCGCCCGGCCAACCAGGGTTCTTAATGCAGAAAGAGTCCCTTCTACCTAATAGAAAGATGCATATTTAAAGAAATTGATTCGCCCACAGAATTTAAGTAGTCAGGAGCAAAGAGTCGAGAAAAGTATCCCACCATACCTGAGTTAGTTATAACGGAAAAAAAATCCCTGCTGCAATAGCTTGCTGCTTCTACTTATGATACTAGAGACTGGATGATAGACACTGGAGTTGCCCCAGAAAAAACAAATACTTTTGTCATGCCCACTAAAACATCTGATGGCTTTTCCTGTGGGCTTCATCACCTGGTCACCTGGTGCTCACTTCTGCCTCCAAGTCTCATGCAGGTGGATCTGCTTGGCAGACCCTAGGTGCATGGTCATTAGAGTGGGTTCCTAGTTTGGACTGTTAGTGAAACTTTCAAGGCACAAACTTACCACAACATTTAACTAGGTCTTAGAAAGGATACAGAAGAGACAGAATCCAGAACAACAGTGTCTCAGAAGCCTTGGGTGCAGTTTCTGATGTCCCCAAGCACATACATTGGGGCATGTTTTGGTCACAACAAATGACAAGCTGAAGTGAATGGGGATCACATCAGCATAGGAAAGTCATAGAGTTTAGGATCCCTGAAGCCTGAAGTCTCTGCTAATCCTCAGCATCCCAAAGGCTGCATGCCATGCTTCCATTCTTTAGTGCAGCTACAGTCCATAAATTACAGGTTCCGCGATGAACCATCTTGACAACTAGGTACAATACTTAGGAATGTCTTACGAAGGCTTATTTAGCCACAGTGGATATGTCAAGAAGTTCAACTAAAGATCAAACTATGTTCAAGTGTCCCTGAGACTCTAAGAGTGACAGTCCAGCTGTTAATTCTTATCTTTCACCAGGTCACTTGTGGAATTCTGGCTGAAAGGGAATCTGGGAATTGCAGTTTTGAGCTTTTCTGACATTAGTGGTCCAGGAAATCAAATAAGGAGGTTAGAAAAGATGTTATGTGAACCAAAATACCGACCACTTAAAAGCAAAAACGAGGTAACCTAAAAATTCTCCAGACGCGGTGTCTGGCGATGGGCCACTAAAACTATCTGCCCTAAGTTGTGACTTTGGACAAATTACCTGCTCACTTTGTTTTTCAGCTTCCTTAGCTGCCACAAGAGAGATTCAGACTGTATTGCTTTAGCAGTTCAGCTGTAACATTATTTAATTCCATAATTTGGGGGCAAATGTATTCTAAATCTCCGAACTTCAGCACCACAGAAGACACATGACCAGACTGGCTGTGTGTAATTGATACTTTTGAATTAAAATATCATGACATGTCAGAACTTGGCTCTAATCTTTGTGCTATTTCCAGATTTGTGAAGTATTTTACTCACTCTTATTCTAATGTGACTTGTATAGAAGTCAGTTGGTTTTAATTCATATTTATAATATTCAGTTTTACAAACCTAAACTCTGTAAGCATATTTTATATTCTTTTGAGCACATTTAATTTCTGGAAAAATTTTATTAATAGCAATATATACAAAAAATTGTGTTGGGTGGCATTTTATCAACTTGAGGCAAAAGTGAAACTGCTTGGGCTGCCATAACAGTGCAGTTAACAGAGTACAGAGTTGTTGGCTTAAACAGCAGAAATTTCTTTTCTCACAGTTCTGGAGGCTGGATGTCCAAGACTAATTTTACTTTAATTACTTCCTTAAAGCCCCTTTCTCCAAATACAGTCACATTGGGGGTTAGAGCTTGAATTTTTAAACTTGGGTTGGGGACACAATTCAGTCCACAGCACTGCCTCAGTGGGACCTAAAAAGCAGGATGAAGAGAAGTCCCAGATCATTACACTCTGAGTCAAAATCCCTAAAGCGCCTGGCATGGCGGTCCACCTGTGTCATCCCAGCAGTTTGGAAGACTGAGGTCGGAGGATTGCTTGAGCCCATACGTTTGAGACCAGCCTGGGCAACAAGGTGAGGCCTCATGTCTACAAAAACTTTAAAAGTTAGCCACACATGGTGGCATGGGCCGGTAGTCCCAGATGCTTGCAAGGCTGAGGCCAGAGGATCCCTTGAATTTGAGGCAGCAGTGAGCTATGATGGCCTTGAGGACAGAATGAGACCCTGTCTCTTAAAAAAAAAAAAATCCCTAAAGGAACTGTGGTACACAAGTCAAAACAAAACAAAACAAAAATCAATGAATGAGTATCGATGTAACCATTTATTTGCTACTTTGGAATCTATCTGGCTTACCTTTCTTCATCAACTTGTTTCCTAAGTCCCTGCCATAGGAATAACCTTACCTACTTAGAACGATATAAAGATTCAGAAAGATGTTGAAGGGGCATAATTATTACAGAAGGAGGACTGAGAAAGATGATTTAAGTAGTTTAGAAATGAAAATTCTCTCACTGACAAATGGTATTCACCTCCCTGCAGCATGCTCACCAAAAATCTCAGTTCGGTGTATTTTTATAACCTTAATGAACTGAAACCTAATTGTAACAATTCATTTGGTCCAGATTACAAAGATAACTAAGAAGAAATTAAGAACATGAAACTCTTGGGAGGCCAAGGCGGGTGGATCAAGAGGTCAGGAGTTGGAGACCAGTCTGACCAACATGGTGAAACCCCATCTCTACTGAAAAAAAAAACCAAAAAAACAAAAATTAGCCGGGTGTGGTGGCACACGCCTGTACTCCCAGCTACTCAGGAGGCTGAGACAGGAGAATCGCTTGAACCTGGGAGGCAGAGGTTGTGGTGAGCCAAGACTGCACCACTGCAATCCAGCCTGGGTGACAGAGCAAGACTCCATCTCATGGGGCTGGGGCAGAACATAAATATCCTTGGCAAATTATTCTGAGTATTTCTTAGGGGCTGTTTTTCTTTGAAGATGAGTTTAATTTTGGAAAACAGTAAAGCTTGGCAAATACAGTAGATGATTAATTGGACAGTATATATAAATTATGCAACATGTTAATAACTAGACTGTCTTCCTGTGCAGTTGAAACCACTTCTTTTGAGGACACAGTTGGTGAAGTTCAACCACTGAGAGTTTTGTGTCCTGAGTTTTGCTTTCACTGTTCTTCTTTTTTCTCTTTTCTTTCACTGGGCCATTCTTTTTGTTGTTGTTGTTTTGAGACAGTGTCTTGCTCTGTCACCCAGGCTGTAATGCAGTGATGTGATCTTGGCTCACTGTGGCCTCCACCTCCTAGGTTCAAGTAATTCTTCTGCCTCACCTCCTGAGTAGCTGGGACAATAGGTATGCGCCACTAAGCCCAGCTAATTTTTTGGTATTTTTAGTAGAGCTGAGGATTCGTCATGTTGGCCAGGCCAGTCTCCATCTCCTGGGCTCAAGTGATTCACCCGCCTAGACCTTCCAAAGTGCTGGGATTCCAGGCCTGAGCCACCGTGCCCAGCCTCAGCTCTCAGTTTTTAAACTAAAAACCTATATTATAGATCTTGAGTTACTTAGTTCTCAGAATGACCTCCAGCTCTTTTGGCTTTTTCCCCTTAGTTTTATAGCAATGCGAAAAGACCAGTATATGCTATACTTTTGCCTGAAAAGGTCTGAGAGACTTTATTGACTGGGGAATGGAGAGAATATGGAGAGGCCAGAAGAATAGGGGCTCAGAAGAGCTCTTTGGAACTTTATCAATCCCCGGGAAAAATGAATACAATATGATTCCTTTCGTTTGTTGACCTCAGTGACATGAAAACAAATTGCCAAGCCTTCTTGAGGTCCACAGGTCTTCATTTCACACTTAAAATGTGCCCAAAGATTCAATTGTGATGACTTCATGAAATCTGAGGCTAATCAAATATTTATTATTTTATGACATTGGTTCTAAACTTGTTTTCTCACAAAAATGATTCTAACATATAACAGATTGCAGGTTTAAATTTAAGTAGTGTTTTGTTCCTGATGAATTAAAGGAAGGACTGAGAAGGTGTATTTCAGGATTGGGTAAATAAAGAGTAGGATGAATAGCAGGAAGTGAAAGAGGCTAAATAAAGGTGGGGAAAGACTTCAAAATACAGACTAAGAACCTGAGGTTTTACCTGGGAGCATGATGGTAGAGAGGAAGGATTTATGGAAAGAACATTCCTCTGCTAATTTAAGGGTTGTCCTAAATGACAGGGGAAAGACAAAAAGGGATGAGAGTTAGTAGAGAAGTCTATTAGTAGAGAGGGAGGAATGAATCAGCAGAGCACAAAGGAATAGAAGCTATTTGAAGACTTTAAATTGGACAGGTAGTTTCACAATTTGACTTTCAGCATTCCAGAAAACTGGGATTCTGCTTTTCTTTAAAGAGCAGATTATGCCAGTACATAGCCTAGTGATTCAAAAGGTGGTCTACTGACTTATCACCTGGAACTTGGTAGAAATGCATGATCTCAGGCCTCTCATTTTAAGGGTCTCAGGTGGTTTCCATGCACATTAAGTTTAGGAAGCACTGGGACTGCAATTGGGAAGATGGATTATGATGTTAGAAGGACTGAGTCGAGTCCTACCTGTCATAGTCATTCTTCTAAAGGTGCCACTGGGGGCAAATTACTCCATATCATTAAGCCTCAATTTTCTTATTTGCAACACAATAGAAGTGTAATACCTACCTCAAAGAGCTATTAGGATGAAATGAGGTAGAACTTTTAAAGCTCTTAACATGGTGCTTGGCAAATAAAAAGTAGTCAATAAATGCTAACAATTGATGTCCCTGACAATGTCACTGTTCCTAACAAAGGCCTAGGAAGAATTTAAACTTATGGTGAGTTTTACCTTTTTAATTTTCAAAATAATTGTCCTAAAAAAGGATGAAAGAAAGGAAGAAAGGAAAGTAGAAGAATGGGGAGGGAAAGGAAAGAAGAAAGAAACATCTAATTCCCTAAAGGAAGAGGCATGTTAAAGACACTCCCCAGATAGCTGGATTATTCCTTTCAATTTGTGGAAATAATTGGCATTGTTCCCTTGGAGTTCTGCATAAAAAACATATGAATCATTCTGCCACAGATCGACACCACCTAAATGAACTCATTTAGCTCCCATTTAGTCCAGATGACCCTCTGCTAGTCAGCTAATCAATCTGACAGAAATGCAATGGTCCTCTTCCCGTCTTACTAGCAGCAAAAGCCCCAGTGTGTCTCACCATAGGAACCTGTTATTTGGTACTAGTGACTGTTTTGGATCCTATTATTTCTAGAAGACATGTAATACTAAAATTATTTCTTTAAGGTGGATAGTTTAGGGAGTAGAATTGTACCTTATCTAAGCCAGGTGTTTTTGTTTTTTGTTTTTGAGACAGAGTCTCTGTCTCCTAGGCTAGAGTAGAATGGCACGATCTTGGCTCATTGCAACCTCCACCTCCCAGGATCAAGCGATTCTCCTGCCTCAGCCTCCTGAGTAGCTAGGATTACAGACATATGCTACCATGCCTGGCTAATTTTTCTATTTTCAGTAGAGATGGGGTATCACCATGTTGGCCAGGCTGGTCTTGAACTCCCAACCTCAGCCGATTCACCCACCTCAGCCTCTCAAAGTGCTGGGATTACAGGCGTGAGCCACCGCACCTGGCCTAAGCCAGATGTTTTTGAAGGAGTCTATCATTTGACACCAGTTACTTGTTTCGAGCAGTCAAACAAATATTTTAAGATAATTCCCTATAATATTAAAAGCCAGAGCTCTATGATTGTTTTCCTCAATGCCAATATAGGAGGTTGTCCCTGTGGCTTTGAACGTAGTTGATAATCGGATCTAACTTGCCATGCCAGCAAAATATCACATTGAATTCCTTTCCTATTGCTGTTCCCTCTGTCTCTGAAAGCCCTTATTCCTTTCACTGTATAGAATTCTTACTTGTTCGTTAGATTGTCACCTCCATGAAGACTTCCTCAGTTGCCTTAGGCATTAAGTTCATATGTTTACTTTTATAGTGTCTGGTACCTGCTTCTGTCTTTTACCATGTATCTCTCTGGATAGTGCTGGCTGCTGGTGTGTCTGCCCCCTGCCCCTGACGCCCCTTCCCTGGGATTGTGAGTTCTTCAAAAGCAGAAACCATGTCATTCATCTCTGTTTTCCTAGCACTTAGCCTAGAGAGCCAGCAGTGACACCTAATAAGTGGTTGCCGACTAATTCAACAAATGAATTAATGGCAGAGTTGTTGCTTGGATGGTGTTTTAGTTTCCTAGAGCTACTGTAACTAAGTATCACCAACTGGGCGGCTTACACAACAGAAATGTATTCTCCTATGGTTCTACAGTCAGCAGGGTCATGCTCCCTCTGAACTCTCTAGGCAATATGAACAGGAGACAAGAAAATACTAGGTAGAAGAGGGTGGTTCCTCAGCAAAGGCCTCCCCTCAGGCCTGGATACCCACGGTCCTAAATGAGGACAGGCATGCCGGGTTTTGTGCCCAAAAAGTTGCCTTGTGGCCTGCCATGCCCCCTATCCTGTCCCCATATCAACCTCAAACCCCAGGCTCCAGAACAGTAGATGAGGAGACAAGCAGACAAATGGCAGAAGAGCACAGCAGAGAAAAAGAGGAGAGAAAGAATGTCTGAACACCGGGAGGAGTTCAACTTGGGGTGGTCAGAGAGGAGTTCAGCTGCTGGACGGCCAAACTCCAGGGGAAGATAATCTTCCCAATTCCCATTCCAGCTCCCTATCCATCCTGCTAAGAGCCACCTCCACCACTCAATAAAACCCCTGCATTCATCCTTCAAGTCGTGTGTGACCCTATTCTTCTGGGACGCTGGACAAGGGCCAAGGTACCAAGGGGCCACTGAGCTGGATAACACTTAAGCTGTCTGCGGATGGCAGACCTAAAAAAGCACTGTAACACTGGGGCTTCAGGAGTTGCAGGCACCCACCCCTAGATGCTGCTGTGGGGCCGGAGCCCAAAAGTGTTCACCCTGGTTCCTGCACCTGCCTGTGTGCGTGCTCCCTGTCCTGTAAGGGGTTTGAGCTTGCAGTGGCTGAACAGAGAATCACACCCTGTCGCACATCCTATGAGGGGTGCCAGGGAACTCTCCCGTCTCAAAGCGGAAAATCTATCCTTGTCTTTTTTTTTTCTTCCAGATGGAGTCTCACTCTGTCACCCAGGCTGGAGTACAGTGGTGCTATCTTGGCTCGCTGCAACCTCTGCCTCCCAGGTTCAAGCAATTGTCCTGTCGCCTCAGCCTCCCTAGTAGCTGGGATTACAGGCGCCCTCCACCATGCTTAGATAACTTTTTGTATTTTTAGTAAAGACGGGGTTTCACTGTGTTGGCCAGGCTGGTCTTGAACTTCTGACCTCAGGTGATCCACCCACCTCAGCCTCCCAAAGTGCCAGGATTACCATGTCTCTTTCAGCTTCTGGTAGCCTGAGGTGTTTTTTGGCTGGTGGCAGCAAATCTTCAGTCTCTACCTCAGTCATCACATGGTTGTCTCCCTTCTCTGTCCAAATTTTTATCTTCTTATGAGGACACCAGCCATATTTGATTAAGGACCCACTCTATTCCAGTATGATCATATATTAACTAATTGCCTCTGCAATGATGTCATTCCCAAATAAGCTCACATTCTGAGATACTGAAGGTTAGGGCTTCATCTTTCTGGGGGTACACTTCAATCCAAAACATATAGTAAGGATCTTAGGGGAAATCCCATAGCAGGCATGGTCTATGCCTTCCACTCTTTGTACAATTGAATCCTGATTTAGAATTAAGATCACAGGCAGCTTTAATAAATAGTAGCCAGAAATGGAACATTTTTAGGGAAAAGAGGTGAAAGTACTGTAGCAGGAAATTCATTAATCTCTCAAGTGGTATAAATGTATTTCTCACCTAGAGCTCCCCTCTAATATTAAATGAATGAAAATTAACTAAACTGAAGTCTTTATAATTGTCAGTGGAATGAAATACCATTTACTGTTTATGCAGGTTTGACCCAGATATTAGATTCACAAATATTCACTGCTATTTCATGTTAACTAAAATTTCTTTGATAATTTACCAAACTGTTAGCAGCTCAAATTCTAATAACTTTGGTAAATAACAAGAGAAAAGCAGGTTAATTAATTATTGAAGATAGCATGGGAATGTATTGAAAAGAATGGTGAAGCTGGATGCAGTGGTGGACACCTGTAGACCCAGCTACTTGGGAGGCTGAGGCAGGAGGATTGCTTCAGCCCAGGAGGTCAAGGCTACAAATGAGATGTGGTCCTGCCACTGCACTCTAGCCTGGGTGTCAGAGCAAGACCTTGCCTCAAAATAAAAAATAAAAAGATAAAAG
Organism: Chlorocebus sabaeus; assembly: GCF_047675955.1. Lineage (NCBI taxonomy): Eukaryota > Metazoa > Chordata > Mammalia > Primates > Cercopithecidae > Chlorocebus > Chlorocebus sabaeus. Next base: position 55,626,937 of record NC_132924.1, on the reverse strand, counting down.
GATAATGAGATGTTGACAGCCAAGATGTTAGCAGTTTGAGTGTCAGCATCAATGGCAGATGACATCTCCTGGGGCAGACATCAGCCCTTTTGACATTGATCATTGACAGCCTAGCTCTAGGCAGGAGCAACAGAGGGTCTTGCAGACCCTTGGCAGTGTAACTGCCATGAAGGTCCTAGTGAAATCGAAGAGTTATCTGGCCCCCCTCACAGGACATGTGACCAGGATGTGGCTCTCTGTTCAGCAGCTGCGAGCTTAAACCCCTTACCAGAGGGGTGGCACACAGGCAGGTGCAGGAACTGCGGTGAATGCTTTTGAGCTCCAGCCCCACAGCAGCATCTATGGGTGGGTGTCTGAGACCCCCAAAGTCCAAGTGGACACGTGTTACAGTGCGTTCTTTTAGCCTCGCTGTCCAGGGATGGCTTAAGGGTTAACCAGCTCAGTGGGCCCTCTGCCTTTTTGCAAAGACGGGGGCCAGTGTGACAGCTTTCTGTGTCCTGAGCTCTTGTCCAGCATCTTGGAAGAATTGGGAAACATACGGACTTGAAGCATGAATGTGAGAGTTTTACTGAGTGGTAGAGGTGGCTCTCAGCAGGATGAATGGGGAGCTGGACAGGGGATGTAGTGGGAAGATTATCTTCCCCTGGAGTTTGGCTGTCCAGTGGCTGATTCTCTAACTGTCCCCACTCGAACTCCTCCTGACATTCCTTCTCTTTCTCTGTGCTATCATTCTACCATTTGTCTCCTTGTCTGCTGCTTCTGGAGCCTGGGGTTTGGGGTTTATATGGGTACAGGATAGGGGGCATGGCAGGCCAAAAGGCAACTTTTTGGGCACAAAAGAAGGAATACTTCTCACCTAGGCCCATGGGTATCCAAGCTTGAGGTTGGGGCCTTTGCTGGGGACCATCCTCTTCTGTAAACCACCACCAAACTAAACTAGACCACAGGGGAAGAAATGGCAGACGCCAATGAGTAGCAAAGAAATGTTCACATAACACACATCAGGAAAGCAAGAGAGAAATGTGAAGAAAAAAGGAGAAAAGGAAAGAGAGGTTTCTGGGAAAATCATGGGTACCTAATATTAGGGATGATCTCAACGACAGGGTGTAAATGTAATAGAGGTGGCCTTGAGAAGGGCGAGGTTGGGAAGATGTTGGGAGACCTGGCTAAGAAGCCTGTTAGAGGGTGATAATAGGTAAACAAACTTTTTGTCTAGATAATGGGAAGGGTGTAGGGAATATCCAGCATGGCTCTGATAGGGGTCAGGGGTCTGAAGAGCTGGGTATAGAAAAGGGAGTGGCTAGGGAAGGTTGCAAGGATGTGGCAGGAGGGCTGCGGATATGCTGACCCAAATGTCCATGTAGCCCAGAGGCAGGACCATGTGTACTGCTGTGCAGGTGTAGCCCTGCACTAAACAGCAAGCTGAGCAGGTTGGTGAGGGTTTGGAATCCAGTCTGGATGCCTCACACTAAGCTGTGGGCCCTATCTCAAGATGGCATCCCCTTGGAAGAAACAGGGAGGCTTTTTAAAATCCACATAGCACCACATGGGCTAGTATAGTTTTGACCAATAGCATTTTTTCTGGTCACTTTTTGGCCCCTTAGGTTGTGATACTGCTTCCATCTTCCCCTCCCATATTTGAAAACAGCTCTTGTTTACCCTCACCCATTCTGTAAAGCCTGTAGCCATGCTTTTCTCTCTCTCTCTCTCTCTCTCTCTCTCTCTCTCTCTCTTTTTTAAATGAGAGGTGTTCTCACTCTGTCACTCAGGCTGGAGTGCAGTGGTACAATCATGGCTCACTGAAGGCTCAGCCTCCTGGGCTCAAGCAGTCCTCCTGCCTCTGCCTCCTAAGGAGCTGGATCTAAGTGTGCCACCACACCCAGATAATTTTTATTTTTATTCCAGATAGGGTCTCATTATGTTGCCCAGGCTGGTCTCAAGTTCTTCCTGCCTTGGCTTCTCAAAGTGCTGGGATTACAGACATGAGCCACTGCACGCAACCTGATTTTCTCAGTCAGCTCTGATGGAGGTGCTTGACATAAACTTAAGAAGGCCTTTGTGCTGTATCTCCATCTCAAGCTTTCCCATCAGTTACTGCCAAATACTCTCCTGCCTTAATATCCAGGCCTTGTCTTCTTCATTAATTAGAATCTTCTCAATGTAAACTTGCACATTGCAGGGCTTAGTCACTCTCCTTTCTGAAGAAGCTCTGCATAACAAGCACCAACAGCTGGCTTACAGGCTTCATTGAGAAGGAATGGTGTTTGAAATCCGTCACATGTCTTGGGCTAAAACTTTCTTTTTTGAGTCTTGGACCCATTTGAGTATTCGTAAAGCTATGAACCATCTCTTCACAAAAGTACGCATAATTACGCATACACATCTTCAGTAGTTTCCAGATTCTGGAAAACTCTTTCATAGCACTCCCTAAGAAGTTAAGTCCCAGCTCTAGAGACAATTTGAGGCAGTTGTAGACTTTGATATGTTGTATGTTATTAATTTTCCTTTTGTAGAACTCATAGTTTTGAATATAAACAAAAACTTGATGTCATCAAATGTCTATGGCAACTAGAGACACTTGTGCTTACTGCCTCTAGGTGCATAGTGGAGTATTTTGAGAATACTATGATTTCTAATCTCTCTCCTGGTCACCAACTGTATTCCCTGAATTCATTTTCTTAACTGGTTTATTATAAATGGCCTCCTTGCTTTTTATCCTCATTCTTACCCTCCTTCATCCCATGTTCCACTCTAGCTTCCAGAGTGATTTTTGTAAAATAAAATTCATGTTATTCCTTGCTTAAAAACCATTCAAAGACTCTGTTGCTTATAAGATGTGGTTATATATGTAGGACTACTAATCCTTCATAATCAGTGTGTAAAACTAATCTGTGTATAAAATCTGTTGTTGCTCCAACTGAGACTACTTGAGCTCTATCAGAGAGAATGTGGGCTGAAAGGGTCTTGGAATTCAGTGTAGACTGGGAAGAACTTGATGTGACAAGAACATCAAGCCAGGACAACAAAATCGTCATGTGTTTCCTAGAACTGCAGTACCACTGTCTTGGTAGTACAAGCAGTCAATGTGTAGCAAACAATTGTACTGAAAGAGCAACACATTGTTGATGGATGACAACATTTAGGTGCAAGTATTTATCAGGCAGATGGGTAGTGGAAGCACGGTGAGGGGATGGAGAAGTGCAACAGTGAAGAAAGAGTCACTAAAGGGTGTGTTGATGAGGGGTTACTGATATGGGCAGCTGGACTCCTGTCTGCTGGGGCCTCCAAAAAGAGGTCTGATTGGTGTTTGATTGATTACATTTGATTGGTGTACCTGAAAGTGACAGGGAGAATGGAATCAAGTTAGAAAACACTCTTCAGGCTATTATCCAGGAGAACTTATCCAACCTAACAAGACAGGCTGACATTCAAATTCAGGAAATACAGAGAACACCACAAAGATACTCTTTGCGAGGAGCAGCCCCAAGACACATAATCATCAGATTCACCAAGGTTGAAATGAAGGAAAAAATGTTAAGGGCAGCCAGAGACAAAGGTTGGGTTACCCACAAAAGGAAGCCCATCAGACTAACAGTGGATCGCTATGCAGAAACCCTAGAAGCCAGAAGAGAGTGGGGGCCAATATTCAACATTCTTAAAGAATTTTCAACCCAGAATTTCATATCCAGCCAAACTAAGCTTCATAAGCAAAGGAGAAATAAAAACCTTTACAGAAAAGCAAATGCTGAGAGATTTTTGTCACCATCAGGCCTGCCTTACAAGAACTCTTGAAGGAAGCACTAAATATGGAAAGGAAAAACTGGTATCAGCCACTGCAAAAACATACCAAATTGTAAGACCATTGACACTATGAAGAAGCTGCATCAACTAAAGAACAAAATAACCAGTGGGCATCATAATGACGGGATCAAATTCACACATAACAATATTAATGTTAAATGTAAACAGGCTAAATGCCCTAATTAAAAGACACAGACTGACAAACTAGATAAAGAGTCAAGAACCATCAGTGTGCTGTATTCAGGAGACCCATCTCATGTGCAAAGACATACATAGGCTCAAAATAAAGGGATGGAGGAATATTTACCAAGCAAGTGGAAAGCAAAAACAGCAAGGGTTGCAGTCCTAGTCTCTAATAAAACAGACTTTAAACCAACAAAGATCAAAAAAGACAAAGAAGAGCATAATGGTAAAGGGATCAATGCAACAAGAAGAGCTAACCATCCTAAATATATATGCAGCCAATATAGGAGCACCCAGATTCATAAATCAAGTTCTTCAAGACCTGCAAAGAAATCCAGACTGCCACACAATAATAGTGGGAGACTTTAACACCCCACTGTCAATATTAGACAAATTGATGAAACAGAAAATTAACAAGGATATTCAGGACTTGAACTCAGCTCTGGATCAAGCAGACTTAATAGACATGTACAGAACCCTCCACCCCAAATCAGCAGAATACACATTCTTCTCCGTACCACATAGCACTTATTCTAAAATCAACCACATAATTGGAAGTAAAACACCCCTCAGCCAACGTGAAAGAACAGAAATCATAAACAGTCTCTCAGACCAGAGTGCAATCTAATTAGAACTCAGGATTAAGAAACTCACTCAAAACCACAGAACTACATGGAAACTGAACAACCTGCTCCCAGATGACTGCTGGGTAAATACGGAAATTAAGCTAGAAATAAATAGGTTCTTTGAAACCAATGAGAACAGAGACATAACGTACCGGAATCTCTGGGACACAGCTAAAGTAGTGTGTGGAGGGAAATTTATAGCACTAAATACCCACAGGAGAAAGCAGGAAAGATCTAAAATCAACACCCTAATATCATAATTAAAAGAACTGGAGAACCAAGAGCAAACAAATTCAAAAGCTAGCAGAAGACAAGAAATAACTAAGATCAGAGCAGAACTGAAGGATACAGAAACATGAAAAACCCTTAAAAAAAAAATCAATGATTACAGAAACTTTTTTTTTTTTTTTTTTTTTTTTGAGACCCAATATCGCTCTGTTGCCCAGGCTGGAGTGAAGTGGCACAATCTCGCTCACTGCAACCTCCACCTCCCTGGTTCCAGCAATTCTCCTGCCTCAGCCTTCTGAGTAGCTGGGACTACAGGCACGCGCTACCATACCTGGTTAATTTTTTGTATTTTTAGTAGAGACAAGGTTTCACCATGTTAGCCAGGATGGTCTTAATCTCCTGACCTCATGATCTTCCTGCCTTGGTCTCTCAAAGTGCTAGGATTACAGGTGTGAGCTACTGCATCTGGTTGGAGCTGGTTGTTTGAAAAGATTAACAAAGTATCCTTGAGGAATTGCCACACTGTCCTCCACAATGGTTGAACTCATTTACAGTCCCACCAACAGTGTAAAAGTGTTCCTATTTCTCCACATCCTCTCCAGCACCTGTTGTTTCCTGACTTTTTAATGATCATCATTGTAACCAGTGTGAGATGGTATCTCATTGTGGTTTTGATTTGCATTTCTTTGATGGCCAGTGATGATGAGCATTTTTTCATGTGTCTGGTGGCTGCATAAATGTCTTCTTTTGAGAAGTGTCTGTTCATATCCTTCGCCCACTTTTTGATGGGGTTGTTTTTTTCTTGTAAATTTGTTTGAGTTCTTTGTAGATTCTGGATATTAGCCCTAGAAATACCATTTGACCCAGCCATCCCATTACTGGATATATACCCAAAGGACTGTAAATCATGCTGCTATAAAGACATATGCACACCTATGTGGTACTATTGACAATAGCAAAGACTTACTTGGAACCAACCCAAATGTCCATCAATGATAGAATGGATTAAGAAAATGTGGTACATATACACCATGGAATACTATGCAGCCATAAAGGATGAGTTCATGTCCTTTGTAGGGACATGGATGAAGCTGGAAATCATCATTCTTAGTAAACTGTCGCAAGGACAAAAAACCAAACACTGCATGTTCTCACTAGGTGGGAACTGAACAATGAGAATACCTGGACACAGGAAGGGGAACATCACACACCGGGGCTTGTAGTGGGGTGGGGAAGGGGGAGGGATAGCATTAAGAGATATACCTAATGTAAATGACGAGTAAATGGGTGCAGCACACCAACATGGCACATGTATACATGTGTAACAAACCTGCATGTTGTGCACATGTACCCTAGAATTTAAAGTATATATAAAAAAAAGTGACAAAAAAAGAAATTAGAATGGAAAATGAATGAGAAAGAGAGTATTGTGCTATTTGCAGATTTAATCTCAGACTAATTTTAGTGGGTTGAAGGCAGAGACTAGTGGTAAGGCTGTAAGAGTTGAGGAACAAGGAATAGTGGTTTTCCAGGAATTCCTCTTGATCCTACAGAAGGAGGCAAAGACATCTAGGAAGGCAGAGTCTTCCTCAGGCTCAAGGATTCCTCTCTTGGTCCTGACAACAGCAATTAGATCCAATGTCCTTGGATGAGTCTTGACTCCTGCCAGGAGAGAAGTCTTTCTACAAGTATATGGGGCTCTCACTTGACCCTTGGCTGATGAAGGCAAGCTGATCAGGGGAGGCCAGATCTTCTTCCAACTATGTAACAGCTTCCTTCTAGCCCCTCTTGATGGAGTTGAAAAGGCCTAAAGAGGCTGGAAATAGGTCTCTGCATTAGGGCGTATGTCCAGAATTAGCCCTGGAGTCAAGTTCCATGAAAAAAACCCCAATTATATTTTGATTAGAATTGCATTGTATTTATAGAATAGCTTGAAGAAAATACTAGGTGCTCAATAAATGCTGTCAGAATGAAAAAAAGAGTAATTTGAAGTACCTACTTCATGACGTTGTTGTGAAGATGAAATGAGTTGATACCTGCTATATGTATGATATAAACGTTTGCTATCATTTCTTAATTATTCAAGTTTGTATTCCCAGTGACTAGTGAAGTACTTGGCAGTAAACATGCAATAAATAAAATACTGAATGATTGAATATAAAAAAAGAAAAGATTAACAAAATAGACTACTAGCCAGACAAAGAAAAGAGAATAATCAAATAGACACAAAAATGATAAAGGGGACATCACCACTGATTGCACAGAAAAACAAACTACCATCAGAGAATACTATAAATACTTCTGTGTAAATAAACTGGAAAACCTAGAAGAAATAGATGCATTCCTGGACACATGCACCCCCTCCAAGACTAAACCAGGAAGAAATCGAATCCCTGAATAGACCAATAACAAGTTCTGAAATTGAGGCAGTAATTAATAGCCTGCAAAAAAACAAAAAACAAACAAAAAAAAAAACCAAAAAAAAAAAACAAAAAAAAAACCCCAGGACCAGACTGATTCACAGCTGAATTCTACCAGAGGTACAAAGAGGAGCTGGTACCATTCCTTCTGAAACTATTCCAAACAATAGAAAAAGAAGGACTCCTTCCTAACTCATTTTATGATGCCAGCATCATCCTGATACCAAAACCTGGCAGAGACACAACAACAAAAAAAACTTTTAGGCCAATATCCCTGATGAACACGGATGTGAAAATCCTCAATAAAATACTGGCAAACTGAATCCAGCAGCACAAAATGCTTATCTACCACGATCAAGTCGGTTTCATCCCTGGGATTCAAGGCTAGTTCAACATATGCAAATCAATAAACATAATCCATCACAAACACAACCAATGACAAAAACCACATGATTATCTCAATAGATGCAGAAAAGGCCACTGACAAAATTCAACACCCCTTCATGCTAAAAACTCTCAAACTAGGTATTGATGGACTATCTCAAAATAATTAAGGCTGTTTATGACAAACCCACAGCCAATATCCCAATATCGTATTGAATGGTCAAAAACTGGAAGCATTCCCTTTGAAAACCTGCACAAGACAAGGATGCCCTCTCTCACCACTCCTATTCAACATAGTATTGTAAGTTCTGGCCCAGGCAATCAGGCAAAAGAAAGAAATACAGGGTATTCAAATAGGAAGAGAGGAAGTCAAATTGTCTGTTTGCAGATGACATGATTGTATGTTAAGAAAACCCCATCGACTCAGCCAAAATCCCCTTAAGCTGATAAGCAACTTCAGCAAGGTCTCAGGATACACAATCAATGTGCAAAAATCACAAGCATTCCTATACACCAATAATAGACAGCCAAATCATGAGTGAACTCTCATTCACAATTACTATAAAGAGAATAAAATACCTAGAAATACAACTTACAAGGGATGTGAAGGACCTCTTCAAAGAGAACTACCAACCACTGCTCAAGGAAATAAGAGAGGACACAAACAAATGGAAAAACACTCCACACTCATTGATAGGAAGAATCAGCTGGGAGAGGTGGCTGACGCCTGTAATCCCAGCACTTTGGGAGGCCGAGGCGGGCAGATCACGAAGTCAGGAGTTCGAGACTAGCCTGACCAACATGGTGAAACCCTGTCTCTACTAAAAATATAAAAATTAGCCAGGTGTGGTGGTGTGTACCTGTAATCCTAGCTACTCAGGAGGCTGAGGCAGGAGAATCGCTTGAACCCAGGAGACAGAGGTTGCAGTGGGCCGAGATTGCACCACTGCACTCCAGCCTAGGCAACAGAGTGAGACTCAAAAAAAGGATAGGAAGAATCAGTATTGTGAAAATGGCCATACTGCCCAAAGTAATTTGTAGATTCAATGCCATCCCTATCAAGCTACCATTGACTTTCTTCACAGAATTAGAAAAAAACTACTTTAAATTTCACATGGAACCAAAAAAGAGCCTGTATAGCCAACACAATCCTAAGCAAAAAGAACACAGCTGGAGGCATCATGCTACCTGAATTTGAAGTACAGTACAAGGCTACAGTAACCAAAACAGCATGGCACTGGTACCAAAATAGATATATAGACCAATGGAACAGAACAGAGGCCTGAGAAATAACGCCACACATCTCCAACCATCTGATCTTTGACAAACCTGACAAAAACAAGCAATGGGGAAAGGATTCCCTATTTAATAAATGGTGCTAGGAAAACTGGCTAGCCATAGGCAGAATACTGAAACTGGACCCCTTCCTCACACCTTATTCAAAAATTAACTCTAGATGGATTAAAGACTTAAATGTGCCAGGAGTGGTGGCTCATGCCTGTAATCTCAGCACTTTGGAAGGCCGAGGCAGGTGGATCACGAGGTAAGGAGTTCACGACCAGCCTGGCTAACATGGTGAAACCTCATCTCTACTAAAAATGCAAAAATTAGCTGGGCATGGTAGGGGGGCACCTGTATTCCCAGCTTCTTGGGAGGCTAAGGCAGGAGAATCGCTTGAACCTGGGAAGTGGAGGTTGCAACGAGCTGAGGTCATGCCACTGCACTCCAGCCTGGGCGACAGAGTGAGACTCCATTTCAAAAAAAAGAAAAAAGAAAAAAAGACTTAAATGTGAGCCCAAAAATCATAAAACCCCTAGAAGAAAATCTAGGTAATATCATTCAGGACATAGGCATCAGCAAAGACTTCATGACTAAAGCACCAAAAGCAATGGCAACAAAAACCAAAACTGACGAATGGGATCTAATTAAACTAAAGAGCTTCTGTACAGCAAAAGAAGCTATTATCAGAGTGAATAGGCAACATACAGAATGGGAGAAATTTCTGCAATCCATCTATCTGACAAAGGGCTAATATTCAGATACTACAAAGAAATAAATTTATAGGAAAAAAACAACCCCATCAAAAAGTGCTGAAGGATATGAACTGACATTTCTCAAAAGACGACATTTATGCGGCCCACAAACATGAAATAAAGCTCATCACCACTGGTCATTAGAGAAATGCAAATCAAAACCACAATGACATAACATCTCATGCCACTTAAAATGGCCATCAAAAAGTCAGGAAACAATAGATGCTGGAGAGGATGTGGAGAAATAGGAACGCTTTTACACTGTTGGCGGTAAATTAGTTCAACTATTGTGGAAGACAGTGTGGTGATTCCTCAAGGATCTAGAAATACCATTTGATCAGCAATCCCATTACTGGGATTATAACCCAAAGGATTATAAATCATTCTACTATAAAGACACATGCACACATATGTTTACTGCAGCACTGTTCACAATAGCAAAGACTTGGAACCAACCCAAATGCCCATCAATGATACACTGCAAACTCCCTTCCCAGGTTCACACCATTCTCCTTCCTCAGCCTCCCCAGTAGCTGGGACTACAGGCACCCATCACCACATCTGGCTAATTTTTTGTATTTTTAGTAGAGACGGGGTTTCACCGTGTTAGCCAGGGTGGTCTCGATCTCCTGACCTCGTGATCTGCCTGCCTCAGCCTCCCAAAGTGCTGGGATTACAAGTGTGAGCTACTGCACCCAGCCAAGAGTTGATTTTTAAAAATTAAATTATTAAATTGTTGTACTGACACATTGTCATTGCAGATATTTATGGGGTACAGTTTGAGGCATCAATACATATATGTTATATAATGAACAAATCAGGATATTTAGCATATCTGTCACCTCATACATTTATCATTTCTTTGTGACGAGGACATCTAAAAGCCTCTTTTTTCACTTTTTTTGTAATATACAATGTCTTACTGTTAACTATCATCATCTTACTGTGCAATAGAACACCAGAACTTATTCTTCTTATATGAGTGTAATTTTGTACCCATTGAACAAACTGTCTCCCCTCCTTCCAACGCTGGCTTTTTGAAAAGAAAATTGTCAAATTCTTACCTAGACTAAGAAAAAAAGAGAAGATACAAATAAAGTCAGAAGTGAAAAAGGAGACATTATAAAACCCATATCACAAAGAATTATAAGACATTACTATGAACAATCATATGCCAACAAATTGGACATCCTAGAAGAAATGAATAAATTCCTAGACACACATAACCTACCAATACTGAATCAATAAGAAAAAAAAATCTTCAAAGACCAATGACAAGGAAATGGAATCAGTACCAAAAATCTCTCATCATAGAGAAACCCAGAACCTGATGGCTTCGTTGCTGAATCCTACCAAACCTGTAAAGAAGAACTAATACCAATCCTTCTCAAACTCTCCCAGGTAATTGAAGAGGAAGAAACACTTTCAAGCATTTTGTGTGAGGCTAGCGTTACCTTGGATTTGAAGCCAGCAAAAACATTATAAAAAAAGAAAATTACAGTGCAGTAACCTTAAAGAACATAGACACAAAAATCTTCAACAAAATACTAGCAAACCAAATATAACACCACATTAAAATATGGTTCAACATGCACAAGTCTATAAGTGTGATATATCATGTTAACAGAATGAAGGACAAAAACGATATGGTCATCTCATTAAAGGCAGAAAAACAATTGACAAAACTCAACATCTTGCATGATAAAAACTCCCAACACATCAGGTATAGAAATATACCTCAAAACAATAAAGGCCATATATGACAAGCCCACAACTAACTTTATGTTCGACAGTGACAAAGACCTTTTCTCTAAGTTTTGGAATAAGACAAGGATGCTGACTCTTAGCACTTCTATTAAACATAGTGTTGCCAGAGCAATCACACAAGATAAAGAAATAAAAGGTATCCACATAAGGAAGGAAGTAGGTGATAGCTTTCCCTCAAAGATCAGGAGCAAGACAAAGATGCTCACTCTCATCACTTCTCTATATAATATAGTAATAGAGGTTTTTGACAGAGCAATTAGGCAAGAGAAATAAGTAAAAGGCATACAAATAGGAAAGGAAGTAGCAAAATTGTTGAAGACATGATCTTATACATAGATAACCCTAAGAACTCTACCAAAACACTGTTATAGAACGAATAACAAAAAACAATAATGTTTCAGGATATAAAAATCAACATACGGGCCAGGCACGGTGGCTCACGTCTGTAATCCCAGCACTCTAGGGGGCCAAGGCGGGTGGATCACAAGGTCAGGAGGTTGAGACCATCCTGGTTAACACAGTGAAACCCCGTCTCTATTAAAAAATGCCAAGAAAAATTAGCAGAGCATGGTGGCGGGTGCCTGTAGTCCCAGCTACTCAAGAGGCTGAGGCAGGAGAATGGCGTTAACCTGGGAGGCAGAGCTTGCAGTGAGCCGAGATTGTGCCACTGCACTCCAGCCTGGGTGACAGAGGGGAAAAAAAAAAAGAAAAAAAAAAATCAACATACAAAGATCTTATGAACTAACAAACTATTGAAAAAAGAAATCAAGAGAACAATCCCCCCTACTGTTTTTTTTTTTTTTTTTTTTTTTTTTTTTTTTTTTTTTTTTTTTTTTTTTTGAGACAGAATCTCACTGTGTCACCAGGCAGGGGTACAGTGGTGCTATCTCAGCTCACTGCAACCTCCACCTCCCCAGTTCAAGTGATTCTCCTTCCTCAGCCTCCCGAGTAGCTGGGACTACAGGCATGCACCATCATGCCCAGATAATTTTTGTATTTTTAGTAGAGATGAAGTTTTGCCATGTTGGCCAGGTTGATCCAGAACTCCTGAGCTCAAGTGATCTGCCTGCTTCAACCTTCCCAAGTACTGGGATTACAGGCATGAGCCACTGCACCTGGCCAAACAATCCCATTTATAATAGCTACAAAATAAAACATGTGTACACTGAGCGCTATAAACTGTTGATACAAGAAACTGAAGATACAAATAAATGGAAAGATATTGTACGTTTATAGATTGAAAGAATATTGTTAAAATGTCCATACTACCCCAAATTTTCTATAAATGCAATACAATCTCATAATTCTCATGTTGTTTTTCACAGAAATAGAAAAACAAGCCCTAAAATTCATATGGAACCACAAAATCCTGAATATCCAAGGCAATCATGAACAAAAAGGCCAGAGACATTACACTATCTGACTTCAAAATATATTACAAAGCTATAGTAATTAAAACAGCATGGTACTGGCATAAAAACAAAATCAGCAACCAATGGACCAGAATAGAGCTCCCAGAGATGAACCTATGCGTTTATACTCAATTGAGAATTTTTTTTTTTTTTTTTTTTTTGAGATGGAGTCTCGCACCCTTGCCCAGACTGGAGTGCAGTGGCGCAATCTCTGCTCAGTGCAAGTTCTGCCTCCCGGGTTCACGTCATTCTCCTGTCTCAGCCTCCTGAGTAGCTGAGACTACAGGCGCCCGCCACCAGCCCTGACTAATTTTTTGTATTTTTAGTAGAGACGGGGTTTCACTGTGTTAGCCAGGATGGTCTCGATCTCCTGACCTTGTAATCTGCCACCTCGGCCTCCCAAAGTGCTGGGATTACAGGCGTGAGTCACCGCACCCGGCCTCAATTGATTTTTGACAAAGGTGCCAAGAATACACAATGGGGAAAGAAGAGTCCCTTCAGTAGACTGTCAAAAAAACTAGACAATCACAAAAACTATGCAGAAGAATAAAATTGGATTCTATCTCACCCCATAATAAGATCCACTCGAAATGGTTTAGGGACTTAAATGCAAGACTTACAACTATAAAAATATTAAAGGAAAACATAGGAGAAAAACTGTATGACATTTGTGTGGGCAGTATTTTTTTGGATTTGACCCCAAAAGCTCAGGCAACAAAAGTGTAGACAGACAATTGGGATTTTAATCAAAGTAACAGCTTTCGTACAACAAATAAGTCAACAGAGTGAAGAGATAATCTACAGATTAGGAGAAAATATTGTAAGCAACATGGCTAGTAAGGGGTTAACTTGCAAAAATATAAGGAACCCAAACTCAATAGCAAAAACCAAATAACCTGATTTAAAAATGGGCAAAGGACCAGAATAGACATTTCTCAAATGAAGACATACAAATGGCCAACCAGTATATGAAAAACATGCTCAACATCAGTAATTCATTAGGGAAATGCAAATTAAAACCACAATGAAATTTTACTTCACAGGTCTCAGAATGGTGTGGCAGCTGTCTTTTTTTCCATGAAAAATATGAATAACAAATGTTGGTTAGAATGTGGAGAAAAGAAAACCCTTGCACACTGTTGATGGGAATATAAATTAGCACAGCCGTTATGGAAAATAATATGTAATTTCCTGAAAACACCAAAAATAAAACTACTGTATGATCCAGCAGTCCCACTTCTGGGTAAATATTCTAAAAGCTTGAAATTACTATGTGTCAAAGGTATTTGCATTCCCCTGTTCATTGCAGTGTTATTTATAATAGCCAAGTTATAGAGTCAATCTAAGTGTCCACCAACAGATGAATGGATAAAGAAAATATAGATTTACCCAATGGAATACTATTCAAGCCTCAAGAAATAAGGAAATTCTGCCATTTTCAATGACGTGGATGAACTTTGAGAACATTATATTAATTGAAATAAGCCAGGAAGAGAAAGACAAAAACCACATGTTCTTGCTTCCATGTGAAATATCTAAAACAATGTAATTCTTAGAAGCAGAGGGTAGAATGGTGGTTTCCAGAGTCTGAAGGGTAGGGTAAATGGGGAGATGTTTGTAAAAGGGTAGAAAGTTGCAGTTAGATGGTAGACAATAAATATTTAGGATGGATATGTTAATTAGCTTGATTCAACCATTCCATACTGTATGTGTATGTGTATATATGTGTATATATATCATAACATCATGTGTACTTCATTATTATAGATGATTATAATCAGAAAATAAAATTTAAAAATGCAAGCAAGTAATTTTCACTGTGGTATGAAATTTGGATTTTATTCTAAAAGCAAAGGAGAGCCATTAAAGGGTTTTTAAGCACAGGAATCAGCTGATATAATTTACCTACTAAATAGATCACTCTGGGTACACTTTCTTTTAGATACTAAAGAAAGCATTGTTCATAGATACCAAACCATATACCACAGACTTGCAAAAGTAAGTCCGTATCATTGAAATCTTCACAGATAAGAGAAATTTTTAAATGTGGCAAGTCAAAATAATTATCCTGCCACCTTCGTATTTTCCCATATGTAAATTTCTATTGCAAATTTTTATAATCTTCAACAAGTAATATTTCAGTTAAATACAGAAATATATATTTTTAAGTTTCTGGCAAAAAACCTAATGACAGCTCACAAGGTAAAAGATAAACAATTTCCTAATGATAAACTTGTTTTAAGTTTAAAAACAGACAAGGCCATTTTTACTGTGTGTCATCATCATGGCCTCAGCAGGCTCCGCCGGATGAGAACTAAACAGAAGGATGATGGCCTGACTCAACCTTCCCTTCCTGAAAAAGAAGAACCTCCATACTGTTCCTGAAGCCAGATAGACCCTCCTGATCCTTCATGTCTAACATCATCTGTATAACATTCTGCACTGTGACCATCTCAGTGGATGCCTTTCTTGACTTCTTACTCATTAGCATTTAGTTGGGCTTAGACATTTCTACTACAACAATGCCTGGATCACATGGCATTGACTAAGATTTTAGAATCGAAATCATTCTTCCAGAAAAACTGAATATAAATGAACTTCAAATATATTTTCTCTACATTTATGTAAAAATGTTTACTAATTTCAGGTATCTGTTTTGGTGGCATGCTGAAAGCAGCAGTATGAGGAAGGGGAGGAATCAGTTAGCTCTGCTGGCTGTGTGATATCGGTCATATTTAACTTCTCTGACTCCAGTTTTGACATTTATAGTGTGGAAATAGTAATACCTGCCATACAGGGAGGTTGGGAAGTTAAGAGGGAGTGCATTCACAGTGCGTGGCACATAATAGATGGTGAACTAATAATATCTCTTATTGCTATTTTATTTGCCAACTCTACCTCTCAGTGGAGTTAATAATATCTTTCTAATAATATATGAATAAGTTATTCCTCTGCATTCTTCTTTGATATATTTGTTCTATCATCTACTTGGTTATACCTCTTTTCCACACAATACTCTACCCACAAAATAAGTCATCCCTCCACAAGGGAGATGTCAGAACTCTAGTTCTAAGCTTCCCTTACAGGTAGAGTGCATTTGATTGGTCTGCTGTAAGTGGGGCTCTTATTTTTGCTGGTACAGGTGACAGGAGCAGCAGTGGTAGTCATTTTCCACAGTTCACAAAGTTATGTTTCTGAGGCAGCAGTAGCCCTGGTGGCAGCATTACTAGTGGTTGTAGTGAAGTCAAGTTACTGCTGACAGGGAAATTTGATGGTGCTGTTTGGTGCTTCATTCCTTAGCTTTGAAAATCCTTTACCTAATTTCCCATATTAAGCCCAAGCCTTTTTGCTTTATCTATCCAGAGTAGACTCCGTGTTCTTTTTAGTTTTGCTTTTAAATAAACTTTTCAGTTGGAATAATTTTAGATTTACAGAGAAGTTTCAAAGCCAATTGGAAAGTTAGGGAACAGTCCACAAAATCACTCTCACTTCTGACACCAAACACAGATTTCTGGGTTCCCAAGATCACTCTCACTTCTAACACCAGTTGCAGGTTCAGAGTTCACCAATTCTACCATTAGGTTTAATTGCTGATTAGAAGGACTTGTAGAACTCACTGTAATCTATCATGCTCAGAGCCACAGTTTGCTACAGCAAAAGGATACAGACCAAAATCAAGCAAGGGAAGAGATGTCCAGTGCAGAGTCCAGGGAAGTTTCAAGCACTGATCTTCCAGTTGTCCTTTCCCTGTGGAGTCATGGCTAGTGTTTGCTTCTCCTGACAATTACATCTGATAGTACACATGGAATAGGGCCCACCAGAGAAACTCACCTGAGCCTAGAGTCCAGAATTTATATGGGGCTCAGTCATGTGGACATGGTTGACCAACCACATGGCTGACCTCTGTCTCACTCAACTCAGGACTACTGCCCTCCAGTCACACTGTTAGATTATCTGGCGTGATCCAAGGATGCCCAGGTTAAAAAAGAAAAAGAAGAAGACATCTTTATGAGGCAGGACATTCTAAGAGCCTGAAGATCACCTCCCAGGAGCTGAGGGCATAGGCCAGACCTCCCTTTAGGCAAGGTTAAATTCTTTTCAATACACAAATAAATCATTTCTTTTCAACTTTAAGTTCTGGGGTACATATACAGGAAGTGCAGGTTTGTTACTTAGGTAAACATGTATCATGGTGATTTGCTGTACGGATTAACCCATTACCTAGGTATTAAGCCCAGCATCCATGAGCTATTCTTCCCAATGCTTTCCCTCCTGCTTCCCCTCTGACAGGCCCCAGTGGGTGTTATCTATCCCCATGTGTCCATGTGTTCTCATTGTTCGGCTCCCACTTATAAGTGAGAGCCTGCAGTGTCTGGTTTTCCATTCCTATATTAGTTTGCTGATAATAATGGCTTTCAGCTCCATCCATGTCCCTGCGAAGGACATGATCTCGTTTCTTTATATGGCAAGATAGTATTCCATGGTGGTAATACACAAATCTTAACACAAATTTAAATACCTGTATACGTCTCACATCATTACTAACACAAGATCCTTTAGTCCCAATAGCTGTCATTTAATTATCTTATATATTCTAAGCCATGAGACTTATCTCCAGTCACCGCAGCAATATTTAAAGCTACCTGTTCTGGCATTTTATGATTGAGGAAACTGGAGCTCAAAGGTGGAACAAACGTGTCTGAAGTCAGATTTCAGAGCCAGCCGTAACTCCAAAACCTGTCCTCTTCTGCAAAATGGCTGGTTTTACTTTGTGACTGATGCATTTGGCTTGGACTCTATAAAGTATAGACAAGACTGATGACTATTGCCTAATTCATTAAATTGTGATTAAACATGCTTTTTAGTCTAAAAATTTATATTAGTCACATCCCTATGAGCATTTTTAAAAGAAAAAATGCCTATTTGACATATTAATATAAACAGCATTAGTGTATTGCACAGTTTCGTCCTTAAAATTTTTGCTTTAACTTTTCTTAGGCTTATTTGAATCTCATTTCTTTCTCCCTTCATGGACTTCAGCTAAGTGCTCACTCTTAGTTCTAAAGTGTTTTATTGTCATCTCTTGTCAATAAATAAATCTGGTTTTCCACTTCCTTAGTAAAGGCCAACAAAATTCCAATGTGTTGTTTGGGATCTGTATAAATTCAGAGTTCCTTTGTAATTCTCATTTTGTTTTAGATTAAAAAAAAAAAAAAAAAAAAAAAGATGGACTCCCTCAACCTTGAGGCACTCTCTTTCCTGGTGCCTCAAGGCCAGGAATGTAACGCAAGTCCTTTAGTCAAAGGTGTAACAGACTATTGCTGCCGAGAAAATGAAGCTACAAGAGTGGTGTTCTAAGTTCTAGGTGGGCTATAGTAATTAGTAAGTGCTAAGCATTGAGCACCACAGGGAGCTGCTAATGGGATGAAACTGATACCACGTCAGACAACAAGAACTATATGTCCCAACATTTAAAATCGATTCAAATACACTAAGCCAGAGAGGCTGCCAGAAAATCTGCATGTGCACATTTCTAAGGAGATAGCAATTAAATTAACTGCCACCGGCTGCATCTTAAGTTGAGAAAACTGAAGCATGATGTTACGTAGCAATATTAATAGTAGTAACAACAGCTACTACTTATTAAGAGGTTTCTAGGTGGCAGGTGGTGTATTAAACAAACACATTGTATCATTTACTCCTTATGTTAACCGTGAGATAGGCATAATTATAGCCAACCTCTTCAATTGAGGACTGAAGTTTATAGAAATGAAGACACTTTGCCAAGGGTACAACAATTGCTAAATGATGGAACCAGGATTTGAGTCAATGAAGTCTACGTCTAAACTCATATCTTTTACCACTAGGTACTATTTCCAATTATAGACCCATACTCAATAATGGAAACATGAGAAGAATCTATCATTCCATGGTTACAACCTGATAGAAACCAAAATGCCTCATTGTTAATTGTCCTGATATTGCACTGGGAACAACCATGTTGTCAGGAAAGAGAAAGAAAAAGTTGGGGCAACTAGTAATCTCTACAGAAGCCTTCTTATGATGGACCAATGGAGAGAAAATACATTTTCTTGGCTCTTCAGCCAAACTTCCATCTTCTGCCAATCCTGTGCCCTCAGGAATATTAACAAGTATTTGTACTAACAGGTCTTGAAGTTTCCTAAGCAAATAAATGCTCTCGGATTCATTTCCCTTCTCCTTCTCTGCATTTGAGAACCTCAGATTAATTCTGATTTAGACTCAGCAGTTGTTACCAAGGCTGGGAATAAAAAGTGAGGTTGACAAAGAAAAATTTACCAGTAAAGATATCTTCCTATATAATCTTATCCTCAACCTCCCTAAGTACAGACCAGAGAGAATATATTCCCAGGCCAAAAATCTGAGCAGCTTACTCTAAAGAAATTAAATGAATAATCTAGGAAATAGAAAGTTTTATAGTTTATGTGTTAATACTTCCATATGGTAGTTTTCTACATAATGACACTTTGGGAGCCACAAACTTAACAATGGGCTTCCCATGAATGGCTATGTTAATATCAGAAAAAATAGCATCACCACTTCTATTCAACATAGTACTGGAAGTCCTGGCCACAGCAGTTACAAAGGAGAAAGAAAGAAAAGGCATACAAACCAGAAAGGAAGAACCTAAATTGTTCCTGTTTTCAAATGACGTGATCTTATATAGTCATGCACCACATAATTATGTTTGTCAATGACAGATTGCATATACAATGGTGGCCCCAGAAGGCCATAATGAAATACCTTATTTTTACTCTACAAACTAGTTTTGTATAAGTACACTCTATGATGTTTACACAATGCCAAAATTCACTTACCAGTGCATTTCTCAGAATGCATTCTACCTTTTAAGTGACACATAATTGTACATAGAAAACCATAAAGATTCCACCAAAAAAAAAAAAAAAAACCATTAGAACTGCTAAACAAATTCAGTAAAATTGCAGGATA
Source organism: Chlorocebus sabaeus (assembly GCF_047675955.1). Taxonomy (NCBI): domain Eukaryota; kingdom Metazoa; phylum Chordata; class Mammalia; order Primates; family Cercopithecidae; genus Chlorocebus; species Chlorocebus sabaeus. Next base: position 55,607,093 of record NC_132924.1, on the reverse strand, counting down.
CAAAAATCAATGTACAGAAATAAGTAGTGTTTCTGTATACTAACAATGAACAATCTGAAAAAGAAATGAAGAGAACAATCCAGTTTACAATAGCTACAAAGATAAAATAAAATACTTAGGAATAACTTTAACCAAAGAAGGGAAAGATCTGTATACTAAAACTATAAAACACTGATGGCAGAAATTGAAAACACAGATAAATGGAAAAATGTCCAGTGTTCATGGATTGGAAGAATATTGTTAAAATGTCCATATGACCCAAAGTAATCTATAGATTTAATACAATCGCTATCAAAATTCCATTGACATTTTTTCACAAATAAACCCTGAAAGACCCCAAGTAGCCAAAGCAACCCTTGGCAAAAAGAGCAAAACTAGAGGCTTCATACTACTGATCTCAAAATCTACTACAAAGACAGCATGATCCTAACATAAAAACAGACAAATAGACCATGTAGAGCACAGAATGCAGAGCACAGAAATAAACCTCATGCATTTGTAGTTAACAGATCTTTGACAAAGGTATCAAGAATGCACAGTAAAGAGGACAGCCTCTTCAATAAATGGTGTTGAAAAAATTGCATATCCACATGTAGAAGAATGAAATTAGACACTTATCTCACATAATATGTAAAATTCAACTGAAAATGGATTAAAGACTTAAATGTAAGGCCTGAACTGTACACTAATAAAAACAAACAAATAAACAAAATGGAAAAAAAACTCTTGGTATTGGTCTGGAAAATGACTGGATATGACCCAAATCACAAACAAAAGCAAGAATAGACAAATGGGATTGTATCAAATTAAAAAGCTCCTACACAGCAAAGAAAACAGAGTAATGAGACAATCTATCAGCGAAGAAAACAGTAATGAGACAATCTATCAGCGAAGAAAACAGAATAATGAGACAATCTATGGAATGGGAGAAAATATTGGCAAACTATACATCTGACAAGGGTTTAATATCCAAAATATACAAGGAACTAAAACAATTCAATAGTAAGAAAACAACTAAAAGAAAGGGCAAAAGACTTGAATAGACATTTAAGCCAAATAAAACATAGAAATGGTCACATTTTTTATATAAAAATGCTCAATATCACTAATCAGGGAAATGCAAATTATAACCATAATGAGATATCACCTCATATCTGTTAGAATAGCTATTATCAAAAAGAAAAGATAGCAAGTGTTGGCAAGGATGTGGAGAAAAAGGAACCCTTGTACACTATTGGTAGAAGTTAGTACAGCCATTATGGAAAACAGTATGGGGTTTCCTCAAGAAGTTAAAAATAAAACAATCATATGATCCAGCAAGAGTATATATCCAAAGGAAACAAATTCAGTTTATTGAAGAGATATCTGCATGCCACATTCATTGTGGCATTATTTACAATAGCTAAGATATGGAATCAACCAAAGTATGTATTGATAGATGGATGAATAAAGAATATGTGATATAGATATATACAATGGAATACTATTCAGCCTTGAAAAAGGAAATTCTGCCATTTGCAACAACATGGATGAACCTGGAGGACATTATGTTAAGTGACATTAACCAGATACAGAAGGTTGAATACTGCTGCGTCATCTCACTTAGATGTGGAGTCTAAAAAAGCTGAACTCGTAGAAGTAGAGAGTAGAATATTGCTTATCAGGGGCTTGGGTGGGGATGGGAGGGCATTAGGGAAATGTTGATAAAAGGATGCAAAGCTTCAGTTTAGATAAAAGGAATAAGTTCAACAGATCTATCATGGAGAACTATCATGGTGAATACAGTTAACAATAATGTATTATATACTTGAAAATTGCTAAGAGTAGATTTAAGAGTTCTCATCACAAAATGTAAGTAAAGCATAATTAGCTTGACTAACATTGATACATTGATTCTACAATGTATATATATGAAAACATGTTGTACACCATAAATATATACAATTTTTGCCAATAAAAATGAATTTAAAAAGTAGTTGCATCATAAGTACAGTTTACGAAGATGATTTAACAATGATGAATTATATGCATACAATGACAATGCAGCTAATTGTATAAAGAAACTACTATTAGATATGCAAGAATATGTTGATGAAAGTACAATATTTTAATGTTTTTTCAGAATAAGATCTACTATACAATAATAAAAGGAATATAGAAGAATCTACAGTTTTATTTAATAGCTAGGTATAGAACTTTTAGTGCCATAGATATAACATATCTAAATATTTTTCTTTATAAATTTGCATTTTACCACAAAGAAAACCTTACCATTTTAAAAAATAAAGTTGAGAATTATTTAGGCTATCTAATCTTATGGCTAACGCTGATCTTTATCTGATGACATTAGAAATTAAAAGATGAATTATAAAAACTTAATTGATTAAAATTTAAAGAGTCTAAATAATCCCTGAATCAAAGAGAACATTAAAACTGACATGACAAGATAGTTACAAAGCAATAAAACAGAACACTTTGTATTAAACCAATGGGACTCAGTTGAAGCAGTTTAGAGAAAAATTTATAGGTTTAAAAGTACTTAGTATTAAAGATACAATGCTAAAATAAAGGAATTTTGTATCCATCTTTAGAAAATGAAAAAACAACAAAAAATACATAATACCTTCAAGAACCTGATAGGGAAAAAATTAACACAGCAATAACAAAATCATACAAGATTATGAGTGACAAAATAAGGAAAATAAGCATGAAAGTGAATGAGATTAAAATAATTCTAACACTGTACCATATGCAACTACTCTATGGCAAAAAATTTGAACACCTACAGGAAAGGATAATTTGTTAAAAGATAAAAAATAACATATTATTCCAAGAATAAGTTAAAAATTTCAATGGATCAATTCAATTAAAAAAATTGAGAGTCAAGATTTTTCATTACAAAAGATACCAGAAGCAAATAGCTTCACAAATAGCCAATTACAATGTTAAACAATTTCAGACAAAACATGAATATTTCAACAATTTCATGAAACTAGCATTTAAGTTAAATAGCAAAAGTTGATGAAATCAGTGTAAAAAAGGAAAATGTAGGCCGGTCATGGTGGCTCATGCCTATAATCCTAGCACTTTGGGAAGCCGAGGTGGGCAGATCATGAGGTCAGAAGTTCAAGACCAGCCTAGCCAAAGTGGTGAAATCCTGTCTTTACTAATACAAAAATTAGCTGGGCATGGTGGCATGTGTATGTAATCCCAGTTACTTGGGAGGCTGAGGCGGAACTGCTTGAACCAGGACTCGGGATGTGGAGGTTGCAGTGACCCAGCCACTGCACTCCAGCCTGGGCTATAGAGCGAGACTCCGTCTCAAAACGAAGACAAAAACAAAAACAGAACTGTAGAGCAATCTGACTCATGTGTAAAAATTCTATATAAAAATATTATCAGGCTGGGTGTGGTGGCTCATGCCTGTAATCCCAGCACTTTGAGAGGCTGAGGCAGGTGGATCTCTTGAGGTCAGGAGTTCGAGACCAGCCTGGCCAACATGGTGAAAACCTGTCTCTACTAAAAATACAAAATAGCCAGGTGTGGTGGTGTGCACCTGTAATCCCAGCTACTTGGGAGGCTGAGGCAGGACAATTGCTTGAACCCAGGAGGCGGAGGTTGCAGTGAGCCAAGATTGCACCACTGCACTCCAGCCTGGGTTACAAAGCAAGACTCTGTCTCGAAAAAAAAAAAAATTCAGATTAAATCTAGCCAGATAGGAAAATTATAATGCAATAATACCAAGTAGAATTTTATCCTAGCATGCAAATATGATCTAAAATCAGACTATCAATAAAAATTATATGATTATAGAAACGGAAGACAACAGGAATCAATAAGACTCAAGTTTCCCACAAAAATATATTTTAAAACTATCACCTTTATAATTTACATTTGACTAGAGATTACATAGAATATAAGGTGAGAAAATGAAATCATTGGGATAGCTTTTGAAAAAAAAAAAAAAAAAAAAGAAGTGACCTCTTTTGCTGATCACTAAATTGTATCCCCACAAAGTTCTAGAGGGTTTACTTCTAGAACCCTAATCTTAAGCCCTAAGTTCTAGAGGGCTTACCTCTAGAACTTTAAAAACTATAAAAATAAAAACTTTAGGTATAAAAATCAAAGGGTATTAATGTGAGTGAATACAAAATAAATATATACAAGTTCAAACATCTTCTCAAGTAATATAAGAGATAGAAAATCTGTTATTAATAGCAATAAAGCTATAAAATATTTAGATATGAATCAACAAAAAATATATAGGGTCAACATGAAGAAATTACTTATTGAAAGACAAATAAGAGAAATTTAACATTAAGTGGAAAACAAATGATAAAAATTCAATTCTTTCAAGTTTGATATATAATTCAATTTTAATATTCCAATGCTTTTTTGGGAGGAATATTGGATAAAATTATCTTAAATGTTAATACAAGACTATATGAACAGTCACAACTTATCAAAAATAAAAGCTGTGAGGGGGAAATTTATTAAATAAAGCCACACAATTGAAATAGCATATTAGCCAGAGAAATACATTTAGGTCAGTGAGACAAAATAGAGGCTATCATAATACATTTCACAGTAATTAGAAAATTAATATATGACAGATAGTATTTCAATTTAGTATGAAAAGGATAGTTTAATAAACTTTATTGATAGCGATGGCTATCTACTTGAAAAAATTAAGTTGGATGACTTATTTCAAACTATATATTTCACAGATGAGAAACTAAGGTGTGAGCAATAAATAATTGCTTTCAGCCACATGGCTGGTGCAGGTGAAGCCAGTGCTTGAGGCTCCTGTGCATCCCACTTCCTGTCTCCTTGGAGTGGCCTGAGTGTGCCCAATGCACTTACATAAGGAATTACGCTTTAGGAGAGTCCCATGAAAAAAACAATGGCAGATGGGTTTCCACCTTTATCCTGATGGGTTCTAATAAGGGTTCACTATGGCCCGTGAGCCAAATCTGGCCCACTGCCTGTTTTTACAAATAAAGTTTTATTGGAACATGTGTGTGTGCATGCACACACACAGTTTAAATAAAGACATTTAAAAATAAACTTACTAAAACAGAATAATATAAATCTGAAAAAATTTCAGAGACTATAATCTTAAAATAGGAACCAGGTAGTTTTTAAAATTTTAAATATTTTTATTTTGACTATTTTTTAAGAGATGGGGTCTCACTGTGTTGCCCAGGCTGGAATGCAGTGGCTATGCATAGGTACAGTGATTGTGCACTACAATCTCAAACTCCTGGCCTCAAACGATCGTTCTGCCTTAGCCTTTTGAATAGCTGGGTGGTACTACAAGTGCATGCCACTGGGCCTGACTACCAATATACCCAAAAGGAAGAAATGGAAATACTTGACTGTAGAAAAATTTAATATTTTTTGTGTGGTAAGAAACACCACACCCATAGTCAAATGCCAATCGTGGAAAAATATTTGTAATATATCTGACGGAAAAAGAGGTTAGTAGACATAAAATACAAAAAGCCGCTGTAAATCAATATGAGAAAGATAACCCAATGGAGAAGTGAAAAAGTGCTATGAAAAAGCAGTTAATCAGAAGAGAAAACCTAGAAGTTAATAAACATGAGATGTGTCACCTCGCTAAAAAGCAGGGAAATACAAATTAAATATAGATGTATCACTTCTTGTTCATCATATTGGCAAAAATTATCAAGAGTGAGAACCTAGTTCTGGCATGATTTCTTTATTCATGCATTCTTCTATTTAACACATATTTATTAAGTGCCTTACATGAGCCAGGCATGATTCTAGGTGTTAAGGATACAGCAGTGACCGAGAGACAAAGACCTCTGTCCTCATGGAGCTTGTAGTTAACTGGGGAAAGTGGCGAAGAAGGTACTCATATTGCTAATGAAAATAGGAAGTGTTACAGTCTTTTGGAAAGGAACTTAATATTTATTAAAATAAAAAACACATAACCAGCTTGAACTGTAACAGTAGACTTGAAGAGATTTCCATCATGTATGGCTGAGTGACAAAAAGGAAGACTCTGGAACGTATATGATTGATTATCACATGGAAAAAAAAAAAAAAAAAAAAAAGCAGGCCAGGCATGGTGGCTCATGCCTGTAATCCCAGCACTTTGGGAGGCTGAGGCGGGCGGATCACAAGGTCAGGAGATCAAGACCATCCTGGCTAACATGGTGAAACTCTGTCTCTACTAAAAAATACAAAAAATTAGCCGGGAGTGATGGCAGGCACCTGTAGTCCCAGCTACTTGGGAAGCTAAGGCAGGAGAATGGCCTGAACCCAGGAGGTGGAGCTTGCAGTGAGCTGAGATCACGCCACTGCACTCCAGCCTGGGGGACAGAGGGAGACTCAGTCTCAAAAAAAAAAAAAAAAAAAAAGCAATGACAATTCCCCTCACCACCAAAGTATACGTCTACATTTATATACATCATTGATGTTAAAACCACCATCTAAGGTGTGAAAACACACACATGAAACTGTTTACATTGATCAGTTGAGAAGTGGAATGGGGAAGCAAAAATCTCAAGACGACTGAGCATCTACTCTAGAATTTCATGTGATATCCAATTTATCTAAAAACTTCTATATCTGATTTTTTTTTTTTTTACTTTCAAGTTTTAAATTCTTTTTGCGTTTTAGTCATTGCTGGTAGATGACAACTTTTTTTAAAGAAGTTTTTTTACTGATCTATAATAGTTGTACACATTTTAGGGGTAAAGGTGATTATTTTGATACTTGCATACAATATGTAATGATCCAATCAGAGTAATTGAGGTATCCATCACCTCAGCTCAAATATCTTTTTATGTTGGGAACATTACAATTATTCTTTTCTAGCTATTTGGAAGTATACAGTACATTTTTCTTAACCATAATTTAAATATCTAAGGTTCTTTAGCAATGGGAATTGATGTTAATAGTTAAACATCTCAGAGTAGTAACTCTACTGGTTATTATCTTTTTACTTGAACATTTTTTGAAACATTTTAATAAAAGTCATAAGCATTGATTATGTATGTTCCATATCATAAAAGTATACAATAAGATGAAGATAATATAAATGTCAGAAATGTAGAGGAATGTTGGGCAGTTTGGGGGGTAACATAAGGACTTAAATTCCCATCTTTCGTAGTTATGAGTCAGTAGACAATGCCCAAAGGTGTTAATTCAAAATATAGAGTTTAATCTAACTTATTGCTGTGTAACCATCAGAAAATATAAAACTAGAAATAGTTAAAAGAAGATATCCCTGACTTAGAACTGACATTTGGGTGGGCAGAATTGGTATTTATCTTCTATTGTAGATTGCTTTGTACTATATTTTTTAATCAGAAAAAAAAAAACAAATTGAAAATGTAACCAGTTACCAGCCAGACAACCTCCAGCAAGTTACTGCTCAATGTCCCAGCCCCCTGCCTGTAAATGGGAAAATAGCAGCCATTTCATAGAGTTGATGTGAGAATGTATGTGAATTGTTGACCACAATGCTTATGATACAGTAAATACTCAATACATTGGGGCCACTAGTTAGATTATAATTTAAAAGCTGTAAGTTTGGTTTCCCTTTTTAGAGTCCCAGTGTTTTCCCCTTGTCCTTTACTCTCAAGCAATTAAGAGCTCTAGTTGAGGGGGGTTTTATCACCAAAAACAGAGGACTAGGTATATGTGAAAATGTTAATCATGAATGTGTGGATTTCTGAAAGGCACATGGTAGTCCTCACATGCTATCTGGAGACCTGCTCTATCTGCTTCTGGCAATATGAGGATTCCTGTCCAATATAAGAAACTCAGAGGATATGTGGCATATGTGATTTATGATATATGGTCAAAAAAGGATTGATTTGGAAAAATGTCTACTATATGTCATATGAAAAAAATTTTAGGACAGTATGTGTAGTCTGGATTTTTAAATTAAAATAGAAATATAAGGACCTTTATATGTGTATATACCTATTTCCTATAAACATAGAAAGATGAATTAAAATCAAAAGAGTTAATTTTGTTGTTGTTGTTGTTGTTGCGACTGAGTCTGGCTCTGTCACCCAGGCTGGAGTGCAGTGGCACGATCTAGGCTCATTGCAAGCTCCGCCTCCTGGGTTCACGCCATTCTCCCGCCTCAGCCTCCCGAGCAGCTGGGACCACAGGTGCCCACCACCACGCTCGGCTAATTTTCTGCATTTTTAGTAGAGACGGGCTTTCACCGTGTTAGGCAGGATGGTCTCAATCTCCTGACCTCGTAATCCGTCTGCCTTGGCCTCCCAAAGTGCTGGGAACATAGGCACGAGCCACCGCGCCTGGCCAAAAGAGTTAATTTTATATCACATACTTTCATATAGCTAAATTATTACAAGAAGTGTATAGTAGTTTTATTATTAGAAAGCAGTGGCCCGCAGCACTCTTTTGAAAGGAAACATAGGTAAGTGGCCAGGTTTGGGTATGTGTATTCAAGGAGGAAATGTGGGTCAGTGGCTCATAGATAAGGAGCTCAGAAGTTTACTCAGAGTTCTTTATTTCCCATGAAACACAGTATTGATACCAGTTCAGTGCCAATAAAAGTTAATTTCTGAAAAAAAACTATTATTCATTTCAAAACTAAAATTATTTTCAAGATTAAGTCTGTTGCTTCTGTTCTCACCATTCACCTGTTAAGTGTACCAAGCCATGCAAAGACATTTCCTACTGGAACTATTAGCATGCATGTTGCCCAGGAAAGGTCAGTGGAAACACTCGTCATCATTTGAAACGTTACTGTAGGAACCAGTAAGAATACTCTTGCCTGAATTATGCAAAACGTTTTCTAGACTTCAAAGGGCTTTTATAGCTCTACTTCTACAGAATCCCCAATGTTTCTATGTTGATGAAGTGATGAAGTCTGGAGGCTGAGACCATAGACACACCTTTGCAAATAAAAGGGTCTTGGCAGGGAGTCATGGGGGAGGCATGTTAAAATCTAAGAGGGCCATGACAGAGAAATAATCTGCCACTGTCTCCAGGCTGCACTTATTTTCTCCATGCATAACCCAGGGTTTCCTCTTTCGGCCAACAAGAATGCCAAATGGGAATGCCACATTGAATTTGGTGGTCTTTGGAAGGTAGATGGAAGTGGAAAATGAAGATAACGAGAGGGGAGAAGAGCCTGGAAAAGAGTAATTGGGAAATCACCTACCTTTCTAAGAGTGGAGAGTAGATGCACCATTTAAAAACTCCAGAATATAACCTAGGATTTACAATTGCTGTCATGATGGTGTCCCTTGGGGGATCTCTTTGCCATAATAACTAGCAAGATTTAAACAGTATTAGTAAGGCTTTTAGACATTCTGCAATGTATACATGTATCAAAATATCATATTCTATGCTATAAACATAGAATTATGTTACTTATAATATAAAAAGAAATAAATTGAGGAATAGACATGCAATGAAATACTATTGAGCAATAAAAATGAACAACCATCATTCAGAGTGAAGTAACTCAGGAATGGGAAACCAAATGTCTTATGTTGTCACATAAAGGTGGGAGGTAAGCTATGAGAATGCAAAGGCATAAGAATATAATGGACATTGGGGACTTGCTGGGGAAAATTGGGAGAAGGTGAAGGATAAAAGACTAAATATCAGGTAAAATGTACACTGCTTGGGTGACGGGTGCACTACGAGCTCAGAAATTACAACTAGAGAACTTATACATGTAAGCAAAAACCAACTGTACCCCAAAAACTACTGAAATGAAAATGAAAATAAAAAAGATAAATAAATCACAGGCACATGAAACATGGATGAATTTAAAATACTGATTTTAATATAAAATTATTACAATTTAAAAATAATTTTTACAATATAAAGTTGTAATAGTTTTCTGGTTTTTCTCTATACTTTTCTCTCCTAGCAGTTTAGTAGGAACTGCTAAACACTGTAGCTTAGCTTTCCAGGTGTTTAATCTTTACATAAATGAAATTATTCTTTCCATAATTGAGATTAAAAATAATCTCACTGAAAACCTGGAAAGCCTAGCTACAGTGTATAGCAGCTCATATTTAGGTGGGAAAAGTGTAGAGAAAAGCAAGAAAATTATTACCACAAAAGTCCAATATAAGTTATCCATGGGGAGGGGAAGGTTGTTTTGAGGGTCAAGGAGTAGATGTGGGGGTGGGTAGGGAAGTTACTAGTAAAAATAAATGAAGTTTGTTTTTTCAAGAATGAAAGGGCATCATTTGTGCAATCAAAATACACGTTAAAACAATAAGACACTACTGATAAAAAATACCATAGTTCTTACATTGCCTTCTTCTAAAAGGCTATAATTTTAAGCAGCAGTGGTTCTACTTGCTGAAAATTGCTCTCAAGATATTCATTCTCTGGTGAAATTTGGAGTACTTTCAGATCCTTTCATGAAAGTTATGTCGAAATGATGAATCATGTGGTTTAGCTGCAAGAAAGCAAACATTCTTGTGGAAATCTTCATTTTTGGTCAACAATCTAAAGTTTTTTTTAAAGCTTTTTATTGTGGGATAATTGTAGATTCACATACAGTTATAGAAAGTACTACAGAAAGATTACATGTACCCTTTACCCTATGTCCCCCAACTTTAACATCTTGCAAAACTACAGAACACTATAAACCATGATATTGATACTGACAATTCATACATGATTCTCTGTAGGTTCATACAGGGTATACATATTAATAGTCCATTCCTTTTCATTGCTCTTTTTCCATGGTATAGATGTACCACAGTGTAATTCATGCCTTAAGGGACATCTGGGTTGTTTCCTGTTTAAGCTTTTATGAATAAGACTGCTATAAACATTCATGTAGCAGTTTCTATGTGAATATGAGTTTTCATTTTCTGGGATTAATGCCTAGGGGTGGAATTGCTGGATCATATGATAGTTTCTTAATTGTTAAGAAATTATTAAACTTGTAGAATGACTGACCCATTTTACATTTTTAACTAGCAGGGTATGCATACTCCACTTTCTCCACAGCCTTGCCAGTATTTGATATTGTCACTATTTTTTATCTGAGTCATTCTGATGGTATGTAGTAATAGCTATTGTGGATTTGATTTGCCTTCCCCTAATGGTAATGATGATGAACATCTTTTCATATACTCATTTATCATCTGGACATCCTCTTTAATGAAATACTTGTTTCTGTCTTTTGCCTACTTTCTAATTAGGTTATTTTATTTTATTTAGTTTGAGAGTGTTTTATATATTTTGGATACCAGTCCTTTGATAGACAGGTAGTTTGTGAATATTTTATTGTGGTCCATAGCTTGCCTTTTATTGTCTTCACAGGATATTTCACAAAAAAAAAGCTTAATTTCGATGAGGTATAACTTACTTATTTTTCCTTTCATGGGTTGTGTTTTCAGTGTCAAGTCTAAGAACTTTTAACCTAACTCTATATCCCAAAGATTTCCTAGGTTTCCCCCTAAGTGTTTTATAACTTTACACTTTACATTTGAATCCATGATTTATTTTGAGTTAAATTTTTTTTATAAGGTATAAAACTTAGTTCGAGATACATTTTTTTCTTTTTCTGTTCAGTTACTCTAGTGCCATTTTAAAAAAATTGCTCTTTTTCCTTGAATTGCTTTCATTTTGTTATTTTTTAAAATTGGTACATATTTAAACATATTCATTAGGTACATGTAACATTTTGATACATATGGTATGTAACAAATCAGGGTATTTAGGACATTTATTACTTCGAACATTTATAACTTCTTTGTATTAGGAACATTTCAAATCTTCTACCTATTTTAAAATATACAATATAATATTGTTAACTGTAGTCACCCTACTGTGCTATCAAACAATATAATTTCTTCTGTTTAACTCTGTTTGTACCCATTAACTCATGCTTCTCCATCTCCTCCCTCCACACACATGCTTCCCAGCCTTGGATAACTATCATTCTGCTCTCTACTTCCACGAGATCAGTTTTTTTTAGTTCCCACATATCAGTGAGAACATGCAACACTTGTCATCCTTTCTTGGCTTATTTCATCTAATATGTTATGCCTAGTTCCTCCCATTTTGCTGCAAAGGATAGGATTTCATTTTTATGGCTCAATAGTATTCCGTTTTGTATATGTGCCACATTTTCTTTGTCCATGTATCCATTAATGAACACTTAGGTTGATTTTATATCTTGGCTATGTAGATAGTGCTGCAATAACCATGGGATTGCAGGTATCCCTTTGATACACTGATTTCTTTGCCCAGCAGTGGGATTGCTAATCTTATGGTAGCTGTATTTTCAATTTCTTGAGAAATCTCCATATTATTTTCCATGATGGCTATGCTAGTTTAAATTCCCATTAACAGTGTATAAGAGTTTCCTTTTCTCCACATCCTTGCCAGCATTTGTTAGTCTTTTTGATAATAGCCATTCTAACTGGGGTATGATGATATCTCATTGTGGTTTTGATTTGCATTTCTCTGATGATTAGTGATATTGAATCTTTTTATATACCTATTAACCATTTGTATGTCATCTTTTGAGAAAGGTCTATTCAGATCTTTTGCCCACTTTTTAATAGGATTTTTTTTTATTGTCGAGTTGTTCGAGTTCCTTGTATAGCCTAGATGTTAGTTTCTTGAATGACTATTTTGCAAATATTTTCTCCCACTCAACAAATTGTCTCTTCACTCTTGACTGTTTCCTTTGCTGTACGAAAGTTTTTTCGTGTAATATAGTCCCATATGTCCATTTTTGTTTTGTTACTCATGCTTTTGAGGTTTTAGCCATAAAATTCTTGCCTAGACCAATGTCTTGGAATGTTTCCCCTTTGTTTTATTCTAGTAGTTTCATCATTTTTGGTCTGATGTTTAAGTCTTTCATCTATTAGAGGTTCATTTTTGTTTATGGTGAGAGGTCTAGTTTCATTTTTCTATATACAGAAATCCAGTTTTTCCGGAGCCTGTTTTTGAGTGTATCTTTTTGAATAGATTTTGAAATGATTGCTAATAGTGTACGTAAGTTATCAGTCTACTTGTGTCATCAGTTCAAGTGAAATATAGAAAACTTACCTCTTTTTAAGTCCTTTTACCTACCCATTTTAATATAATTACATTAAAAATTTTATATATTATATATATTTAGAGCAGATAGTATTATACTTTTTTTTTTTTTTTTTTGAGATAGAGTCTCATTCTGTGGCCCAGGCTGGAGTGCAATGGCACGATCTTGGCTCACCGCAACCTCCACCTCCTGGGTTCATGCAATTCTCCTGCCTCAGCCTCCCAAGTAGCTGGGATCACAGGCCCTTACCAACACACTTGGCTAATTTTTGTATTTTTTAGTAGAGATGGGGTTTCACCATGTTGGCCAGGCTGGTTTTAAACTCCTGACCTCAGGTGATCCACCCACTTCTGCCTCCCAAAGTGCTGGGATTACAGGCGTGAGCCACCACACCCAGCCAATACTTTTTTATTCCACAACCAAACATAATTTAGAAAACTCAGGAGGAGAAGAAAAGCCTAGTGTTTACCCATATTTTTCCATACTCTCTTCTTTCGTCATTCCCAATAATGTAGTCCCCCCAAAACCTGAGAACTCAGGATACCCACTGATGTAGTTCCAGGCCAAAAGCCAGCTTGAGACTCAGGAAGAATCAACGTTTCAGCTGAGTTCAAAGCCAGGAAAACAGCACAACAAAACACAATGTTCCATTTCAAAGGCTGTCAGTCAGCAGCACATCCTCCCTTACTCAGAGGTTGGCCTTTTTGTTCTATTCAGACTATCAAGTAATTGGAGGAGGCCCACCTACATTAGGGAAAACAATCCGCTTTACTCAGGCTCCCAACTCAAATGGTAATCTCATTCCAGTCTGAAATATTTGAGGCCAAAGAAGGATACCCAGATAACTCATCACCATGTTGTTCTTTATTCCTATATTCCCTAATGGTCAGCTTATTTTCTCTACCTTTCAGCATTTTCTTGTTTGTCTTACACTGTTTCCAGAGATTTCAGTCGCACTTATCAGGAGGAATAGGGAAAAATATACTTCTCCATCTTTCCAAAAGCAAATATGATTTGAGTTTTTAAGTTAATCATTTTATCTCAGACAGTGAGAGAAAATAATTCAATCACTGGTTGGTCAGAGAAAGATCATCAACACTGAAAATTCCTCCACTGATTTCACCAAAAGGGTTCTTAGTCTAAAACCCCAAAAACCAATCTCAGGTCACTTTTTCTGTTTTCAAATGTGTGCCATGCTTTTCAGAAAAATTCAATTTTTGTTCTTTAAACTGAAAGCTCCTTAAGCTCAAGGGCTACTTTTATATTTCCATGGTTATTCAAAACATACTAGGGACATACTCTCTTTCCAGAGCTAGACTGAGAAAGATCCAAGAACAAGAAGACTGGGTAGGAGTTTAATAATAATAGTATGGCTAAGGCTAAATACCAAGAATTAGGTCAGATGATTTTCCCAGAGCATCAAATAGTATCTCTAACTTTCACAAAATCTTATAAACTGGCAACGATCTCCTTTTACAGCTGTGGAATTTAATATTCCAAGAAATTAAGTGATTTGTTTAAAGAAACATAGCTTGGGTATAGCAAGGCCGCCAGTTGCTTCTAGGATCCAAGGTTGCTCTTCCCTTTGCATTATAAAAATATGCAAAGGAAAAGGAGTGGCTGGGCACAAGAAAAATTATAGCAGAAAAAACTGGCAGGATTTATTTACTGCTTAGCCTGGGGTGTAATGAAAGAGAATGAACCAAATACAACTTTGGAGTTAAGGTTCTTTACAGAAAAAATGATGGCTTCTTTCAATTACTAATCAGGAAGATATTTAACAGTAGCAATCAGTGCTTAGAAAAGTATAGGGGAGGCAAAAGAGTAGAAGCTAGCCTGGGTCTCCAGAAATACTTTCCAGATCCCAGTTCTGACCTGCTGGGGACTTACTACTACAGAGACTATCACTGGAATTATTGAGCTCAAAAGACATCCCACCATATGGCTAGTTTCTTGCCAACACTACTGCCTCAGCTGTCATTGGGCCACAGAATCTGGAGCCTTCCTGCTGCAACCATCACAATTCCTTCTCAGTACCTGAAAAGATGAAGAATGGACCTGGAAATATGGCGGTAGAACCTCATGTCTCCATGCCCTTGATTTGAAAAAGAATATAGGTAAAAAGACAGTCTTCCCAAACTGGGTAAATGCATTCAGCAGGCAGAACCTAGTTGTTATTCTGAGCCAAGATTGTAAAGGAATCTGAGAAATGTTTTAGTTTTTGAAACTTTGTAATTAAAAAAAAAAAAAATCATACTAGAAGGAGGGTGAACGGAGGACGAGCAAGGCAAACCATAATATCCTCTAGAGGTCTTTAACCTACAGAACTGGTGGGGTGAAGTTGCCCTTTACTGTTATTAGGAATGTAGAATTTTGAAAAGGCTGATAATAAATTCAATATGTGAATTTTCACTGTGACCAACAATGGAAATGTCAATCAGGGATTAGGAATAAAGCAATGGATTTAAGCAATGGAGATTTAGGTTAGTTGACATCAGCGTATAGTTAAAATCTAGTCACACATGCGGCTGAGACTGACCAGGTTTAGAATACAGCCTAGGGGAACAGTGTAGTCAAGCCTTGAGTAACATGGATTTGTACTGCTTACATGTCTATAAGCAGTAACCCACTTATGAGTCCACTTATGTGTGAATTTTCTTCCAACTCTGCCACCCATGAGACAGCAAGAACAATCCCTCCTCTTCCTCTGAAGATAAGGATGAAGACCTTTATGATGATCTACTTCTACTTAATGAATAGTAAATGTTTTCTCTCATGATTTTCTTCATAACATTTTCTTTTCTCTAGCTTGCTTTATTGGAAGAATACAGCATATAATACATATAACATACAAAATGTGTGTTAATCAACTGCTTATGGTAGGGTAAGGTTTCTGGTCAGCAATAGGCTACTAGTAGTTCAGTTTTTGGGGAGTCAAAAGTTTCACATGGATTTTTGACTGTGTGTTGGATTATTGCCCTTAACCCCTGTGTTCTTCAAGGATCAAAACCATACTGGCTATTTTAGTCTTTATATGAAGTTAGTTCCTGTGTAGGGATTAGGTAACCAGTGCCTTATTTTCTGTCCAAAAGCCAAAGACAATTCCTTTTAAAAGGTAAAATGGGTTTTCCCAGAAAACTGAGGCAGCATGAATACAACTAATGGAAAAAATACAGTGAGAGGTTTGGAGTGAAGATTTTGTAAAGATGTGGTATTAAAATTTTGTTACACCTAGTGATTTCTATCAATCTAAATTTCTAAAAATCAAAATATGTACATGGTATCAAATTAAATAATACAAAGAGCTAAAATTGAGAAGCCATAGTCTCCCCATTCCTTTCTACCCTATACCCACTCCGTATCATGCACGAATTGAAATTCAAGTGGGATAACCAAACAATTATTAATATAATACCAACTAGTAGTTTGGAGATAAGAAGTGCAGGGTTTGTTCAGGGGTCCAAGGTCACTATCCCCAAGTGATCCATACGCCGGGGAGAATGTTGTGACTTCATTATCATGTGGACTCACTTTTCATGCATTTTATCAATTGTTTGTAGTCCCCCTGTCCCTGAAAACTCCCCTCTGAAGGAGCCTCTTGCTCCTCTCTGTACCTGCTGCTTTCTAGGCTCACTGCATAGCCGTTGTCCTAAGAATCCCCGCTCCTGGCCATTTTGGGTTGGAGCTATACAGTTTTCTTGAACTATGCTTTCTTCCTTCCCTCCTGCATTTTGAATACATCTTTAAATGACTTTTGAGGAAAGGCCAAGTTTTCTGTCATTGCTTGTCTGAAAATGCCTTTATTCACACTCTTCCTTGATTGATAAAGTCATTTTGTCCCCTTAGAATTCGCTGCTCTGTAGCGTCAGAGAATCAGCATAGGCAGTTAGCGAAAAACTACTGTAGATTAATTTCTGAGACGCTTCCATCCAGAGGGCTGATTGATATGCTTTGAGTGTGTCTATGGTTAGATGTGTCTATGGGTTATAGCTGTTTCCTATTATAGTAATCTTATTAATAGCAGATTTGCCTTCTTAATAGCAAAAGTCACTGTTATGATTTCTATTGCTATGGTTTATTTTAATTTGATTTTGAGGTCTTTCAAGAGTGACCATAAACCAAGATAACCGCTTTCTAGGAGAGCCCTGACTAAGAGAAAGTTAGATTCCGGTGCATCAGGCAGGAGAGACACAATGAGGGGGTAAAACCAAATGCATGAAACAAAAGAAGATTATTACTTACAGGTTGCATAGGGTGTTGACAGGAGGCTGATGGGAAGGCTAGAGGTGGCAGGGAGCTCAACCAACGGGTGGGGAGCAAGAGACAGAGAGAGAAGAGCTGTGGAGCCAAGTCTTTATTAAGGTGCATGGGTGTTAGCCCTTACATTTTCCTCAGGTGTTGTGAATTTTTTAGTTTAAAGAAAACACCTGTGAATTGGTGCGCTTGTTTACAAGACTCTGGTGTTAACCATTAAGTTTTATCATGGCAGCACCCGTGGAATATGTTGGGTTTGGTTCAATGAGATGAGGAAAAAACAGGCTGTATTACAAACAACCATGCAGGGAGGAAAGTTTTAACTGGGCCAAACGTGACAGGATATGACTGGGCTTCAAATAACTTATGGCAGTCCTAAAAATGGATGCTGAGGCAGTGACTGTATTAAGCAAATTGATGACAATCCACCCCTGGGTGCCCTGGCATGATCTTTTAAATGTAAGACAGTTGTAGCTTGAGTGGTGAAGATATTGACTGCAACAAGAATAGTATCATTCCCAAGAAATTAAGCATTCAGTATGGCGGGTACATTGTTGGTTATGAACTAATAATTGAGTAAAGTATATGTAAATATTAGTGGTATTGTGTCTAACCAAGGAGAAGGAGTGGTTGCGGTTGGAGATGCAAGTCAAGAGGCTGTGGTAGAAAGCTGCATGGGGTTACAGTAGGAGAAAGCACCACAGAGTAGTCAGTCCTCTCCCCAGGGGGCCAAGGGGTTGTTTAATATGAGATAGGTGCCTCTTGGGGAAAGTAATAATCACCATTAATTTAGTAACCTCTGTCAGGTTTTCTTTTAGGCAAGGAAGTGTAGGGGTGTATTTGGAAGAGAGCAAGGACTATACCAGGATCACGGGCTAAGCAGAGAGTGAGTTCAGAAAGAAAATTTTAAACGTGTCAATTTTGTGCCTTAGGACAGGCAGCCCATGGGTGTTGCCAAGTGGAGACTTTAGTGTAAGAGGGGAAGTCTCCAGCACAGGGGGCAAAGTCATCTCCAACAATAAAGTCTTGGGATGGCCTTGCAATGTCATCTTGGGCAATGACAGCTGAAGCATTGAGATTTTGGGCCCTTGCAAACTTGTGTGGGATGTAGGACTGGGGTATCCTTTTAAGTAGGTACCTACTGAAGTTGATGTAGGCCTGTGGATTGCAAATCAGTAAAAATGCCCAAACCAATAGTGATAAGGCCATCAACAGAATGGTGTGCAGCTGCATCTGACAGGGGTTTTGTTGTTGTTGTTGTTTGCTTTTTGAGCATGTGGAAGTTTAGGTTTAAATGGGTTATCTATCAGATGAGCAAATGCCTGGCCTATGGGAAAATCTACTACTAATTAGTCCCAGGAAAGTATGTGCCTTCCATCAGGCCTCCAGCCCTTGTGGGATGGGGGCAAGATTGAAAATTTATAAAGATAGGCCAAGACCTGGATAAAATAAAACTTTTGGGTGTTGTGAGGTGAGAGATTCCCAGCTTTTTTTTGTTGTTGTTGTTGTTTTAATTTTGAAAGGTACAAGTTTTAGGTAATGACCCAAGGGTTTATAACAAAAGTGAAGATGAAACCAGGACATCCAGTACTAAGAGAACTCTCTTAGGTTTGGCCAAATGTGTGTTTTGGGGTCCCATTCTTTATTATGGACATGATGGCAAAGGGATAGAAAGCGGCAGTATTCCACTAAGCTCATCACATATGATAGTTAAGAGTGCCACATGCATGCATAGTCTACAAACTCCTGTTACTGTTCACTCAGTTTATCCTAAAGGGCCTGATAATCAAGAGGTCAGAGGGAAGAATGACTTCCCCCAGTACTCTGGCATCTGGCAAGAAACTGGGGACAAGGGAAGCCAACCGCTCTTTCAGGTGCAATATACCAGAGGCCCCAGGTTTGGTTC
Organism: Chlorocebus sabaeus; assembly: GCF_047675955.1. Classification (NCBI taxonomy): domain Eukaryota; kingdom Metazoa; phylum Chordata; class Mammalia; order Primates; family Cercopithecidae; genus Chlorocebus; species Chlorocebus sabaeus. Next base: position 55,587,888 of record NC_132924.1, on the reverse strand, counting down.
CATCCCGTCTTGAGGCCTCAGTAGCCATGCTGAGCTCATGGGGTGCTGTTTCTATAACCTAATGCGTAATGAGCACCTGGGTATAGAGTGTCACAGGCTCGAGGTCAACAAGAATCTGTATTTTTAGTAGAGGGCAGTGGGTAGACAGTCATTTGTTGTTTTAATGGTGTACACCCTGAGGCCAAGAGACCAGGTTTTTGCATCAGAAGCTCAGGGGCAACTTATAGCCATTAGAAATGGTTTAGAGATCTTGGGAAGCATGAGAAGAGGTTGCTAAAGTCTCAGAATTAATCTGAGGTTCTCAAGTGCAGAGAAGGGGAAGGGAAATTAATGAGGGCATTAATAGGAGTGCCTGCTGATTTTAATTTGTAAGTGATAAATATGTTGCCATCAGAACCCAAAAAGCAAGAAAAGATATTAACTTATATGTTCTTAAAGAGTGTATCAAATGGGCTGGGCATGGTGGCTCATGCCTGTAATCCCAGCACTTTGGGAGGCCTTGGCGGGTGGATCACGAGGTCAGGAGATCGAGACCATCTTGGTTAACACGGTGAAACCCCGTCTCTACTAAAAATACAAAAAATTAACCAGGCGTGGTGGCAGGCACCTGTAGTGCCAGCTAGTTGGGAGGCTGAGGCAGGAGAATGGCATGAACCCGGGAGATGGAGCTTGTAGTGAGCTGAGATCGCGCTACTGCACTCCAGCCTGGATGACCAAACGAGACTCTGTCTCAAAAAACAAACAAAAAAAAGGAGTGTATCAAATGAACCTCATTGGAGGAGGATAGCATTGACATAATGCTGCAACTGTGCTCCTGGAGATCGATGTCATTAAGAACTTGTCTGCAGAGACTGTGCATGATGATCAAACTGTTGAGACCTATCCCATGAGTAGCCTGGAAAAGGTATATTGTGTCCCTTTGGAAGTAGAGGCAAACTGCTGCTGAGAGATTGTTGAAGTAGGCACTAAAACTGTCAGCCAGTCTATGAGAGTAAAATATTTAGAAGTTCCTGATTGAATTGGGTGAGCAATTTGAACAATATTGGGTACTGGGCAAAGGGACCTTGATGGATGGGACTATAACATTAAGGTTGTAGTAATCCACCATTATTACATTGGTTTTAAAGATAACAACCATGTGATTCTCAGTTGTGTCTTGTTGATTTTCTTCTCTCTGGAAACTTTTACTGTCTTCTTTTTGTCTTTGGCAGTCTAATATTTCATTAGGATAATTCTAGGATTTAAAAAGTATATTATTTACTGTCTTCAGCACTCTGTGTGCTTTCTCTGTGGCCAGAAATTTTTTTTCTCTAATTCTCCTGTTAACTTCTTTCACTCCATTTTCTCCATTCACTTTTCCTGGGGTCATTGTTAGTCAAATGGTAGACCTTCTGATTTCATTTTTAAGTGTTTTTTTTTCCTTATTTCATATTTTCTATATCTTTGTCTTCTTGCTTTGTGTTTAGGAACATTCTCAGCTTTGTTTTTCAATCCGTCTTACTGAATTGTTTTACTAGAGCAATTACTTTAACTTTTTAAAGTTCTTCCTTGCTCTGTAATTGGTTCCTTAGTATCTTGTTCTTGTTTTATGGTTGAAATAGCTTCTCAAGTTTCTTGACTTCTTAAGGGCTTCCTCCCCCATCTTAAGCTCTGTTTTGTTTCTATAACAATTATGTATAAGGTTAAATAGTCTGGTTTCTTTTCCTTCGATGCAGCTGTGTTTTTCTATATGTCTAGTGATTTTGGTTGTTTATTAATTATAAAGAATGAAGAATTGGGTAGTCAGGTCTGACCTGAGTTCTGTGTGTGTGTGTGTGTGTGTGTGTGTGTGTGTGTGTGTTTGTGTTTGGAGGGGTATCAGTTAGAAGGCTTTAAAGTGAAATTCCCAGGAAGGGGCCAGAAAAGCTCTCAAATTTGGGACTGGGGACAAATTATACTGCCTTCTCTTTACTTATAGTGTAGGGCTAGTTTGAGTCCCTCTCTGCTTCCTAGCAGCTTTGTAACTTTGGGCAAAGTACTGACCTTTCCTATAGTACAAAACTGTTCTACAGAGCAAGGGCTTCCTCTTCGGCATTCTTATATCTCTCTACTATACCTGACAGGGCTAGATATATAGTACAGTCCACCATTCCTTCCTTTGGGTCCCTAGTGTACTCCCTTGCAAAACTTATGCCCACATTTCTATTTTCATCTACTCACCTCAGAAAGACCGCATGGCACAAACTCTGTATCTCACCAAGTAGTATAATGCTTGACACATATTAGGAGCTTGACAAATGTTAGTTGAATTAATAAATCTAAATTTCAATAAATACTCATTTCAAAGACATGAAATTGTGGAACCTGAGGGAACTCAAACTTAAAATCCTTTAAACTCTTTCCTAAAACTTCAACTGCAGTCTACATGTCATGTTGCATTACTTCTGTGGAAGAAGGAAAGATCCATAATGATTAATGCTGACAAAAGAGTAATGAGCTTAAAAAATTGTTAGCTAATATTTACTTATCATGAGATATTCTCCAACTATCTCTAGGTTGGTCAAAATGAAGACTCCAATGCAATAAAGAAATATAATTTAATTTAGTTACATTCTTTTTCTAGGGTAGACTATGTTTATCTTATGAATAAATGTATTTTGTTAATATCTTTGCTTCTGCAATTTTGATTCAGTCTTCCAACTGCTGGTCATCCATCATCAGCAATTAAACTGGGCAAAATTAATCACTGAGAAATTATTTACTGAGACTAGACCTAATACCAGGCACTTAATTGTAAAAGTACTTCCTCAGGCTTCAGCCATAGGCTGAATTGTTACACTTTCTATAAAGCTGTGTTCTTGTTCTGTTCTTTTATTCAGAGTGATTTATCACCTTACCACAATTCAGATTCAATAACTCAAGTTTCCTAGAACTCCAGCAGGAATAGTGCGAGCCCATCAGCTGCAGATGTCCTGGTTAAGGCCTTCTTCTCACATTTTAATTCAGTTCTAACCAGATATTTTCCCCCTTGTTCCTTCATGTTTAATCCAATATTCACATATTTGAAAAGAAAATTTGATAAAGTTGTAAATGTGTTATGCTTATATGTAGAATGTAGAAATTGAGGTTAAGTTTATTTTAGTTCTAATAAACTAAAAATCTCAATTAATTTTTACATTTCCATTTCCAACCCTCTGGATCAAGTTCTTATTACATTGTTTGGATTATTACAATATCATCTTAATCAGCTGGTATGTCTGACTTAGTTTTGCATGACCCTGATTGTTTCTTTACACTACTATTGTAATTGTAATGGGAACCTATTGGATTGTTTTACTAGAAATATTTTCTTTTTTCTCCTATTTTTATTATTGCAACAGGAGCAGAGCAAGGGAAGTGTATGCTAAGATTTTTGGGTTTTTTTGGGGACGAAGCTCAAGAAAATCTATTGTAACATTCAATATAGGTTTTAAGTTTCTAACAGAATAAAAATTTACCTATTCAATGGAAGGTAGAATAAAAGAAAAAATGAAACAAAGAAAGTGTGGAAATAGAAAACAGAAAGTAAAAAGCAGAAATCAGTCGGGCTCGATGGCTCACTCCTGTAATCTCAGCACTCTGGGAGGCCAAGGTGGATGGATCACCTGAGGTCAGGAATTCGAGACCAGCCTGGCCAACATGGTGAAACCCTGTCTCTACTAAAAAATACAAAAATTAGCTGGGCGTAGTGGCATGTGTCTATAATCCCAGCTACTTGGGAGGCTGAGGCTGGAGAATTGCTTGAACCTGGGAGGCAGAGGTTGCAGTGACCAGCCTGGGTGACAGAGCAAGACTCCACCTTAAAAAAAAAAAAAAAAAGAAAGAAAGCAGAAATCAGATAGAATGTAATACCAATATAATAATTTGCATGTAAATGTGTTTAAAATGCTAATAAAAAGACAGATGCTCTCAAATTGGATTAAATTATTACCATGTTGTCTTTAAAAACATATTTAAACCAAAAGGATGCAGAGTAATTGAAAATAAAAAATGTGTATCCCAGAAAAATGAACAAAATAATGATGTGGTAACTATTCAACATCTTGCAAAACTAATTGAAAACTAAAAGAAATCAGAAGAGATAAAGGAGAACATGTATATATACTGATTTTAAAAACAGACCAGGGGGCAGGCACGGTGGCTCATACCTGTAATCCCAGCACTTTGGGAGGCCGAGGCGGGGGGATCACGAGGCCAGGAGATTGAGACCATCCTGGCTAATACAATGAAACCCCGTCCCTATTAAAAAGACAAAAAAAAAAAAATTAGCTGGTGTGGTGGCAGGCACCTGTAGTTCCAGTTACTTGGGAGGCTGAGGCAGGAGAATGGCGTGAACTCGGGAGGTGTAGGTTGCAGTGAGCCGAGATCGTGCCACTGCACTCTAGCCTGGGTGACTGAGCAAGACTCCATCTCAAAAAAACAAAGACTGAAGTTTTGATTAGGAACATATATGCAGATAATAATATAGCTTCAAATATATAAAGCATCAATAAATGGATATATGGGAAAAAACAAATAAATCAATATTTGTGGTTATACACTGCTCTTGGGGTGAAGAAGTTTGGCTGGGACAACAGTAACAGGAAAAAAAGCAGATAGGAAGGAACTGATCCCTTGTCTTCCTCCTCCCAGGCACCCTTTATTATCCCCTAGTAACAGATCCTAAAAGGACGCCACTAGGAAAAGGAGAAATGTAATTTTACAAAGAGAGTACAGAGGTTAACTGGAAGCTGAAAGACCATAGCTTAACGATCAGCATAACATGGCAGAATACGGTCTTTTAATAGCTGGGATAATTTTGAAAATGAAGTGTGAAAGTGAGGGGCATGCTCTCTCTGATTTGAAAACATAAAAAGTTATTTAAGAAGTTTGGAACTTACATGAGAGTAGGAAAATAGACCAAAGGGGCAGGGCCCAGAGATAATCCTTACATAATAAATAGTCAATCTTGACATAATACACTTGTCCTCACACATCAATCAGGAAATAACTTTTAAAAATCTCACTGCATTGGAAAACCAGATTATTTTATGGAAAAGTGTATACAGTTGACCTTTGCACAATGAAGGGTTTAAGGGTGTCAACCACCCACTCAGTTGAAAATTCACATTTAATTTTTGACTCCTCAAAAACTTACCTACTAATAGCCTACTATTGACTGGAAGCCTTCTTGATAACATAAACAGTCAATTAACACAGATTTTGTATGTTATGTGGGTTATACATTGCAAACAGTATTTTCAAAAATACAGTATACTGGAGAAAAGAAAATGTTATTAAGAAAATCATAAAGAATATGTATTTATTATTCATTAAGTGACAGTGGATTGTCATAAAAGTCTTCCCCCTCATTATCTTCAATGTGGAGTAGGGTGAGGAGGAGGAAGGGCTGTCTTAGGGTTGGCAGGGGTGGAAGAAAATCCAGGTGTAAGTGGAACACACAGTTCAAACCCATGTTGTTCAAGAGTCAACTATAGTTGGATCCTAAGTAAAATCCAGGTATATTAAAAGTCTAAAAATGAAAGATAAGATTATAAAGCTTATAAAAAAAATGTAGAGTTGTGTCTTAGTGACATAGCTTTGGGGAAGGAATGCTTAAACCAGACCTCACAACACAAAACATATGGCCCAAACTTAGATTTCTGTTGAGTGAAGGTTGACATAGACATAGTTAAGAAATGAGAGGCACATTGGGAGAAGACACTTGTACATCTATAACTAACAAGTGATAAAATTATTCTAGCATGTACAAGGGACTCCAGCAAATCAAGGCAAACAAAAACAAAGAAAAACCAATTTAAACTGGGCAAAATATATGGATATTATAGGCCTTCTGTAAAATGGAAAACTGAAATGGAAAAATATATTGGTGATGTTATTTAAAACTTATGTTAAGGGAGCTGCACATGGCAGCTTGTGCTTATAATCCCAGCTATTTAGGAAGCTGAGACAGGAGGATTGCTTGAGGCCAGGAGTTTGAGATCAGCCTAGGCAACAAAGTGAGACCCTATCTCTAAAACAAACAAACTTATATTAAGGATAACAGAGGCTGGGCGCAGGGGCTCACACCTGTAATCACAGCACTTTGGGAGGCCAAGGCAGGTGGATCATGAGGTCAGGAGATCAAGACCATCCTGGCTAATACGGTGAAACCCCGTCTCTACTAAAATTACAAAAAAATTAGCCAAGCCTGGTGGCGGGTGCCTGTAGTCCCAGCTACCCGGGAGGCTGAGGCAGGGGAATTGCATGGACCCAGGAGGCAGAGCTTGCAGTGAGCTGAGATCACGCCACTGCCCTCCAGCCTGAGTAACAGAGTGAAAGACTCCATCTCAAAAAAAATATATATATATATAATAATAAAGGATAACAGGAATGTATTTCATAAGCTAATTCAGGCTTACAACATCAAGATTACATTGCAGATATTTAAATGCAATGGGAGGTTTTTGACCTGACTTATTACCTTTTTACATCAAATAAAGAAAAACAGTTAAATTTATTCTCATCTGCACCTTGCTTCTGTTGGCTTAGTCAGCCAGTCAATATTTGTTGCTACAATAAGCTTTGTCAAGAAATTCCTGTCAAAATAAGGCCTTTCAGAGCACAGCATATATTCAAAACTTCTGCAGGTTCAAAGTAGTCTGTTTTGGTTGTTCATGCTTAACAATATTGTAATTCCACATTTTATCCTAAGAAAAAAAATCTGTACATAAGTGTGTATGTGTGTTTGTGTGTGACACAATATCTATAAGACTGATGAAAGCTACAGATTGGAGAATATAGAGTGTTAGTGAGGATGTGAGGGAACAGGACTCTGCAGGCATTGCTATTGGACATTTAAATGGGCACAGCCTTTCTGGGGCTTGGCGAAATTGAGTATACAATGACCCTTTGACTCCACAAATCCAAGTCCTCAGTAAATAGGATCCGAATTGTGATATTTATTGCATCATTGCTTATGACAGCAGGGAGTTGGAGGCAATGTAGTTGTCGATCACGAGGGAAATCATTTGTAAGCTCTGGAAGAGACGATTAGGGAGTTCTCTGCATCAGTGAAAAGTAATAAACTAGATGCACAATGAGTGGCAATGTGGAGAGGTATTACAGACAGTACTGAGGAAAAAAGTAAGGAAGACAACAGCCTCTATGATATAAAGCATTTATGTAGATCAAGAGAGAGAACAATCTCTACAGTACAAGAGAAAAGTCTCTACAGTATATTTACAAAATATTAAATTACACACATTAAACAGGGATACCAATATCTAAAATTATACAGCATGTATACTTCTTCACAGATACATAAATTTCCAAAAACATTAACACTGGAGGCATAATTAATGTGGGAGAAGGAAATGGGAACAGGAATGGAGAATGATGTGAGAGAAAATAATATGATAAGGTACACGTAAGGAACAAAATTGAAAAGTGTACCCTCCAAAAGGACAAATGTGATAACACAAGCCTCTCTAGGAGAGAGCGAGCGAGAAAGAGAGAGAGAAAAGAAAAGAAATGAAAGGATGTGCCACTCTCCTGCTCAAAATCTCTGACTCTACTGCACAAACTACATACAGTCTACACTTTTTAATCAGTTACTAAAGGCTTTCCGCCATCTGTTCCAAACTTAGTTTTCTGTCTTCTCACTCCACAGTTCACTTCATCCCAGTAAAGCAATTGCTCACTGTTCTGTGTGTATTGCTTGGCCTTTCTGAGAGAATGTTGCTCACACTAGCTGTCATGTATGCCTGTGCCTGGAATGGGCCTAAGAGCTCTAACATTCAGATGGCATTGACTGTCCAAACAATGCAATATGGGTGGCATTCCTGCCCTGGTACTAAAGATCCTAAAGTAAATGGAGGGTTTGAGAGCCTGGCTGGAGAGTCAGAAGGCTTGTATTTTTCCTGCCACTAGCATACCTTATTATTCCCTCACCCTCCACCCACTCATCCCTGTGCCATTTCCATATGTCCAAATCATATCTAAGCTGCAAAACCTTCTCAAATGCAAACTCTGCCGTGAAGCCTTTCCTGCTGACTCCAGGCAAGTGTGCTTTCACCTTTTGTGAACCCCCTATTATTTGTTACATATATAACTCTTTTCTGTACTTTCTTTATTTTGACTTTTAGATTGTAAACTCTTAAGGACACAAACTGTATGTGGTTCATTTTCCTTTTGAGGCCTTATACATTTTTGCAGGGGGATGTCAAATTTAAGTGAAAAGTGCTTTGGAATTTGGGCATATGTCAATAGAGGCTTTCAGTGTTAGCATTTGAAAGCAGGGGGCACCCAGACAGAAAACTGGCAAGTTGGGTAGGTCATTTAGAAACTGTCTGTGGCTACAATTTCAAGTGCACCAGGAAGAATATGTGTGGCCCCATCAACTGTCTGATGCAGGATATTTTACTCATAGCCCTAGGTTTCAAAGTTAGAACTCAGATTCAAAAACCCATCACCCTTGGCAAAGATAACACATGGCTTTACTACTGAGGTGGCAATGAAATGACTGAAAGTCAAGTTTTGAAAATGAACATATGTATGTATGTGTGTGTTTTAGTGCAGTTGTGCATCAAACTGTGGAGGGCAGAGAGAATGGAAAGGAGGAAGCAGGGTTCCTGTAGGGCAAATATAGCCTAACCCTAATGGTGGTTAGGTTAGGGCTTGTAGAGGGAGGGTTGAGTTAGGGCAAATTTAGAGTTTCTACAGGCTGAAATGGGAAATTCATAGGCCTCTCTTTAAGAAGGTGGGTAGATTAATATTGGAGTTTCAACTGGGTCAATAAATACCATTCCTGTCTTTTCCCACATGAATTCAGAACCAACTGAGAAGTGGACATGCAGGAATAGGGTAGAGGTTGAAATTATCTATTACTGATAAAAGCTGAATTGAAGAATGTGGCTTAGATGTGTGCACACCTAACACTCTCTACCCCTGAATTACACACATGTCCTTCTGAATGTACTTTAATAATGATGAAGCAAGTACACATCCTGAAGGCAGGCTGGCTTGGAAAGAGCAGGAGGAAGCCACTGAGCCAAATGTTCCTGCTTATTCTCCCAAACTGGCCAATCAGATACACCACTCCCAGATGAAGCAGTGGAGAGAGGAATTTCCTCCCCATGAAACATGAGTGAGGTGAAAAGGAGGTATTTACTCACCCTCTACACCCAACAACTAATATCAGTTAAACAGGAATTGTCATTTTAACAGAGATAAAATTGAAGAATACAGATGTGATGGTTAACACTGAGTGTCAACTTGCTTGGACTGAAGGATGCAAAGTACTGATCCTGGGTGTGTCTGTGAGGTTGTTGCCAAAGGAGATTAACATTTGAGTCAGAGGGTTGGGGAAGGCAGACCCACCCTTAATTGGGGGGGCACAGTCTAATCAGCTGCCAATGTGACCAGAATAAAAAATAGGCAAAAGAACGTGAAAAGACCAGACTGGCTTAGCCTACATTTTTTCCTCTGCTGGATGCTTCCTGCCCTCTAATATCAGACTCCAGGTTCTTCAGCTTTGGGACTCAGACTGGCTTCCTTACTCCTCAGCTTGCAGACAGCCTATTGTGGGACCTTGTGATCATGTGAGTTAATACTCCTTAAGAAACTCCCCTTTGTGTACACATCTATCCTATTAGTTCTGTCCCTCTAGAGACCCCTGACTAATATGACAGATAACCAGAACCGTTTTTCAGAACCCAACTGAACAGTTGTGCTGCTAATCAATTGACGGCATCTCAGCCCAATTTTACCCTTCATTTTCTGCACTGGAGCAGTGCAGCTGGACTCTGAAAATATTTCTCCTTTGCCAGCTGGCCAGCTGTCAAGCTTTGTCAGAAGAGTGCCCAAGGGATGCTGGAGGAGGAGTGACTTTTCTCTTCCTGGCAGCAGTGTATTCTTCTGGGCAGACTCCTGTTGTGGGCCCTTTTTCTGCAGTGCCAGGCTACAGCAGCAGCCAGGGGCCAACAGCACCTGGACTTTCTCTGTGGGTGACTGCCCCTGGCATCTGCACAGAAGGCCTTGCAGCAGAGTGCTGCCACCTTGCAACCCCTGTGAACAGCATTCCCCAAGACACCAGCACCAAACAAAGCCTCAGACTTCTCTGTCGTCCACTGAACCATGGCTGTGCTCTTTCTAATGGGGGATGGATCCCTGGAAGGGGCCTTTCCCAGATCTATCTCTTCTTTAAATGTGATGTCTCAGCCCTAAGGGCAGTAGCTGCTCCTACAACTGCTATTCTTATATTCTTGAGCATTCTCTTTACTTCTCACTAGCTAATTCTTCCATCCGCTGTTACAGTTAATAATTCTGTGATTTAAATTTTGTGTTAAACTTTGCCTGTTCAAATTACTCTGTAGTTTCTGTCTTCTAGTTGGACCCTGCCTAATACAGCCATTAATTAGTCATTTTAGCAGTATGCCCCAGTGCATGATAATTATGAAGGAAAACATTACCATTTAATATTTGACTAGCAGGTCATTTTTTTCATAATTGTTTCTAAACTCTGTGAAAGATAATTCAAAGCAATATTTTCTATGTACATTATACATTAAGTCATTTAATGCCATAAAATAAAGCATTTCTCTAAATTCTCAAAAGGTTTTGAGTATAAAATGGAAATATGATTTGATAGTGTCTCCAATTTTCAAACACTTCAGTAAAAGAGCTTCTGAAAGGTACTAAATCTATGCCACTAAAACCAGTGACAGAGACTCAATTTTAATCTGCTTGAAAGATTGCTTGGACAGCTATAAATGGTGTATTTCAAACTGTTGCTATCACCTTGGGGATCTTTGCCTACTTGTGGCTAAAATCCTCAGCAGAAGCAGGGATAGTCACTGGTGCTAACCAAGACCTTCCTGAACATCCAAATGTTATCGGGATAATCTGAGTAGTGCGTGAGCAACTTACTTGGTGACTGGTAGTCTCTAAAATTCAGTTGCATTCTCAGTAATCTTGTTCTAAAAAAGCTTAGAATGATCATCTATGGCTTCCTAGATTTCATGGACTTTAAAATACTTTAAAGAGCTTTAGAAAAGAACACATATTTGAACATTAGTTTTATTGATAGACAATAAGAACCCAAGATCATAAAGAATGTAATTCTTGTGAATGGTAGCAAGCCCATAGGTCTGGATTCCAGCCTTAATTTACTGGCTACAGACCTTTGGCTGGTTATCTGATCCTCCCCAGGCCTCACTTACTTACACGTATAAAATGAAGAGGCTGATTTGTCAGATTTCTGCTAGCGCTATAGTTTGTGATTCTATGAAGAGAAGAGCTTTCTCGAAGCTCTTCACATGCCTCCAATTTAGACACATGTTTTCTCATAATTCTTTCAGTCTGTGTTAGCTAACTTCTAAACACATTGCTGACACCACACACTCAAAGGTTACTAATAGATTTTGGCTTACAGTAGTGACTTGACTATCTTTTCCTTGGTTATCCGAATTTCTCTCTCTGACTGTAGTTACTTCACTTCATATCTTATCACCCATAAAGCTTACTATTTCTAGGTATGTAACTTCTGCTTTACATTAATCACTTTTCATGTGTGTAGTCTGGTTTCCCCAAAGAAAAGCTCAACATCTTTTTTTTAATTCATGTTCTGGGGCAGAATGCTACATTCACATAGCACATGCTTTATAAATACGTGTTGATTCCTACATGCTCTTCTACTAAAGATGGATGAAAATAATTAAATGGTGGAAACCAAATCTTTATCTTTCTGAGATGCTTTGCCTAAGGAAAAACAGAAACAGAAAAAAAGATTGATGATAGTTTTTTTTTCCTAGTAATTTATGTTTTAATTCTAAAAAATTGAAAAATGTAGAACTGAATGAAGTAGAAACGTTTTATATTCATCCCCATCCTGTTCCCTAGGATTTAACAATTCAATGCATAATCTCAGAATCTTCTGATAAATATTCCTAGTGCTTACTGTAACAACATCTGGAAAAGTGTGCAGGTATACTCCATTACCAGAAAGAGGAAGAAAGATAACTGTCTTACTATTAGTCCACTGATAATACAAATAGAATACGGAATAAACACCTACAAAGTAATTCTTCATTTTTCCCAAGTTGTTGCCCTTAGTCCATTCAGCGTCTGCCTGCAATGGACTTTGGAAGACCTTTCTCATTCCAGTTTCTTTCCTTCTCCACTCCCCACTCCAGATACTTCTCTGTCTGTCTCAGACTATGGAGGACTCTGTCCCTCCTGGAAGGCTCTTAAGGTAATGACACTGGTGCCTGGCTCCCTCCTGGAAGGTCCTGGGAGGTCCTCCTTGGGAACAAGGCATGGGTATTTTCAGTTTTTCACAATGGAAGCTTTTACAGACCTTTCTCTCGCTCATATTAACCAGCTCTCTAGCATAGCTTTGAAGTGTCACCATCCTAAATAAGAAAGGACGCCTTACCAAAGAAGTGAGAAAGGGAAATAGGAGATGAAGAGGAAGAAAATCAGATCTATTGATCTATCTATCCATCTGTCTATTCTACTGTCAATAGTAATAATAAATATAAAATTCTGTAACAAATTCAATATTGTGTAACATAAATACATATATAAAATTATATGTACACACATATATAAACATGTTATAGATGGGATTATTCTAAACAAATGTACTAAACATATTAGTCTACGGCTTGCTTTTTTCACTTAATATATTACTTTTCACTTACTTTTTTTTCACTTAAATTATTATGGATATTTTTCTATGGTAATATATATAAAATTACTCGATTTTTAAAAAGCTATATGTACAATAGCTTATCTAATCAGTCTCCTAAGTATGTCTGTTCAGCTTAGTTTACACATTTGCTTTGCTTATAATGCTGCAATCAAATTGCTGGGCTAGACACATGGTCATTACACATCAAATATTTATACTGTAAACATTTTAGGATAAACACCTAGAAGTAGAATTGTTGGGTTAAATGATATGCACACTTAAACTTTTAGTCGATACCGCTTACTTACCCTGTAAACATGGTTGTACCCATTCATATTCTTATCAATAGCATGTGGGAACCCTGTCTTATCATGCCCTTATCAATTCAGGATATTTTTAATGTTTTGTAAGATACTTACTAATGTGATAAGTGAAAAACAGCATCTTCAAGTCTGAAGTTGCGTTTCTATCATTTCATGTGTTTTTTAAACCATTTACATTTCTAATTCTTTGAACTGCCTGTTATTATCATTTTTCTTTGTTTACTATCCAGTCCATTATTGAAACCATTTTTATTGGCGATAATCTAGCATATTGATGCAAATATACGGATTTATTTTTACTTTTAGCTTTGCCTATTATTATTATTATTTTAATTATTTAATCATTAATTTTAAATCACTCCTGGGAGTTAAGTTCAACAATATTTTTGTTTTGGATTTGGCATGGTATGTCATGGTAAGGAAGACCTTCCTCCAATATATAATAATGTTTATCCTAAGCTGTGTTTTCTTCTGATATTTTTTATCTACCTAGGAATTATTTTGGAGAAAGATGTGAGAAAATAGAACGTTCTCTCTTTTTTTTTTTTTCAAACTGGAAAGCCAGTTTTACCACATCATGTATTTTTATTTTCATTTTTAAATTATCAAGTCTCAGGTATGTCCTATCATTTTAAGAATGTCTTCCCCTTACCACATTGAAATAGGTATTCTTGTTTATTATTTCTTTCTAGAAATACTAAGCCCATTATTTATTTTTACAAATTCACTTACCTGGCCTGGCATCCCATATGCTTGAGGTCAGACAACACTCAGTCTTCTTCTGTCAACCCAGTTTTTTGGATCTTTTTGAAACCCTGATCCCTAGGAAAGTAATAGAGATACTAAGTATCAGATGCTTTAGAATCCAGCGTGGTTATACAACTTGAAGCCAGCAATGTTATCAGAACAATTTATCTTTGTGCATTATTCAGGTTAGAAACATCTATGATACTTACTTTAATGCTATGAAAAAATATACTTTTGTAATCATTTTATTAAAAGTTGCATATATTCTTATTTGGCCAGGAAGCTATTTTCAATTTGACATATTTGGAATGCCAAGTGAGATAATCATTTATTAAATTAATACTTAACAGTACTATGACAATTGCCATGTTAATTACTTAGTCTTGGAAACCCAAATAGCTCTTAAAAATTGTTTTTGTTTATAAAATATAAATGGGGCATAATATATATACATCGCTCAGTCTAAGCAATCACTGTATACTTTATTTTCCTCTAATTTCCTGGAGTATTATTTTATGAATGATATTTGGTCTAGAATATTGAGACTTTTAAAGAAAATACCTAGGCCAGGTGAGGTGACTCATGCCTGTAATCCCAGCACTTTGGGAGGCTGAGGTGGGTGGATCACCTGAGGTCAGGAGTTTGAGACCACCCTGGGCAACATAACGAAACCCAGTCTCTACTAAAAATACAAAAAATTAGCCAGGCGTGGTGGTGGGCACCTGTAATCCCAGCTACTTGGGAGACTGAGGCAGGAGAATTGCTTGAACCTGGGAGGTGGAGGTTGCAGTGAGCCATGATTGCACCACTGTACTCCAGCCTAGGTGATAGAGCAAGACTCTGTCAAAAAAAAAAAATAAATAAATAAAAAAAAAAATAAAGAAGAAGAAGAAAAAAATCTTTCTTTTTCATTCTACATTACTTAATTTATTTTATCTGCTAAGATCTGAATTATTGTTTCTTCTGCCAGATTAATATGTTGAAATCCTACCCTTAAGGGGATGGTATTAGGAAGTAGGGGGTGGTGTCTTTGGGTATGATTAGGTTATAAAGGCAGAGACCTCATGAATGTGATTACTGTTCTTAAAAGAGAGGCCTGAAAGAAATCCCTCACGCCTTTGCCAGGTGAGGCTGCAGTGAAAAGATGGCCATCTAGGAAGTGAGTCCTCACCAGATACCCAATGCTGGTGCCTTGATCTTGGACTTCCCAGTCCCTAGACCTGAGAGAAATAAATATCTGTTGTTTACAAGCCACCCAATTTCTGATCTTTTGTCATAGCAGCTTGAAAAGATTAAGACATATCCTTCTATCTTTCTTAAGAATTATAAAAGCTTTAGTGATATAATTTTGAAATTCTGATAATCACCTGAGCAAATCTAAGGATTGAAATTCTGATAATCACCTGAGCAAATCTAAGGATGTTGTTACAGGAATATTTACCAGAAGATTCTGAGATTATGCATTGAATTGTTAAATCCTAGGGAACAGGATGGATTGGAGCAGCAAAAAAAAGAGAATAAAGAAATCAGAAGAGTTTTGGAAACAATAATAGGTTGTAACACAATGTTAGAGAGTAGTAAGTTATTCCTTCTGGCTGCAAATATCCCCTATTCTGTAACATATATATAAAAGTGTTATTTCAGCTGAAACTAACAATATGAAAAACAGAATTCACTTTACATGCTTTTACAGAAGTAAATTTTGTGTTATGGCAATATCAACAAATAACAGAAGCATTGATGTTTACTCTTGTAAACTTTAGAGCTGGACATCTCTAGGTTTAAGTCTCATATCTGACATTGACTGGATGTGTGAACTTGTGCAAGTTAATTTTGCTAAGCCTCATAAAACAAACTCTCATATAATTTTTGAGATAGCACATAGTCTTGGTATTAAAAATATTAGCAGTCAATAGGGTATTGCTACTAAAGCTTTTGAGATTTCATAGTTACCCAGGAACTAAGGAACCATAACAGCAAGTTCTCATTCACTCAGCAAATTGAAAAAAATGTTGTAGAAACCCTTACCTTAGCATATCTTCAGGAACAATCAGCAGTTTATTAAATTTGAAGCTGTTAGAATAAAGCGATAGAGAATACAAGTAAGAGCTAGTCAAAAAATCAGAAGACACAGCAAAAACGCAGATTTACAAAACAGGCTGGGAAGAGATGAGAATTGAAGACATAATATTTACTAAGCATTTTTGATAAAACAATACTGCTGACTCGTCTAAAACATACTCTAATATTTTTACTTTAAAAATATATTACTTTATTGTTTATTCTTTTTTATTCCACTTTTATTGTCATTGCTTTAGTATTTTTGCAGCTTTGTTGAGATATAAGAAAAAGTTGCATATATTTAAGTGTACATGATGTTTTGGTATATGCATATAGAGTGAAATAATTGCTGTAATCAAGCTAATCAGTATATCCATTTTTTCATTTTTGTTTTTAGCTCAGTTGCTTTTTTCTATAACTTTCAAATTATTTTGATCCTTCATTTTCCTTTTGTGTACTCCCCCAACACAAACGCTCATCAGAAGAGACAGACTATGTTGTTACCTTTTTTCAGCCTTCAAATACTGCTTTCTCTCTTGTTGTCTGTGTTGCTCTTCGTGTAAATGGACGATTATTAGATGATTGTGGCAGAAAATATGTGGCAGTGCTGGTTATCACATGCCTGCTTAGCATGCTTTTAATTACAATGAAGATCCCCGTTCTGAGAAAGAAATTTTGTTTCTCTAAAAAATCAAATGCAAAATGTTTATATATAAAATAAGAGTGACCAAAATTTTAAAAGTTTAAAATTGTTCTCTTTTTAGAACCATAAAATGACTACAGTTTCTTCGTCCAGAAGAGTTAAAAGAATATTAAGTTAAGTAACAGACAGGACTACACACTCTTACAGTGTGTCTTAGCTACTTAAAAAGCAATTTTTTGTGTGTCTTACACGAATCACATTATAAAAGTCCTACCTATCAATTTAGGTGTGATTTTGTATAGCTTCATCCAAAACATTATTTAGTAATTCCAATCAAAACTAAAATACAGTTTTTATGGAACTTGACAAGCTAATCTGAAAATGTGCAAGAAAAGAGCAATGGTCAATAATGTACATGAAAGGAGCATAATCATCTGAGACAGAAAAGAAGAAAAAAGAAAGAAGAAAAGGAGGAGGAGGAAGAAGAAGAGGAAGACGAGAAAGAAGGAGGAGGAGGAAGAAGAAGAGGAGAAAGAGGAGAAAGAAGGAGGAGGAGGATGGGAATGGGTATGATTTGTTCTACTCGACAACAAGATTTATAATAAAGTTACAGTGACTTTAAAAGTGTTATATTAATGTGGGGATTGATAGAAACCATGGAAACAAATGGAGAGTCTAGACACAGACATATGTAAAAACTTGATATCTGGCAGAGGTGGCTTTGTAGATCAGTAGCCAGTACATGGTGCCAAGACATTTAGTTACCAAAACAGAAAAAAATAAAGCCAAATCCTTACTTCACAGCACACCCAAAAGATGAATTAAAGACCTAAATAAAAAAGACAAAATATATGACATTTTAGGAAAAATATAGGAGAATACCCTTATAAGCACAAGATAAAAAAGGTGTAGGAAACACAAACTGTCATCAAAAAATTGAGAAATTTGGCTACATGAAAACTGAAACTTTTAACAAAAGATAACATAATTATAGTAAAAAGGCCACAGACTAGAAGAAGCTATTTGCAGCATGTACAAGTTTTGCAACATATATCCAAGATATATGAAGAACTTGTATAAATTTTAAAAACGAGTATATGACTTAATAGAAAAAAGGGCAGAAAACATCATCATCAATCCACAGAAGAGCAACCAGAAGAGGAAACACACACACACACAAAACCTTATTAGTAGTAATTTTAATGAAAATTAAAATATCCATCAGATTGACAAAATTTTAAAAGTATAAAGGATGATGTGAAGCAACTGTAATTTTATACACTTCTTGTGAGAGTGTACAAATCAACCACTGTAGAAAGCGATTTGGTAATAGATGGTGAACTGATAATGCCTATTATCCGTAAAAGCCTGAAAATCTCCTGGCATGTACACAACTTAAAGAAAAGCTCACTCATAAACTCAAAGGTACGTGAACAAAAATCTTCAGGGTCGTACTGGTCATAGCATTAGGTTGGTGTGAAAGTAACTGCGGCTTTTGCCACTGAAAGTAATGGCAAAAGCCGCAATTAATTTTGTTCCAACCTAACAGGAAAAAAAGGAGGCAAACTGTTAAGTCCATCAATGAACCAGAACTATGTATATTAACATAATGTTGCACAAAAAAAACACATTACAGGCTGAGCACAGTGGCGTGATCAGTATTTTGGGGGGCCGAGGGAGGGAGATCACTTGAGGTTAGGAGTTCGAGACCAGCCTGGCCAACATGGAGAAACCCCGTCTCCACTAAAAATACAAAAATTAGCTGGGCATGGCTGTGCATACCTATAATCCCAGCTACTAAAGTGGCTGAGACATGAGAATCGCTTGAACGTGGGAGGTGGAGGTTGCAGTGGGCTGAGATCCCGCTATTGCACTCCAGCCTGGTCTGTCTCAAAAAAAAAAAAAAAAAAAAAAAAAAAATTACAAAAGAATATTGCGGTATGTTACTGCTTAAAGTTTTACAATTTTATGAAAAAATACATTTTTAGGGTTACATGCAGATGTAGGAAAAGTATAAAGAAATGCACAGGGCTGCCCGTGGTGGCTCACGCCTGTAATCCCAGCACTTTGGGAGGCCGAGGCGGGCGGATCATGAGGTCAGGAGATCGAGACCATCCCGGCTCACACAGTGAAATCCCATCTCCACTAAAAATACAAAAACATTAGCCTGACGTGGTGGTGGGCGCTTGTAATCCCAGCTGCTCAGGAGGCTGAGGCAGGAGAATGGCGTGAACCCGGGTGGCGGAACTTGCAGTGAGCAGAGATTGTTCCACTGCACTCCAGCCTGGGTGGCAAGCAAGACTCCATCTCAAAACAAACAAACAAACAAACAAAAAACAAGAAACACACAGTAATGAGAAGCATCTAATTTGGGATGATCGCTGCCCACTCAGGAAGGAAAAAGGGGAATGTGACAAGCTTAAGCTATCATAATATTTTAATTCTTAACCTGAATGGTGGGCATCTGGGTGTTCATGATTATAAATCTTTATATCTTTTTATGTGTCTTAAATATTTGATAACAAATTTGTTTTAAAAAAGAAGCAACAATAGGGTAGGGTGCATTTTTACCAAAGGTCGAAGTAAAAACTCTTGAGTTGGAATTTATACTTAGAAAAGGGGCTTACATTTGTTGTAGTCACACTATACTGTGTCCCACAACCCAGTTCCTTCAGAATTTTGCAGACTTTGCTCAACTGTCTTTTTGTTTTGATTTTTTTTTTTTTTTTTTTTTTTTTGCTTCTTAAGGGATCTAAGGCCATTCTGATTTCTGATCTTTTGTGAATACTGAGGATGTTGACAATGTTTAAAAGCAACTGATGCAGATTCTGAAAGTGTTTTATAAATAAAAGTTTCAAGCGTATACTGAACAATGATATTATTTAGTGTATTTCAAAGTGACTCCTTTGAACGATGCAACACTCATTGGATTGAGCAACCGTGATACCTCCTGGGCTTGCAATGCCCTTAGTCCTATTGATGATTTTCTGGATTGCAGTGACAGGACAATGCAGAGAGGGAGGTTTGGAACCACACTCTGCCATTCATCACAAGCTGCAAAAGAACTGAATTAATGAAATAAGACGTAGAAGTATAACTTTGATTTTTACAAATGTGTTTTTTTAAGAGTCTTTTGTCTATATCCTTACGTCTTTCAAGCCTAGGTCAATTGCCTCCTCTTTCTTTATTCTTCAGGAAACACAAAGTACCAAAGCACGTTCCTGGTGCAGGAGATGCAACAGAAAGTGGGACATACGTGATCTCTATCCTCACAGAGCTTATTATCCTTTATCTGTATTGCTCTAAAGATGCTTCCTACATTTTTGTCATTTGTGAACATTTCATTCTACTAGACAGTGAGTTTGATGCCAGCCTCATTTTCCAATCATCAGTGTTTCCCTATGGAATTTAACACAGTGCTTTACAGCTACAGTGAATCAACGTGTGTTGAATCAATAAATGAATGACTTTTCCCAGGATGCTTTGTTGGAGTAATACAACATAGCTTATCTCCTACTAAATTGGTAGAAACTAACTTAATTATGATATTATGTCTTGGAGTCATATTAAAAAGTTCGCATCAAAGAAACTATTAAAATGAAATGATGGTACAAAAATCAGCCTTAACATTTTTTCCTCAGAATTACGGAATACAATTTACAGCGTAATATTAGGGAATCACGTTTGTGTAAAACAGTTATAAATGTAGAATAATATACTTATTCAATAGGCTTAATATATATTTAGAAGGGACTATTATTATGTAAAGGAAAGAATATTATTTTACAATATTGCTGAGGAAAAAGTTTTTAAAATTCTCTAAATATATCTTTATGATAGATAATGCCTAAATGAGAAAAAGTTTTGAAATAATCTCTTACTTTGATTTGGTTTAAAAAATATTTTTCTTTGTGCGAAGACAAATTCCAATGGTAAATATTTTGAATAATTGAAAGTTATAACCTCAAATTTTAAGCACTAAGTATAGAAAATTTGTTAAAACTGTCTTCTACCCAGGTATACTCTTTTCTGATAACTCATCAGTTTAGAGGGTTTCATTGCTCTCTCTTTAGCTTTAATTTTTTTCCTTTATATCTTACTCCAATACCTTTATTTTCGTCTTCTCTTTTATCTCAAACTATATTATTTTGGTGTAAATTAATCTGGTTAATGTATAATGAGTGAGGTCTGGAAAATAAATTTTAAATCACTCAACAGGCCAATTTAAATGATTTTCTAGAGGTAGTATTTCATTGAACTCTTAATTTTGCCAAATGTTACTCAGTTTCTAGGGGCTGGGTCAGAAGAAGAGATATTATTACAATTTTATGATTTTCTAGAATTTAAGGACAGTATTAGTTTATTACCTATAACACATACCTTCTCACATACTCATGAACCTCACTCTTTATTTCTGGAATTGGAGTGTTGTGTTTTTTTGTTTTTGTTTTTGTTTTTTCCTTTTTTTGAGAGAGAGAGTCTTTCTCTGTCACCCAGGCTGGAGTGCAGCGACGCGATCTCGGCTCACTACAACCTTCACCTCCTGGGTTCAAGTGGTTCTCCTGCCTCAGCCTCTTGAGTAGTTTAGATTTCAGGCATGCATCACCACGCCTGGCTAATTTTTGTGTTTTTTGTAGAGATGGGGTTTCACCATGTTAGCCAGGCTGGTCTCAAACTCCTGACCTCAGGGGATCTGCCCACCTTGGCCTCCCAAAGTGCTGGAACTACAGGCGTGAGCCACCACACCTGGCCTGGAATTGGAGTGTTTATTTAAGAACCAGACAATTGTTGGGTCATAGACACCATGTAGCTGTCAATTTGCCAGATTGCTCTCGGATGGGAAAGCTGACAGCAATGGATCTGCAGTAGGCTTTATCGTGAATCCAGTAACTTTAAAATGATTCTCTGGGCCAGGCATGATGGCTCACCCCTGTAATCCCAGCACTTTGGGAGTCCAAGACGGGAGAATTACTTGCGGTCAGGGGTTTGAGACCAGCCTGGCCAACATGGTGAAACCTCGTCTCTACTAATAATACAAAAATTAGCCCAGCGTGGTGGCAGGCGCCTGTAATTGCAGCTACTTGGGAGGCTGAGGCGGGAAAATCGCTTGAACCTTGGTGGTGGAGGTTGCAGTGAGCTGAGATTGAGCCACTGTAGGCCAGCCTGGGTGACAGAGCAAGACTGTGTCTCAAAACAAACAAACAAACGGAAAAATGATTTTCCTATTGCAAAATGTACCAAATACAGAATGATATATAAAATTCCCCCACTCTGTAGCTGGATGTTCAGGAGCAGTAAGCCCTATGTTCCCTAGAACTCATTTATGACTTTGCCCACTAATTTATGAATGGCTTCTGCAAACTCTCAGAAAAGCTGAAGCTAGGCTATTAATAAACCACAGCTCTCGTTTCCTGAGAGCTCTTATCTAATAGTCAATAGCTCCCTTTCCCTTCCCAGCTGGATTTGAACTTGCTACTGAGTTTTGTAAACTAAAACAACCCGAAAGCTACTCTGTAAGTCCTGCTTCTAAACTCAGCATGGGCCAATTTTGGCTTTCAGGGGAAGATCAAAACATAAGAAATGAATTCCCTGTCAAGAACTGTGAAGGCTCTGAGACTCCACTCTACTTGCAGGCTAATAAGTCAGCCATATACAATTTTATGTATGCTGACAGAACACATGAGACTCCTGGGTCAGAGACTGAGGAAATACATCTTCAGAGATAGTTTATTACTCAAATCATAGCAGTAAACAGAGTATCAGCATTATTTGTGCTGGTTTCCAAGATCCAATTTCCACAAAGCAATGCAAAGAGGACCAGATGACACCTGCACATGTAGTAGGTTGTATTGCAGGAGAGAAACTTTGAGGTAGGGAACTCAAATCTTTAATAATGTGCAGTAAGCATGCCGCCCTTTGCTCCAGAGGAGAACACTATCTCTACATTCCAAGACTGTTTGCTTTGGAAACATCCTTAAATAGTCTGGAACAAAGAACAGTAAGTACCTTGCTGGCAATATGTGCAGAAATGTGAGCAGCTCACGGTGAGCTGTCTTTCGACATTCCCTGAGCTGATTCAGGCTGGACTGATAGTTCCATTAAAAAATATATTGAAATAAAACCTTTTCAAATATTTCAAAATCTTTTCTTGTCCATTTGAAGATAAGAGGTTTTTGTCTCCCTGACTAGTGTTTGTTTCCTCCAAATTGGTTTATTTTAATGTTATTATTATTATTTAGAGACAGGGTCTCACTCTGTTACCCAGCCTGGAGTGCAGTGGCATGATCATAGCTCACTGTAACCTTAAATTCCTGGGCTCAAAGATCCTCCTGCCTCAGCCTTCTGAGTAGCTAAGACTACAGATACATGTCACTGTGCCTGGCTAATTTTTAACTTTTTGTAGAGATGGGGCCTCACTATGTTTCCTAGCCTTGCCTCAAATTACTGGCTTCAAGCAACCTCCAGTTTTGGCCTCCCAAAGTGCTGGGATTATTTTTATTATTATGTGTTATTTGTGGTCTCTATCTTCTGTGTTGGGAATTTTCTTTAGATGCTTGATAATTTTAGCTGTTTGCTCATTACGAAGAACAGGAGACTAAATAGCTTATTGGTAGCTCTGAATGCACAGGTAGGGCTCTGTTGACTGTGGTCTTACCTATTGGGTGATTTCATTGAACCATCTGGAAAGAACACTTGATGTCAATATGTTTAGGTCTTTACTCTCAGCTAATCAGTTTCCCTACATCAATCTCATCCAATCTTCTGCATGGGTGCTAGGGAACTGGCTTCCAGGGTTCTGAGAACCCAGTGGTGGAATCATCACACATACATTTATGCACACATTAACAAAGTCTTTTTGTTTACATAAAGTACTCCTAAATCACACTTCTCTAATTACAAATAAGATTAAGAACATTTTCCCTGCATTTACTGTCAGTGTGTTTTCTCTTCTGTGAACTGACCATGTCATGTTCATGTTTATACTGAGTTGTGTTTTTCTTTTTAGGAATTATTTGTGTACTCCAGTTCTGAACCCTGTGTTAACTGTGTGGTGTCTTCCTCCAGATTTTAGATTTTCCTTTCCTGCTATTTGCCTCTGCTGAGCAGTTTCCTCAATATAGCCTTTCTTGATTCCTAGACTTTTGTGATGTGGCTTTTGGTCCAACACTACAGCAACGTACCAATGTGGGTTCAAGGTCTAGTCCCTAGCACCACCCTCATCCCCACGCTCCTCATAGTCCCTGTGCTGTTAGAAGTCAGGGGATGTATGATGCTTTAAGAGCTCATTGCCCTTCCTACATAGTTTCTACCTTCAGGGGATCTGTTTTTACTATCTCCCAACTCCTTCATTGACTTAAAAGAATATTTTATCCATTTATCCGTTTTTTTTTTCTTGCATTTTTGGGTGTTTTATAGCCAGAATGCATAGTGATCTCTAGTACATTTTGTTGCTGGAAACAAAGGTCTATAATTAATTTATTTTTCTTCTTTCTAAACACTGTACCCATTCTTTCTAAACACTGTATCCAATCTGGCTGGAATTTTATAGGAGCATGTATCTTCTGGCTAGGAGTTTGAAATGTAAAATAGAGTTTATGCACTAGATTTTAAAGTTATTGTTTTTGTTTTTGTTCATCTGTAGAAAGGAATGCCTTAGTTATGTTCCTAATTTTAAAGGAATCTATGCCTCATTTTAGTATTATGTTAGCTAGAGATAGATCTCCAATGTCTTAGTTATAAGTAATCTTGATAAAGTTAGTGGGTACATTTAATTTTAAGTAAACACTTTTTACAATAATGTCTTAACCAATGTTTCTTATGATAAGTGTTCTTAGTCTCAAGGTTGTAAGTTGATAATCTTTGGAAATATTAAAACAAAACTTTCAATATTGCAGATATGCACTTTGGCTTTCTGAGCAGTCTAAGACAGAAACTTGAAATTTACTTAATGTTTATGGCAATTGGTATGTACATATTTCTAACCTTCTCCTTATCTTACAAGACGCAATAATTCTTCTAAAAGCCCTATGTTTCAAGTTCCTCATTCTTTCAAAAGTGTCTTCATTAAACTTCCTTGTACCGTAGTCATATTTTCTAGCAAAGGTTGAGTTAAAAAATATTAGACTTATAGCATCTGTTCCCATAGGATAAATAGATATACCAAAAGTTGTTTAATGAAACTCTTTCCTGGAGAAAAAAAGCAATCCAATAGGTTAAGGCAGCTACAAGTCAAAACTCTAAGGTAGCAATAGGCCTAAATGGTATAAGCTCTGAGAAATTACAAGACCAAGATACTTATTTAAACAAATCTTACATCCATTTCGTTCATAACTTTATCTCAGAGAATTATTAGAATCAAAGGAGAATGTCATCATAATTTTAAATGTTACTTATTTTAATTATATTTGGTTGACATTTTTATCCCATAAATCATTTCTAACACTGCAGAAATTTTGCCCTCACATTGGTCCCCAAGTAAGGTCCCAGAGGTTCCTTCAGTTGCCTGTGGGCAACATAATGCATAAGGCTGCACATACAAGGTCCTTCTGTTACTACACAATTAGCACAGTGATAGATGCTGCTGCTGCTGATGGTGGTGGAAATAGACTGTTGTTACAAAAGACCACCTCTTTTTATGGTGTGAAAATGTGCATTCTTGTTGAGGCAGCAACATACAAATGAAGCAAAATAGACTGGTGGCAAGTTCTTAAACATTAATGTACATATACATTATCTAACCTCTATATACAATGAAGATTCCTAGCTCTCTATCACCAGAGATTCAGATTCAGTAGTCTGATTTCTGAAAATTTTGAGAAACACTATAATTGGAGCTTATAGTCATGTGCAAAATAATGGCTATTTTAGGCCAAATATCTGTCAGGGAAAACTTCAAGGAAGTGATGAATAGGATAGGATTTTAAAGCATGACTTGCATTTTTATATCTGAAAAGGAGAGAGAGAGTCTTTGGCTCACGCCTGTAATCCCAGCACTTTGGGAGGCTCAGGCAGACAGATCACAAGGTCAGGAGACTGAGACCATCCTGGCTAACACGGTGAAGACTCGTCTCTACTAAAAATACAAAAAATTAGCTAGGTGTGGTGGCAGGCGCCTGTAGTCCCAGCTACTTGGGAGGCTGAGGCAGGAGAATGGCGTGAACCCAGGAGGCGGAGTTTGCAGTGAGCCGAGATCCTGCCACTGCACTCCAGGGGAGACAGACGGAGACTCCGTCTCAAAAAAAAAAAAAAAAAAAAAAAAAAAAAAAAAAAAAAAAAAATACCATTAGCTAGGGGCTAGATTTGGAAATGAGTCCTATGAAAAGAAGCAGTGAGTAGATTCTCCTAAGGCATAAAGGTTATATAGTAGCCTGCCCTGAGAAGATTGAAAAGACCAATGGCCAATAAATACTTGTTGGACAGAACTGCTGACTTCTGGGGAATGTTTCCAGCCAGTACAGAGAGATAATATTTGAAGTGGGAAGGAAATTTTTCCTGAATAATCTTAGCCCTGGGAGTTCATCATCTGCAGACCTAGAGGATTAAGTAATTTTTTTTTTTCCTTTTTCATCCCATTCTCTATTAAAAGCCCTAATCTGTCCCCCTGTCTCTTGTCTATGGATGTGTGTACTTCCTATCTTACAGTAATTCAGAGGTTCATCTTGTCTTCCTTATTAGACTCTAGATTTTATGAGTGCAGGTTCTTAACTTATTCATCATTTTGTTTCTTTACAGTCCATCATATAATGCTGTGCACAAGGGCCGTATTCATAATATCTGTTTAAACAATCAGTTGATGATATAATCACTTCACTATGCTAGGTACTTTGTACATAATATCATATTTAGATTTTTGAAATCTACTACAAGTTAGGCATTGTTATCCACATACTACAAGGAAGGAAACGGAGGCTTGGAAATGTCAAACACTTGTTTATTGTCACACAGATATTAAAGGGCATAGTCGGAAATGGATGCAGGACTGGAAACTCTAACTGACTTAAAAGATGTACTCTTTCCACTGATGGATGGAACAAAGAAATCAATGAATGAGGGAATGAGGAGTATAAAGCTAAGTAATTCATCTGAAGGGAATGATACCGAGATTTTAATCAGAATTTCAATCTGCTTATTCTAGAGGTGGAAGGAAGGTAAGCTGAGGATTCTTCAGTTCTCAGTTCTTTGGACAAAGATGTGGTCTGCTGGAAGGGAGTGCTAGAGCACGGAATGTATAGTTAGAAGGTGCCTGGAATGTAGGGCAGAGCCCACTGGATATTCTATACCTAAGTTGATGGGGAGAGAGACCCAGCTGTTTACACATGGCATTTTGACAATGTGGAAGAGGAAGAAAGCAAGACCTATGATGAAAGTTAGTCTTGAGTGAACAATCACCCAAGTGATTGGTAAAATATACAAATTCTCAGGTTCCATAGCCAGAGATTCTGATTAAATGGTCCTGGGGTAATGTGCAGGACCATATAATGTGCAGTCTAGGTTGAGAACTCACTGTCCTAGGATTTAACTTCATTTCTTGAACATTGGGATTTGGCCTCACTGTTACCATAGCTTTGACCTCAACAGGTATTCTCCATGGAAATAGGTCACCACTTCAAGGTTACTGGTCTCTGGATGTTGAATAAAACAGTGTGATTATTAGTACGGGACTCTTTTGTTCTCATGTGATAGTAGCCATCTTTTTCTGAGCATGTCCTGCATTCCAAATGATTTTTGCTTCTGGGATCAAATTACACAGCCATTGGCATGAGATTGGCTTAGCAAAATTAATGAAAACATAATTAAGCAAGTTTTCCTCAGCTGTGCCATTTGAAGGGTCCTTATAAATTTTTAAATATTAAAGTAGTAACAAATTAAGAAAATGATTGTTTGAATTGCAAGTTAGACTTTTCAATTAAATTCAAATTACACCTCTAACGAAGTGGATCATTAGTGATGATTTCAAATTATGAAGTAATACTTAAAGAATACAGCATGGGGTTTGAAGTGGAAGGCCTAGCTCCAAAACCTGACTTTGTAGTAGTAAATGGA
Organism: Chlorocebus sabaeus; assembly: GCF_047675955.1. Taxonomy (NCBI): domain Eukaryota; kingdom Metazoa; phylum Chordata; class Mammalia; order Primates; family Cercopithecidae; genus Chlorocebus; species Chlorocebus sabaeus. Next base: position 55,560,380 of record NC_132924.1, on the reverse strand, counting down.
TAACTTTGGAGAGGATAGTAACTTGTCTGCACCTGAGTTTCCTCATTTGTAAGATGAGGATAATAATACTTCCTTGCAATAGTGTGATGGTAAATGCATAATAACTGGCTCTCGGGACAGAGTGCTGGTTTGTGGCATTTGCCAGCTTTTGAGGTGCAAGTATTCCCAACAAGGCTGATTTCAACTTAGTAAGAGAACTGGCTCAAAAAATTCCTGAAAATGTAAAAATGGGTTTGTGTGAGTGCCTCTGCTTACTGAGATATTATAATGATAAAAAAATGTGTAGAATATCTAAATCAGTGTTTGACCCAAATGTACTCAAAATGTACAGTGTTTCCTAATTCTATAGTTTTCAAAAATTTCAAATATTACTATATTGAAGATAAAATTGTTAACCATTTGAAAAATAAGATGTTTTACATGGCAAAAAAAAAAAAAAAAAAAAAAAAAAAAAGAGCAATACTATTCTGTTAATCTTGAAACTTGAAATGGATTTATGCTCTTCAAAGCTGGGTTAGTCCTAAATTCACCATGTCTCCCATCATGAGTCCTTGAAAATCTATGTTTACATATTTGAAAATTATGATATCTGTGTGAAGATTTGATTAGCAAGTATTTATTAAGCATATTTTGAGTTCTCAGCACTATGTTATACACTGTGTACTATGTTAATAACTTCTTTGAAAGACGAGGTTTTCATGTGCGGAAGTCTTGTATCATCTTTAACGCTTTCTACTTTCTTCTCAATGACCTTGTCTCCACTCTTGATATCCAGTGCTTCTCCTTGCCTCTTCTGCTTTTTCCATACAGTCACCTCTTCTAGGGGCATTTGTTTTTTCTGCTAAGGGACATCACTAGAAAGGTAATGTTCAAATCTGACAAAAGAGGATGAGGATGAAGGAGCTTACTAAGCCAGATATTTATTTGGCAGCATCCCAGGTAGGACCCAAACTACATTTCCTGACTTTAGCAAGGAATTTGGGGGGAATAGATTGCATCAGTGAAGGCCATTCAAAACCCTTACCTAGCAAAGCATCCAAGTTACTCCCTATTTCCTGAGTTCGAAATTCAAGGTGAGAATGAGTTAACAGTCATCACATTTGCTTTCTTTCTTGTGTGGGCCTCTTGCCCTGGGCTTAGTCCCACAGTTCTTGCCATATACTCTAAATAAAATCCAGATTCTTACCCAGGTATAGCCCTGCATAATCCAGCCCGACCACTGTGCCACTAGTAACATCAACTTGCATTTACTGAGTGCTCACTATAAGCCAGAGGTTGCCCTGTTCTGACCTGAATTAAGTCATGTTATTGTCATAACAAAGCTTTGCAGTTTTAATCTTGCTTTACAGATGAGGAAACTGAGGCCTTAGTTTAAATTTCTTGTCTGAGATCACGCCAGTCCAAAGTGGCAAGGCTGGGATTGAAGGTCTAGTGAGGATTTCTTTCCTCAAGGACATGTGGTAAGGATGATATGAGTTCTGAGGATGGCCAAACCTGCTGTCAATGGGGCAGGGAGTGTAGCCTTCCATGGGGAGGGGTGCCATGGAAGAGCCAGGAGAGGAGGGCACAGAACATTGCCAACAACTGGTCCAGGAAATGGCAAAATAAAATAAAATAAAATCTTTGAAAAAGAGAAGGAAGGATGATGGTGGACTTTGTCTAACATCAAGGTTATGGAAGGTATGTACCAAGTGTGAACCAAACATGCAGTTTGACAGACACATGCAGTTAGTTGTCTCACCATTACTATCCATTTTTAAATTAGCATATATGAGATACCAGAATATTCCACCCAAAAACATGAAGAATTATTGAGCTAAAGGCATTTAAGAGGAAACAGATTCAGGAAAGCTTTCTGACCTTCAATTGCTGAAAAGCAGGAGAACAGAGGTTAACACTGAACACAACTTTGGACATTTATTGGCCTGGAGATGGCACCAGAGGAATCTACATTAACAAGGTTTACTAACCATCCTTTATCCGCCATTTGTTTACCTTCCTCGGAGTTGTCACAACCTAGAGACTCAAAGTCATTTTTGTCTTGTTACTTCTCTAAAAATCCACTATTCTTTGTTGAGGATGTTATATAAGCTGGAATTCAAAGCTACCACTTTGATAAGTCATTCCCTGGGTGTCTCCCATATATGTATATGTTAATTAACTTCTATTTGTTTTTCTCTCATTAATTTGTCTAGTATAGAATTCTGTTCCAACGGACTCTATGAGGGTTGAAAAAGACATTTCTTTCATTTCTTTTCTTCCTCTACACTTATTTATTTATTTTTTTATTACTATACTTTAAGTTCTAGGGTACATGTCCACAACGTGCAGGTTTGTTACACATGTATACTTGTGCCATGTTGGTGTGCTGTACCCATCAACTCGTCAGCACCCATCAACTCGTCATTTACATCAGGTATAACTCCCAATGCAATCCCTCCTCCCTCCCTCCTCCCCCCTCCCCACAATAGGCCCCAGTGTGTGATGTTCCCCTTTCCGAGTCCAGGTGATCTCATTGTTCAGTTCCCACCTATGAGTGAGAACAGGCGGTGTTTGGTTTTCTGTTCTTGCGATACTTTGCTGAGAATGATGGTTTCCAGCTGCATCCATGTCCCTACAAAGGACACAAACTCATCCTTTTTTATGGCTGCATAGTATTCCATGGTGTATATATGCCACATTTTCTTAATCCAGTCTGTCACTGATGGACATTTGGGTTGATTCCAAGTCTTCACCATTGTGAATAGTGCTGCAATGAACATACGTGTGCATGTGTCTTTATTGCAGCATGATTTATAATCCTTTGGGTATATACCCAGCAATGGGATGGCTGGATCATATGGTACTTCTAGTTCTAGATCCTTGAGGAATCGCCATACTGTTTTCCATAATGGTTGAACTAGTTTACAGTCCCACCAACAGTGTAAAAGTGTTCCTATTTCTCCACATCCTCTCCAGCACCTGTTGTTTCCTGACTTTTTAATGATTGCCATTCTAACTGGTGTGAGATGGTGTCTCATTGTGGTTTTGATTTGCATTTCTCTGATGGCCAGTGATGATGAGCATTTTTTCATGTGTCTGTTGGCTGTATGCATATCTTCTTTTGAGAAATGTCTGTTCATATCCTTTGCCCACTTTTTGATGGGGTTGTTTGTTTTTTTCTTGTAAATTTGTTTGAGTTCTTTGTAGGTTCTGGATATTAGCCCTTTGTCAGATGAATAGATCGTAAAAATTTTCTCCCATTCTGTAGGTTGCCTGTTCACTCTGATGGTAGTTTCTTTTGCTGTGCAGAAGCTCTTCAGTTTAATTAGGTCCCATTTGTCAATTTTGGCTTTTGTTGCCGTTGCTTTTGGTGTTTTAGACATGAAGTCCTTGCCCATGCTTATGTCCTGAATGGTATTACCTAGGTTTTCTTCTAGGGTTTTTATGGTTTTAGGTCTTAACATTTAAGTCTCTAATCCATCTTGAATTAATTTTCGTATAAGGAGTAAGGAAAGGATCCAGTTTCAGCTTTCTACTTATGGCTAGCCAATTTTCCCAGCACCATTTATTAAATAGGGAATCCTTTCCCCATTTCTTGTTTTTGTCAGGTTTGTCAAAGATCAGATGGCTGTAGATGTGTGGTATTATTTCTGAGGACTCTGTTCTGTTCCATTGGTCTATATCTCTGTTTTGGTACCAGTACCATGCTGTTTTAGTTACTGTAGCCTTGTAGTATAGTTTGAAGTCTGGTAGCGTGATGCCTCCAGCTTTGTTCTTTTGACTTACGATTGTCTTGGCAATGTGGGCTGTTTTTTGGTTCCATATGAACTTTAAAGCAGTTTTTTTCCAATTCTGTGAAGAAAGTCATTGGTAGCTTGATGGAGATGGCATTGAATCTATAAATTCCCTTGGGCAGTATGGCGATTTTCACGATATTGATTCCTCCTATCCATGAGCATGGTATGTTCTTCCATTTGTTTGTGTCCTCTTTTATTTCACTGAGCAGTGGTTTGTAGTTGTCCTTGAAGTGGTCCTTTACATCACTTGTAAGTTGGATTCCTAGGTATTTTATTCTCTTTGAAGCAATTGTGAATGGAAGTTCATTCATGGTTTGGCTCTCTGTTTGTGTGTTACTGGTGTATAAGAATGCTTGTGATTTTTGCACATTAATTTTGTATCCTGAGACTTTGCTGAAGTTGCTTATCAGCTTAAGGAGATTTTGGGCTGAGATGATGGGGTTTTCTAAATATACAATCATGTCATCTGCAGACAGGGACAATTTGACTTCTTTTCCTAACCGAATACCCTTGATTTCTTTCTCTTGCCTGATTGCCCTAGCCAGAACTTCCAATACTATGTTGAATAGGAGTGGAGAGAGAGGGCATCCCTGTCTTGTGCCAGTTTTCAAATGGAATGCTTCCAGTTTTTGCCCATTCAGTATGATATTGGCTGTGGGTTTGTCATAAATAGCTCTTATTATTTTGATATACGTTCCATCAATACCTACTAGAGTTTTTAGCATGAAGCACTGTTGAATTTTGTCAAAGGCCTTTTCTGCATCTATTGAGATAATCATGTGGTTTTTGTCTTTGGTTCTGTTTATATGCTGGATTACATTTATTGATTTGCGTATGTTGAACCAGCCTTGCATCCCAGGGATGAAGCCCACTTGATCATGGTGGATAAGCTTTTTGATATGCTGCTGGATTTGGTTTGCCAGTATTTTATTGAGGATTTTTGCATTGATGTTCATCATGGATATTGGTCTAAAATTCTCTTTTTTTGTTGTGTCTCTGCCAGGCTTTGGTATCAGGATGATGCTGGCCTCATAAAATGAGTTAGGGAGGATTCCTTCTTTTTCTATTGATTAGAATAGTTTCAAAAGGAATGGTAGCAGCTCCTCCTTGTACCTCTGGTAGAATTCAGCTGTGAATCCATCTGGTCCTGGACTTTTTTTGGTTGGTAGGCTATTAACTATTGCCTCAATTTCAGAGCCTGCTATTGGTCTATTCAGGGATTCAACTTCTTCCTGGTTTAGTCTTAGGGGAGTGTAAGTGTCCAGGAAATTATCCATTTCTTCTACATTTTCTAGTTTATTTGTGTAGAGGTGTTTATAGTATTCTCCGATGGTTGTTTGTATTTCTGTGGGGTCGGTGGTGATATCCCCTTTATCATTTTTTATTGCATCTATTTGATTCTTGTTTGTTAGTCTTGCTAGCGGTCTATCAATTTTGTTGATCTTTTCAAAAAACTAACTCCTGGATTCATTGATTTTTTGGAAGGTTTTTTGTGTCTCTATCTCCTTCAGTTCTGCTTGGGTCTTAGTTATTTCTTGCCTTCTGCTAGCTTTTGAATGTGTTTGCTCTTGCTTCTCTAGTTCTTTTAATTGTGATGTTAGAGTGTCAATTTTAGATCTTTCCAGCTTTCTCTTGTGGGCATTTAGTGCTATAAATTTCCCCCTACACACTGCTTTAAATGTGTCCCAGAGATTCTGGTATGTTGTATCTTTGTTCTCATTGGTTTCAAAGAATATCTTTATTTCTGCCTTCATTTTGTTATGTACCCAGTAGTCATTCAGGAGCAGGTTGTTCAGTTTCCATGTAGTTGAGCAGTTTTGATTGAGTTTCTTAGTCCTGAGTCCTAGTATGATTGCACTGTGGTCTGAGAGACAGTTTGTTATAATTTCTGCTCTTGTACATTTGCTGAGGAGTCCTTTACTTCCGATTATGTGGTAAATTTTGGAATAAGTGTGATGTGGTGCTGAGAAGAATGTATCTTCTGTTGATTTGGGGTGGAGAGTTCTGTAGATGTCTATTAGGTCCACTTGGTGCAGAGTTTAGTTCAATTCCTGGATATCATTGTTAACTTTCTGTCTCGTTGATCTGTCTAATGTTGACAGTGGGGTGTTGAAGTCTCCCATTGTTATTGTATGGGAGTCTAAGTCTCTTTGTAAGTCTCTAATGACTTGCTTTATGAATCTAGTTGCTCCTGTATTGGGTGCATATACATTTAGGATAGTTAGCTCTTCCTGTTGAATTGATCCCTTTACCATTATGTAGTGGCCTTCTTTGTTTCTTTTGATCTTTGATGATTTAAAGTCTGTTTTATCAGAGACTAGGATTGCAACCCCTGCTTTTTTTGTTCTCCATTTACTTGGTAGATCTTCCTCCATCCCTTTATTTTGAGCCTATGTGTGTCTCTGCATGTGAGATGGGTCTCCTGAATACAGCAAACTGATGGGTCTTGACTTTTTATCCAATTTGCCAATCTGTGTCTTTTAATTGGACCATTTAGTCCATTTACATTTAAGGTTAATATTGTTATGTGTTAACTTGATCCTGCCATTATGATATTAGCTGGTTATTTTGCTCATTAGTTGATGCAGTTTCTTCCTAGCCTTGATGGTCTTTACATTTTGGCATGTTTTGCAATGGCTGGTACTGGTTGTTGCTTTCCATGTTTAGTGCTTCCTTCAGGGTTTCTTGTAGGGCAGGCCTGGTGGTGACAAAATCTCTTAGCATTTGCTTGTCTGTAAAGGATTTTATTTCTCCTTCACTTATGAAACTTAGTTTGTCTGGATATGAAATTCTGGGTTGAAAATTCTTTTCTTTAAGAATGTTGAATATTGGCCCCCATTCTCTTCTGGCTTAAAGAGTTTCTGCCGAGAGATCTGCTGTTAGTCTGATGGGCTTCCCTTTGTGGGTAACCCGACCTTTCTCTCTGGCTGCCCTTAACATTTTTTCCTTCATTTCAACTTTGGTGAATCTGATAATTATGTGTCTTGGAGTTGCTCTTCTCATGGAGTATCTTTGTGGCATTCTCTGTATTTCCTGAATTTAAATGTTGGCCTGCCTTACTAGGTTGGGGAATTTCTCCTGGATGATATCCTGAAGAGTGTTTTCCAACTTGGTTCCATTTTCCCCCTCACTTTCAGGCACCCCAATCAGACGTAGATTTGGTCTTTTCACATAATCCCATACTTCTTGAAGGCTTTGTTCATTTCTTTTTCCTCTTTTTTCTTTAGACTTCTTTTCTCACTTCATTTCATTTATTTGATCCTCAATCGCTGATACTCTTTCTTCCAGTTGATCAAGTTGGTTACTGAAGCTTGTGCATTTGTCACTTATTTCTTGTGTCATGGTTTTTATCTCTGTCAGTTCGTTTATGGTCTTCTCTGCATTGATTATTCTAGTTATCCATTCTTCCATTCTTTTTTCAAGATTTTTAGTTTCTTTGCATTGGGTACGCAATTCCTCCTTTAGCTCTGAGAAGTTTGATGGACTGAAGCCTTCTTCTCTCAACTCATCAAAGTCATTCTCCATCCAGCTTTGATCCGTTGCTGGCGATGAGCTGCATTCCTTTGGAGGGGGAGATGTGCTCTTATTTTTTGAATTTCCAGCTTTTCTGCCCTGCTTTTTCCCCATCTTTGTGGTTTTATCTGCCTTTGGTCTTTGATGGTGGTGACGTACTGATGGGGTTTTGGTGTGGGTGTTCTTCCTGTTTGTTAGTTTTCCTTCTAACAGTCAGGAACCTCAGCTGTAGGTCTGTTGGAGATTGCTTGAGGTCCATTCCAGGCCCTGTTTGCCTATATCAGCAGCAGAGGCTGCAGAAGATAGAATATTGCTGAACAGCTAGTGTACCTGTCTGATTCTTTCTTTGGAAGCTTCGTCTCAGGGGTGTACCCCACAGTCTGAGGTGTGGGGTGTCGGTCTGCACCTAGTCGGGGATGTCTCCCAGTTAGGCTACTCAGGGGTCAGGGACCCACTTGAGCAGACAGTCTGTCTGTTCTCAGATCTCAACCTCCATGTTGGGAGATCCACTGCTCTCTTCAAAGCTGTCAGACAGGGTCGTTTGCATCTGCAGAGGTTTCTGCTGCTTTTTGTATAACTGTGCCCTGTCCCCAAAGGTGGAGTCTACAGAGACAGGCAGGCCTCCTTGAGCTGCTTTGAGCTCCACCCAGTTCGAGCTTCCCAGCGGCTTTGTTTACCTACTTAAGCCTCAGCAATGGCGGGCGCCCCTCCACCAGCCTTGCTGCTGCCTTGCAGTTAGATCACAGACTGCTGTGCTAGCAATGAGGGAGGCTCCATGGGTGTGGGACCCTCCTGACCAGGTGTGGGATATAATCTCCTGGTGTGTCGTTTGCTAAGACCCTTGGTAAAGTGCAGTATTGGTGTGGGAGTTACCCGATTTTCCAGGTGTTGTGTGTCTCAGTTCCCCTGGCTAGGAAAAGGGATTCCCTTCCCTCTTGCGCTTCCCAGGTGAGGCAATGCCTCGCCCTACTTCAGCTCTCGCTGGTCGGGCTGCAGCAGTTGACCAGCACTGATTGTCTGGCACTCCCTAGTGAGATGAACCCAGTACCTCAGTTGAAAATGCAGAAATCACCCGTCTTCTGTGTCACTTGCGCTGGGAGCTGGAGACTGGAGCTGTTCCTATTAGGCTATCTTGCTCCCCCCTCCCTTTTTTTTTTTTTCTGAGACTGAGTCTTGCTCTGTCACCCAGACTGGAGTGCAGTGTCATGATCTTGGCTCATTGCAAGCTCTGCCTCCCGGGTTCACGCTATTCTCCTACCTCAGCCTCCCAAGTAGCTGGGACTACAGGCGCCCACCACTGCGCCTGGCTAGGTTGTATATTTTTAGTAAAGACGGGGTTTCACCATGTTATCCATGATGGTCTCGATCTCCTGACCTTGTGATGCACCCGCCTCGGCCTCCCAAAGTGCTGGGATTACAGGCATGAGCCACTGTGCCCAACCTTCTTCCCCTACACTTCCTATTGAAACATACACATGGAAAACTGCTCAAGGTATAACTTCACACTTGATGAACTTTCATGATGGGAATATACTCATGTAACTGGCATCCACATCAAAAAATAGATAATTACCAGCACCTGAAAGCCTCCTTATATACCCTTCTAATTTATTTACACCGTCATTCCTCAAAGGTAACCAGCACCCTACCTCTCTCACTATAAATTAGTTTTTCTTGTTTTTGAACTTTAAGTGAACAGAATCATATATATTTAATATTTCTTGGTTTCTTGTGCTTTGGCATTTGTTTTTTCAATTCCTCCATATTGTTGCATATATCAATGATTTATTTGTTCCTGTTGCTTAAATATACCATGGTTTATTTGTTCTGCTTCTGATGGACATTTGCATACGTGTCTTTTGGTGCCTATAAATATGTATTTTCTTGGGTATACACAAAGGAGTAGAATTGCTGGGCCATAGGATATGCATATGTTCAGCTTCAGTAGATAATGCCGAACTTTCTTCAAAACTGGTTGTACTAAGTTATACTCCTACCAGCAGTGTATGAGGATTCCAGGTAGTACATAGTGGTGCTCTCATTCTTTTTCATTCTGGTGATTGTGCTTGATACTTTATGGTGGTTTTAATTTGCAGTTTCCTCATAGGAGTGTTGGGTACCACTGTTTATTGGCTATTTGGATTTCCATTTTTGCGAAGTGGCTGTTTAAGCCTTTTGCCCATTTTAAAAATTGGGCTGTATGTTTTCTTTCTATTGATTTGTAGAAGTTTTGAAAATGAATCTCATCAGTCTATTTTGCAAGGATTTAAAAATCTATATATAATTAGCTAAATACAGCTTCTTCATATCCAGTGCTATGAATAGTACTTAATATCTTGTTAATTGTTGAAAAAGTAGTTACTTATTTTTTAAATGGTTGTGTTTTCAGCACTTTGGTTCCAGACCTTTTTTTTTCCCCACACATATGGCATTCCTGTACTCAATAATGACAAGTCAGTTATTCTAAAAAAGAGCTTGCTTACTCTCTTTCCCTCACGCCCTCTCTCTTTTCTTTTCTTCTCTATTTCTATCTCCCATTCTACCTCATTTCATTCCTTCTCTTTCTTTGTTCCTCTCTTCCCACAACAGTTTCATTTATATAAAAACTTCACAGTGAGTTTATTTTAGAGAGCTTGTTCTCAATAGGCCATAACCTCTGTTTTAAGAACATTGCTTAAATAGCTAGGACTCAAGTTTATGTAAATAATCATATCAGAATTACCTTAGGATGTTGTTTTCCAAGCATTATCTTTCATGAGTCATTTAAAACTGCTTTAAAAATTCATTTGACAGAGAGAGGCCCAAGTACATGCTCATTATAGAATTTAAAATGAACCATGTAATACAAAAGGAACATGATAAAATACAAAATAACTGATAATGGTGTTCTTCCTATGCAGGTATGCTTGGTAAAGCACACCTGATACCTGAACATTTAGAACTACACCAAAGATAAATGCTCTTCATTACAAAAGCAATCTCTGGATTACAAAGGGATTCCCAATAATTTACACAATGCTCTCTTTTGTTCCTCTATGTTCAGTTTGCTTATTCTGTTTCATCTTTTTTACACAGCAAGCAAGCTATGCTCAAAACACAATTTTATTTACAGAAAATGATTTATATATAAATGTATAACAAAATATTTCATCAAATAGATTATCTGTAGGAAAAAAAAAGAATATGGTGGGCACGGTGGCTCATGCCTGTAATTCCAGCACTTTGGGAGGCCGAGGCAGAGGGATCACGAAGTCAGGAGATCGAGACCATCCTAGCTAACACGGTGAAACCCCACTTACTACTAAAAATACAAAAAAATTAGCCAGGCATGGTGGCGGGCGCCTATAGTCCCAGCTGCTGGGGAGGCTGAAGCAGGAGAATGGCATGAACTTGGGAGGCAGAGCTTGCAGTGAGCTGAGATTGCACCACTGCACTCCAGCCTGGGTGACAAAACAAGACTGTCTCAAAAAAAAAAAAAAAAAAAAAGGAAAAAAAGAGAAAGAAAGAAAAGAAAAGAATACTTCATGACATCACTATGGGGGAACTTTCTTTTTTTTTAGACAGAATCTCACTCTGTTGCCCAGGCTGGAGTACAGTGGTGCAATCTTGGCTCACTGCAACCTCCACTTCCTGGGTTCAAGCAATTCTCCTGCCTCAGCCTCCAAAGTAGCTGGGATTACAGGCACGCACCACCACATCTGGCTAATTTTTGTATTTTTAGTAGAGATGGGGTTTCACCATGTTGGTCAGGCTGGTCACGAACTCCTGACCTCAGGTGATCTGCCTGCCTCAGCCTCCCAAAGTGCTGGGATTACAGGCGTGAGCCACTGCGCCCAGCCTAGGAGGGAACTTTCTTTAAATGCTTTCTCTGAGTTGTGGCAATGGGTTTCTATTGATTGCTCCATCTTTCCAACTCTGGTGTTATGCAATGTTGGCAAAACAGCAGAACATTAAAATAATTCTACCATCCCTTCCAAGGCTGAATCCGTATCTCTTTATTACTAAGTTCTTACCTAATAAAAAATAAAAAAGCCACATTTGAAATGAAAAATATAATTTAATGTTTAATCTGCTAAAAGAAATGGCCTACGGTAAAAGGTGAGGATGATGTCTGCATAATTTTAAACCTCCGATTCCGATGGAGAATATATAGAAGGAACACAAAGCCACTTGGAATTTCTGAATGCCGGTGAGAATGCATGATTCATTGGATGAGTTTTGCTCTAAAGGGGAACAGAGAAATGGGGTGGTAGGAGGAGGAGGATGTAGAGTCTAGAAATGATTGCTTTGAGATGGGAGAAATAACAGTGTATTTGTTTGATGATGGGAACAATCTACTAGAAAGGGAAATGACGATGCAAAAGAAAGAAGAGAGAATTGCTGGAGTGATGTGCTTGGAGGTGGGAACTAGGCGCAGGAAAGGGGCTGGCCTTACAAAGGGGCACAGAGTACATGCTCAAAACATGTTGAAGTGATAAATGACTTCACATTCTGGGAACTTATTTTCACTTCTATTTTTATCACTATATGGGCCCTCAATATGGTATAGTGAGTGATTAAAAGCAGAGTCTTAGGAGTTTAAGAGACTTGGCTTTGAGCACCACTCCCTTGATATCTTAGGGAAATTACTTAGACTCTGTCTGTCACAGTTGCATTTGTAAAGTAGACATAATACTAGTATCTCTCATAGGGTTGCTAGTGCTATTAAATGTGACAAAGTATATGAATTGCCTAGCAAAGTGTCTGGCACATAGCGAGGGACCCCAAAGTGGTAACTTCTATTGTCAGCACTGCCTCTGCCTTGGAGCAGCAGTCCTGGGTACCCAGAACTAGGAGTCCAGGGTGAATGCCACATGAAGTCCACAGCCACCCTGAGAGCGACACAGCTTTCCCTCTTCTTCCACGGGCAGCTCACACCGCAATAGTGCGGAACACAGCGTTCTTTGTTCCAGCCCTGCAGTACTCCGACAATTTTGATGGAGGAGTTCTGGAGGCTAATTTTCTCTCCTTTTGGAGTCTTCTCCAGGCTAGGGCAGATTGCAGGACTGAAGTGAACTGCCAGAGAGCAGACATGATAAAATGAAGCCGGAAAGGGGTGGGGGGAGTTGGGGACGGAGCGGGGAGGGGGGTTTAGTGATTTACTCCGCGCAGATATAACCAACACTGCCTTGAGTAGGTGGTCAATAAACAGTTTGATAAATTGATAGGATATATTATAGCACTTCCCAAGGCATTGGAAAGCCCCAGAAAAGGTAGTGTAAAACTTAAAATCAAGTAACAATATTAACAAAGACGGGCCCGATTTTAGTCTTTTCGTGTAATTGAACAAATATTTACAATTTGCCGAAGTGCATCTCAGCAGAAGTGTAGCCTGTCAATCAAGATTCCTCCACAATCTGCTTGTTAAGAGCTTTCACAGACTGAGCAGTAATACCCAAAACACTGATTTAGTTGTGACTAACACTTTGCAGCTATTAATTGTGGTTGGTTTGGGGACAATATTATGGAAAAATAAATTATGGTGGTTTTGGATCCATGTTGAACAAAGGTATTAAGTAAAAGGTCCACATTCTGGGGAAATATGGATAAGAAAAGGAAAGCCAGTATTAGGATAACTAGAGGAAAGAGAAAACCACTGCCTATCTTTCTTGATTTAAAAACATTGGTATAAGCAGGGATCATTGAGAATAAAATGACTTCATACAGTTCTCATGACAATATCCTAAAGGCTACAGTCCAGTGATATAATTAATTAGGAGTGTTTAACACCTATATTGTCAGCTCTAATTACACAAGTTCATCATTCTGGTTTTTGTACTGACTATAGTGCCTGCCAGTCAACAATAATGTCCTTCATTTCAGTAACTGTAAGCGGTACTTTGATACTAAGCAATATTTCATTTGTTAAATTTCGCATCTTAAATTTACCAGTGAGGGCTCATTTTCAGTCAATATCTTCACACAGTTATCATCATAATCAAGTCCTAAATTAAAATTCTCTATATTTGATTTATATGTCATAAATTTTCATTTTTCTGGGTTTGGGCTTTAGCTGTGCTATAATTGTCTTGACTTTTCTCTATATCTTCTAGATCTCTATATCTTCATATTATATCATAATAACATGGGACACAAACCACTATATGTGTTAGCCAGGATGATCTTGATCTCCTGACCTCACGATCCGCCCACCTCGGCCTCCCAAAATGCTGGGATTACAGGCATGAGTCACTGCACCCGGCCTGAAGGTGGACATTCTTGCTTGAACAAAGAGGAGATGTTTTGATGCTTTCACTTACAAATGTTTTATAATTTCATCTCTTTTGTCTGTCAGAGAGTAATGGGAGATATTAGCTATGCTAGGAGTAAGAAGAAGGGCCCATCAGAAGGAAAGCTGTACCAAGGTCCTGGGCAGAGGGAGCACGGAGTTTAAGAGGTATTAAAAGCTATCCAGAGTGGCTAGAGAAGGGTAGGCAGCAAGGTAGAAAACAGCCATATGGTAAAGAGCATTATAAGCTTTGGAAATGATTTTAGACTTCATCATTTTGGCAAAGGCTAAAGGGGATTCATCTAAAAGGCAGATATTAAACTCTCAGTGATAGCGATGTGGACCTAGATAGTGGTAGGGGGAATCAAGGGACTCGACTATAGAAGACATAAGAAAGAAAGATTTGTGATTGATCCAATGTAGATTATGTGAGAGAGAGAGAGAGAGAGAAGCTGAGAATAACTCCCGAATATTTATGACTTAAAAATCTAGGTAGAAGATGGGACCATTCAATGAAATATGGAAGAATGGCAGGGGGAATTAGTCTTTTTGGGTTGAGTGCTAACAATTTATACTCTATCAATTTAGCTAAGTTGGAAAGACAGTTCTGAGTATCCCCTTTCCTGAATAGTTCCAAATTAGTAGAGGCCACAAGAGCCATTTTGTTTGAGATTCTGAAGGCAGAAGTGAAGCAGCATCCATATTCTTTCTATGCTGGAAGACTGGTACAGAGGCACCCGTGGCTATTTTAGCTCATGCATGTTGTCATTTATCTAGAGGTTTCCTTGTTGGCAAGGCTTGCAGCTGCTTCACCTCCTACCAGATACACATATATATATATATATATATTTTTTTTTTTTTTTTTTTTTTTTTTTGAGACAGAATCTGGCTCTGTCACCCATGCTGGAGTGCAGTGGCATGATCTCAGCTCACTGCAACCTCTGCCTCCCAGGTTCAAGTGATTCTCCTGCCTCAGCCTTCAAAGTAGGTGGGACTACAGGCATGCACCACCACGCCCAGTTGATTTTTATATTTTTAGTAGAGACGGGGTTTTGCCATGTTGGCCAGGCTAGTCTCGAACTCCTGATGGCAAGTGATCCACCTGCCTTAGCCTCCATGTGAGCCACCATGCCCAGATGATCTCCTCTTCCTTCCTTCCTTCCTTCCTTCTTTTTTCTTTCTTCCTTTTTCTTTCTTTCCTTTCTTTCTCTCTCTCTCTCTCTCTCTCTCTCCTTCCTTCCTTCCTCCCTCCCTCCCTTTCTTTCTCTTTCTTTCAGCAGGGTCTCACTCTGTCGCCCAGGATGGAGTTCAGTGGCATGATCTCAGCTCACTGCAACCTCTGCCTCCCAGGTTCCAGCAATTCTCCTGCCTCAGCCTCCCGAGTAGCTGGGACTACAGGCAACCGCCACCACAACCAGCTAATTTTTGTTTCAATAGAGATGTCGCGTCTCTTGCAGGTGACTTGCATCATGCAGGTTAGAGGCTTGAGGCAGTGAGAGAGCAATGTAGGCTCCATGTAGTCCTCATGGGTCCCAGCTAATCGTCATGTGTTTCAGTTTCTTGGCTCTCCCCTACTTCTCATCTACCTATTTTTCCCTTGCTGACTGCAGGCTCAAGCACCAGGTACAAAGACAACAGCCTCAAAGAGATGGCTTAACTCAGCGGTCCCCATCCTTTTTGGCACCAGGGACTTGTTTCACGGAAGATAATTTTTCCACACACCAGGGGTGGGGTTGGTTTTGGGATGATTCAAGCGCATTACATTTATTGTGTGCTTTATTTCTATTGTTGTTACATTGTCATATATGATGAAATAATTATACAACTCACCATACTATAGAATCAGTGGGAGCCCTAAGCTTGTTTACCTGCAACTAGATGGTCCCATCTGGGGGTAATGAAAGACAGTGCCAGATCATCAGGCATTAGATTCTCATAAGGAGCACACAACCTAGGTCATGTGCAGTTCACAATAGGGTTTGTGTTCCTATGAGAATCTAATGCCACTTCTGATCTGACAGGAGGCAGAACTCAGGCAGTAATATGAGCAATGGGGAGTAGCTGTAAATACAGATAAAGCTTTGCTGGCTTGCCTGTTGCTCACTTCTTGCTGTATGGCACAGTTCCTAACAGGCCACAGAGTGCAACTGGTCCATGGGCCAGGGGTCAGGAACCCCTGATTTAACCAGTTCCCACAACTGCATCAAGTGAAGTCCCTATCATAAATCTCTCATTACCTATTACATCTAGTGATTCTGTTTCTCTGATTAAACTCTACTGATAAATTGTGTTAGAGGAAGATCAGTTTAGTTTTAGTCATACTGAATATGAAGAAACTATGAGACAATGAAATAGAGATCAAATAGGGAGATGAATATTCAGGTCTGGGGATCAAAGATGATATGTTCAAGGGTTATTATAATGTAGATAAAAATAAAGTCTTGGTATAATAAAATATATATCCATTCTTTGTTCTCCTTCCTGGCCTAGTGATTCAAAAACCCTTGGAATTTCCCTAACGAGAGAATGTCTTTGTTATGCTAACTGAAACAGTTCAAGGTGGGTTTTTAGCTGCAGGATGGGGGCTGGTCATGAGAAAGACCAACCACAAACCCCCAAAGTGGGAACTTTGGGCCAGCCAGACCTGCAAGAAGGGGAAGAGGGCTGGAGATTAAGCTCAATCATGTAGCTAATGATTTAATCAATGGTTGTTAGTGTACCAAACCTGAGTCCACTCACGCTGGTGTAGTAAGTCCAAACATTCACACCAAGCCGTTGCAGCGAGAGAAAGGAAGGAATCTGTTTTCAAGGCACCATGCAAAGAGAATTAAGCAACTCATGGTTAAGACCCTACCTCTCTGATGGCATGCAAGCAAAGGTTTTTAAAGAGAGGGGTAGATTTTAGGAAAACAGAAGTTACAGGCAAAATTGTAAATCAATGCATACAGGTTATATATTGGTTTGGCCTGAAAAGGTGGACTATCTTGAAATGGGGGCTTTCAAAGGTCATAGGTGGATTCAAATTCTCTGATTTATTATTGGTTAAAGAAGCAAAACTCTGCGTAAAAACTTGGGATTTCAGTCCTCAGTTCCTCCTTATCTGAGGTCTATGTGCCAACAGATGGCATTTTCCATTTGGTAGGGATCTGGGTTTCTGAAAAACAATCTAGGGACAATGTTAGTTTTTATAGCGAGCCAAACATCTTGTGGCTCTAACTTCTTGGTTATTGTCTTAAGCTATTATTACCTTCTTGCTTATCAGGTTGCTCATTTACTTCTCAAGACTAGCTAGGTGCCTGGAATTTCCTTTGAAGGAAAAGATTTTCCTTTATTTTCATGTTTGGGATGGGCAAAGGAGCTGGCAAGGCCCTAGAAGGGGTCCCTGCTCCATCTCGTTGTGCCTATGTAATAAGACACCAATCAAAATCCTGGACACGGGAGGTTTGGGGGAGCTTCCGGGTTGGTGAATATACTACATGGAAGGTGATGCTCTGAATGCATGGGAGAGTGCACTAAAGATCTGCATCGGGACTCTTCTAGAACTTGCCCTATATGTATTTTTTCTGACAAAGCTGTAACTCTAAGTCCAGTGCTTTTCTGAGTTCTGAGAGTTGTTCTAGTGAATTATCAAACCTAAGGCAGGTTGATTATTAGAACTCCTGAATTTGTAGCCAAGTCAGTCAGAAATGTGGATGGCCTAGGGAACCCCAGAACATGTGGCTGGTATCTGAAATCAGGGCAGTCTTGTAGAGGACTTTACTCTTAAACCTATGGAGTCTGGTGCTAACTCTCGGTAGTTAGTATCATTATTTATTGTAGACCTCATTGGGGTGGAAATGGAGCAGAGGCCATGGAAATGGCTATTGTAATGAGAAACCATTCAGGGAGACTGTCTAAATCCACATGAATCAGCAACCTTCTGTATGAAAAGTCATGGTCCTCTTTTGATAACTCTAATGCTCACCAGGAAGGGGCTGTGGTGAGATGGAGAGAAGGTACCACAGCGAATGGGGTGGTCCTGCTGTTCTGATGGTTCTCCCACCCCCTGGCTGTGGGCCTTCTGTGTTATAACACAAACTCTGGACTTCATTCAATCTCAGTGATATGGACAGGAGGCAAGAAAACACTGGCTAGAAGAGGGTGGTTCCCTGGCAAAGGCCCCCACCCTCAAGCCTGGAAACCCACAGCCCTGAATGGGAAGAGGCATTCTTGTTTTCGTGCCCAAATGTTGCCTTTTCCAAGACCACTCTAGCCCACCACACCCCCATCCTGTACCCATAAACCCCAAGTTCCTTGAGCCCAAGAGCAGAGGAGCAGAAGAGTGGCATGGCAGAGGAGAGAAGAGGAGCACCTGAACATGGAGAGGAGTTTGGCTGGGGATGATTGGAGAGATCGGCCATGGGATGGCCGAACTCTAGGGGAAGATCATCTTCCCACTCCATCCCCTCTCCAGCTCCCCATCCATCCTGCTGAGAGCCACCTCCATCCAGCAATAAAATTCTCCTACATTTACCATCATTCAGTTTGTCCATGTGACCTGATTCTTCCTGGATACCAGACAAGGACCCAGGTACCAAGAGGGCACTGAGCTGGTTAACACTTAAGTTGTCTGCAGACAGCAGGGCTAAAAGAGGACTGTAACATGCCCACCGGGGATTCGGGAGTCACAGGTACTCACCCCTAGACACTATCATGGGACTGTAGCCCAAAGTGCTCGCCCCAGGACCTGCTCCTGCTCATCTGTGTGCTCCTGCTCCCATAAGGGGGCAGGGTCAGGGGACTCCTATTTCACTGGCATCTCAAGTGCTTCATTTCTATGCCATTAATCTGCATTAACTGCAGGTTTTTCACTTTTAGTTTTGTTCTTTCAGCATCCAGTTTGCCCCTGGCATGAATAGCTTGTCCTGCATGACTGGGTCGAGAGAGCAGGGCGGTTGTAAGAAGGTGGTGGATGACAGAACAGTTAGTATGGGCCATAAGTTATATTACTTGCAGAATTTTTTCCTCACAAAGTAGTTTGTCTGAGCAAATGTAAAATGTGTTTTCTCAGACAGTTAATTAAGCCAAATGCACAGTGAACAACTTGTGAGCTTTCCTAGAGTCATTTGGGGTTTGCATTCAGCCTTTGAATCTGGGGAGGCTATCCATTAA